>NW_024885532.1:33334988-33677644 GCF_019232065.1 Centrocercus urophasianus | reverse complement strand
TTTCTTTTCTTTTCTTTTCTTTTCTTTTCTTTTCTTTTCTTTTTTCTTTCCCCCTATATACAAACAGAAATCCTAAAACTCCAAAGGCCTTGCAGTCCCCAGATTCTGCAGCTGCCAGGACACACGTTTTCCTTTTGATTGCTCAAGATTTACTGAAATCTGTGAAGACAGATTCCTGGCAGCCACAACGTAGATGTTAGTGACAAAGTTGCAGCCAAACTCCTAAGTAAATGCTGTGTTTTTGAAGACCAACCCTAAAGTCAGCAAGCAAGACCATAGGGTAGTGCTCCCAATTAACTCCTTTATCACAAGGCGTACTTTCAAGGAGATTACACAGTACTTGGAGGTTTTTCTGTCTGTGGTTGTTTTTTGTTTTAATGCAAGTCACCTGGCTCCGCACTACTGCTTCAGAAGTGTATCCTTTCTAGAAACAAAGACCACTCCAAGCTCTCTATACTGCCTAATGAACTTCTACAGTCACTACTCTTAGTCCTGAGCACATCCTGGCAGCTAATGCTGATGTGTCAGACATGTCAGAGCTAACAGGGACACAGCAAATGGTTATTTTCAAGTTAACAGACTCAAATCATCTTCCACTGTATGACACAGCATTTCTTTAAGTTCAGTAAGTGGGGATGGTGCCAAGCAAAATGAATATAACATGGTTAAGTGCACAATGCAACAAGCATAAACTAAATCAATACTGTGCATATACTGTCACTGCCATGGAAAACCAGCTCCTCAGTACAATCTAATACGAGCTATACATACTCAGTTTAACAACACACTCTCCACTACTGTTTTCTTAATACAAATTTGCTCTGGAGACAAGCTCCACACTGCCAGGCAGAAACAGCCATGACAACCTACAATGCTGAAGGAACTTTCACATTTTTCTTACGTACTAAAACTGTTACAGTCCTTCCAAGGCATATATTAGCTGTACAGCCTCACTATCTTCCCTAGCAGAATGAGTTCTTTTGTGTGTGTGTTGTTTTTGGTTGTTTGCTTTAAATTAACAGGATTTGTTGTGGCTATTATAACAAAAAGCTCCCCCCCTATGTTTCTCCATTTGTTTTATGTCTACTTGAAAGAATTACCTAGCAAAACAGAGCAGCAGCATAGGTAAACTCTGACTTGCACGTGACATTCTGCCCCAGCAGGAAGAAGCATCCTTCTGAGAGCAGCACAGCCACCATCCATCACAGCACAGAAAGAACAACTCCCACTCCGAGCTCTTAGGATAACATGCAATCCCTTGTGGTCACTTATGTGGGGCTACCAAAGGGAACCTGAGACAGGTGATCCACAGAGCTGCATTCAGGTTTTCCTACCAAAAGGTAACAGGTAACAACATTGGCTGATATACTAATTGAAGACAGTGCTAGACATTTTCAAATGCTCAAGAAATCATCTTCTCTTCATTCCCTCAGTTTTTAATCAAGTCTGACCAAGCCTTGCTCACCTTACTCATAAACAGCCACTGCTGTGCACAAAAGCATGCGTTTACTACAACACACTGGAGAGTAAACCAGTTGTTAACTGGGCGTCATTGCATGGCTGCCAGCAATCACAGGAGATGAACCCAATGTCATCTTTTCTAATCTCATGTTCCCAAAATGCTGCTTCAGAACATATCCTTGCATACAACTAGAAACAAGTAACTGAGTACTACCAAACTAAGGCTCAGGAGGAAGACTTAGTTCCTAGAAAGAAAATGCTACTTGAACCAAGCCATCAAGCCATTCATTTGCCTTGACTATTAAAAGCACTTTATATCTACTTCACTATTTCTTATTTATAAACTACAGTGTATCTGCAGTTATATCTTACACAGAGAAAAGAAAGTTCTTTGGAATAAGATTCCCAAAAAGAAAAGGTGGTGGCAGTTACTAGCATAGTTACCACTACTATTTATGTAACAGAAAATATAGCAGTATCAGTGACAGCATTATAATCAAGGGATATTTATTTTCCTGTTTGGCCTATGTAACAAAACTTCACTCACATGTAAATTAGAGGTATTTCTTCTGTATTTGGAGAGTTACAAATGTCTGAAAGTATTTAAAAAGGACAAAGATTTCATATGCACTGCTCAAACAAAGCCCAAATTTGAAAACAAAAGTGCACTGTAATCTTCTTAAAGAGTCATTTCATCCCTAAATGCAAGACTAAGCAATTAACGAGAAAGGCAAATCCAGTTTTTGGTAAAGTTTAAAGATTTACAGTTGCAAAGAACTCCATGTTTGCTCAGCAGAAGGGAACTAAGTCCTTCAGTTCTTAACATCACAAACTTTTACTGCACAAAGTAATTCTACTTCATTCTGTTTCTATGAAATCTAGTGAACTGTGAGGCTGTAGTCATACATTCATTAAAATAATCTTATATGAAACAGCAACTCCATCCCACACTTTGTCTTGCTGGCCCACCCCCTGCGTGGCTCACTAACACCTCTGGTACCTGAAGTACCAGAATATCTGGTTCCAGCTTTTCACAATTACCCATTCTACGCACACCATCATTAATTCAGCAACAATGTCTTCAGATGTCCAGATTTCTACTACCAATGCCAGTGCTCACGTGGAGGTGCTTGGAGCAGAGTCCAAGCAATAGCACAATTCTCTTCATTCAGAACTCCCATGACTTCTAAAACAAATGCAAAGTTCCTGAGCACTTTACCACACTTTACCTTATCACAAGCAGCTAAGAAGTACAAAGCTGCTGGAAGGAACAAGGGAAAAACCTTTAACTCTTACCATATCTTTCACCTAGTAAGAGATATAGACAAGAAACCCGACTGATCAAAAATAGTTCTGTCAGCACTGAAGATACTGTTGAAATTTCATGAACTTGTGTTAAGTTCTAGAAACTCTGAGCAACTTCAGCCAATCACGATAATGTACAGAGCTTAGAACAAATTACGTCTGCTGTAAAGTAATAGTTAGATCAGCATGTAGCATGTATTGAGTACAATCAGCATCAACCTACTGCTCCAACAAAGGTCAACACTGTACTACGCACTGCCCAAACAGGATTGCAATAACGCTGAGATGAAACAGCCACTTAAAAATCTAGAGAAGAAAATATGCGTAGTTTTATCAAAGCTCACTAAGCCTGGTTTACAAACCATGTAAAAATGTTTGAAGTAACAAAGGATGCGTACAGTCAAAGCCTACAAGCTTGTTCTCAGATTTTACATTTTAACACAACTGAACAACAGCACAAGCTTTGCATTTTTACACGTAGCTGGGACGTGATCATCTGATAGTTTCAGGATATTTTAGATCTTCAGAAAACTAGGGGGAGGGAATCTCTTTTAAAGGGAAGCTTCCAGGATTTTGCATAATCCAACTTCAATATTAAAACAAACAGACAGCACTACTAAGGAATTATGAAACCGATATACAGAGCACTTCTGAAATGTTAGCAATGCTGCATAATATACCTTTACACAATGTCCCCCCTTCCCTCAAGATTCCTTACCTGACGTTTTTGCAGCAGGTGCCAAGTTAGGCTCGAATCCTAACTTCCTCTTCCAAAACAACGAGAGAAGAATTAGTGATCTCTGTGGGGTTACAACTTCTGAAGCCATAAGACTGCGTTGGGGGCAAGGCTGCAGTTGTACAGTCTTTCTAGAGCTGCAATTCAAGTTTCTCAAAGAACTCAAAGAACTTTCATCTTTGAAGCATTCCACTTGAGAACGTAATATAGCAATACTAAGTGACTTATGCTTTTGGATTAAAAGTAAATAAGTACTTAACATTAAAAGCCTGTTACATTGATTCATACAAACCAAGAACAGCAAAGCTTTATTTACATCAAAGACTTAAGGCTGGCAGGGACCCTCTGGGTCCCTCTGGCCCAAGCCCTGCTCCAGCAGGGACACCCAAAGCAGGGTGCCCAGGGCCATGTCCAGGTGACTTTGGAAGATCCCCGAGGAGGAGACCCCACAGCCTCTGGGCAGCCTGTGCCAGTGCTCCTGGTGTTCAGAGAGAACCTCCTGTGCTCCAGTTTGTGCCCAATGCTGCTGATCTATTAAAAAACCTTGTGCAATTAAGAAATTTCCTCCCTGTGCTTTTAAATCTGCCAGGTCACCATTTTTATTTCCATTTCCTTCATCGTGACAAAGAAAGACTAGCTACTTCTATCTTCCATTGCAATATAGCCATACTTGTTAGAAAAACACTAGATTTGTACTACACAGAAAATGGAATCTGTACTTGAAGATGAAGACGATGAAGCAGCATTAACAAATTTCAAGGTATCTTGCAAATGTCCTGCTAGTCCACTGAAGACTTACCTGCTTAGGAAAACACAAACCAATGCTGAATATAAAGGTAACGTTTTCCATGAAAATTGTGTTTTGTGGAGATGAGGGCATTACTTATCTGCTTCAATACAATACTACTGGTCCTTGCCAGTACTTCTCCAGTCCAAACAGATTACTGTTCAGACCTAGGCTGAAAGCTGTGCATAGTCAGAATAAAGAATCTGTGAAAAAATTTAATGCAGCAAATGTAATATGGTGAACTCCACCATATAACACCAATGAGCAGAGATTCTCAACTTGTGACTGCTAAGCAATCTTTATCATCTGGTAAGCTGGTCCTTAATTGCACAATCAGACGTACTTTACTGGATGCTGTGCTAACATTTCTCAACTTTCTACTGCTTCTTTATTTGCCCTATTTTAATAGGGTGGCTTCCACCTGTAGGATAAAGCTATTGAGCCTACTCAAATTAGGACAGGTAAATGAAAAAGAAAAAAAAAGCGTTATGTCTCATGTCTTGTACAGAGCTAGGAATCTGTTAACACCTAGTGAAGAGAAGAGCATGATATTAATAGTAATTCCGAGTGACAGATTTAACTATCAAACACACTTTGGTACTTTTTAGGAGTAGTATTTAAATTAACCCTTCCTCTCCCACCATCCCTTAAAATGACAACCCAGTTAGCTACAACTTCCTTCATTTGAAAACAATGAAGCCTAAAAACCTTAATAATGAAACCATGTTTGATCAGAGCTAAGCCAAGAACATACAAGAAAAAGGGAATTTCCTTTTGTTATCGACTTACATACAAAGGTAGGTCAGATGGCATCATATTCAAGATGAAAATGTTTTGAATCCAAGACAAACTGACTTATTTTTCACTGGAGTTGATTCTGACTTCAACATGTAAGCTCATACTGTAATTTTCACATGTTTAAAATCAGTTATCAAAAGTATGAGAAGTGAGAAATTCAAACATACCAACACATTAATAAAAAAAGTGTGTGAACGTAGCCTAAAACTGAAGTTACTTCATTACTTGTTTTCCATTTTTAATATATAAAATAAAAAACAATCCATCCAGCACTGCAAATTTCATTTGCTGTTTTGAAAAGAATCTCCATCAAAGTCCGTACTTCAAGCCAAACCTCAGTGCACCATCTGACGAGTCAACTGTGTTAACAGAACATCAGACTCACCTATTGTTTTTTATGGATCAGCAACAAAAGAGCTCATATTTAGCTTTTCTCTTCTGCTCCTCTTTATTGTGGCCTTCTCAAAGCTTTGTTTCCCTGTTATTTAAGATCTATTTCAGTTAGCTTCAATTTCAAGATCTACAAAATCTTTCATCTGATCAGCACCTGACTGTGCCTCATGGTATGCTTGTACATACACTTGAGTAATTCTAGTTTGCATCATAGTGTGTAATCTAGAATGAATGCAGATATCCAAATAGTTTGAAGATGAAATGGCACTTGGAAACAGAATTAGAACCAGCTCATATTTTATTATATGATTAGAGAACTGGACTACAATAATCACCCAGGTTCGTTTTCTCTAGCGCGTCTGAAGCTACTGTAGGAATTTATGCTGTTGACAGTACAAATGTAACAGCTTTGTATTACACCTCCTTGAGAACTCACATCTGTAATCCATAAAAAGCATTATTTGGAAGTGAACTGCAGTGACTGAAGAGGTGAAAGCCAAATGGATTGCAGCTGGGGCAAAGTACTCCATGATCATACCACTCTCAACACCCAAACTGCAGCAGCTGCCACTGTGCAGATTAAATTCATTAACCCAAAGAGGCAGAAAACTTTTAAAAGCATCCATACGGCCATGAAGAAACTTAATTACCTGAGGTGGGTAAAACAACTGCTGAGGTACGCAAGGGCTCTACCAGATTGGCAGAGTAACAGCTGTGCAGTAGCATTCATATCCAATCAGCTGACAAACCACCTCAGGCACTGGCCCTCAATTATCTATTCCTCAGATGTATCACTGTGGCAAGATAATTATGTGAATCATAACTGGAAATCCTGATAGTCCCATTCTGGTTGTTTGGTCACATCCAAGACAAATCAGCAGAATGTAGGTTTTGCATCTGTGTTTTGAAGAACTCATCAAAACTCATGACAGAAGTTACCTACTACAATAAGTGGAAAATTAAGTTTTACCTATTTCTGCATTTTTTTTTTTCCCCTCCAGCATGATTTTGGTTTGCATGTGCAGTCTTTCCTTATATTCCATTCATAAATTTCAATTTCTCCTCCTTTACATTATATACTGTCATGGTTCGGCCCATGAAACCATGACATATAGACAAAATGTCAGGAGAAAATGTGAACAACTCGCCACTGACATCAGTCTTTGTATCTTCACGAAATGCGAGTTCTAAGGACTTATTCTGTCCATTAATGTGTGTACTTCATTTACATATTTACATGGAACTAGTTCCATTTATTGTAGAACTCTAAAATAACATTCAAGAAATTCAGATGAATTCAGGAATCATATTTGGTGGTTCTACTTCTATGATGGCCTCCAGAATTTTAGATGTAAGGAACTAGAAGATATCATCTTGCTTTTCCACATTGCCATCTCCCTCCATGTGTAAATCCAGACAGAGGAATCATCTCTTCTGACTTCTCCATATTACCATCTGCACGCACTAAGGAGTCAAGGAAGGGTAGCTATCTATTTTTAAGTTCTCCTGCATTTTGTCACTTAACTCTGTGTATTGATTTAGACAGAGAGATTTCAAAACAAATTTAGAAGAACTACGTTTTTCCCCTCAGGAAGCGTTGTTAAACCTCCTTTCAACCATACATCAGGTCATGATACAGCAATAAAACACTTGGGGTGTAATGACTTGCCATGTAACTTGCCAATGCTTTTTACTCTAACCTATTTCTATCAAGTTTAGTATTGTAGGACCCAAATAGTTTCACACAGCTCACATCATCAGGAAAAGTTAGGCCTTTCACAATAAATAAAACCTGAACAGGGAACAAAGTCCTAAACGTAATGGATAAGGACACCTGAAGGAAGCTGGTGACAGCCTTCAAAGATGCATGGTTCAGCTTGACACTGAAGTCTGTATATTACACCACTCCACATATCTCTTCTTCCAGTGCTCTATGGATTGCAGCAGGGGAAAAAAAAAAAACAAAAACCACAAAATTCTCCCAAAAGTAACCAAAGATTTGGGCTCCTTAATGCCTTGTGTCAGGCCAGTGGAAAACCCAGAGCTCTAACACTTCACAAATGTTTACAATCTCTAGTAAAAAAAACAAATGTTTTCTCACCTTGAAAAGCAAACCATTAGCTTGCCTTGACACTGCAATTTTGAAGATCACTTTTTTTTTTTTACAGTAATAGTAAGAATTCTCTGCATTACAAGTTTTCCCAGTTTAAGGCCTCAATAATTAAGCAGCACGCATTGAAAGAATCCCATACTTTCCCATAAGAACACCTACAGATGAACACTTTCAAACCTGTGAGCACTTCTGTGACTACAGCAATAAAGAAGAAGTGCAGATGGAGCACTGTAAGCAGTTGTTTTAATCAGTGTTTATTTCCCAGCGTTATCAGACACCTAAAAAATTCACTTCTATGGTTAACTACAAGATACGTGGCTTTATTTCAAAGGTACAGTAACACTAATGCTTAAGACCAATTTTTGTCCAACCTAAAAGTAAAACACAGCAGAACTCTTCAGTAACTACCATCATTTCTATTATCCTATTTATGATAATTTATGATATCATACCACATGGCTTCACCTACACTCAGGTACGTGTGCCTAATCCAACCAATTCTATTTTCCAGATGCCACTACAGCGAGTTAATCCTAATGACTGAGACAAAATAAAATAAGATAAACGTTATTTTTCTTAAGTCTTTGTAACAAACAGTTCTGTGCAAAGAGGAAAATGCAGGCCAGTAACAAAACACAACTCAAATAAGATAATTTCTCCACAAGTTTGTACTGTTTTTCCCCACAGTGGACAGTTGTACTCTCAAGTACAATTTTTTGATGTTTCAATTTAAAAATGATAGAATTATTTTTGTTACATTTAGTATAAGTCAAGGAGTTACAGCACTGTTTGGAGCAAACATCAAGTCATTCGTGATTCCATTACTGTCTTGCACGCGTGCTTGTGATTGAAAACAGATATATGCAAATTCAGCCCTCTTATTATTAACATTAATACTGAAATAGTCCTAAGCAGGAAAAAAAAAATCACGTGTAGACATGCAGAAAAGTATTCCAAATTATTTTATTCTAAGCTTTCATTTTAAAAACAGTAAGAAGCACCCTCAGAATTCCAGCTCACTCTCCTAATAAACACACTTAAAATGACTTGATACTTTTTCCCCACATGCAACAGGAAAAGCATATTTTGCACAGAACAAGCAAAGTGAACACAAAATAAAGCAAGCTTAGCAAGCAAAAACACTTCTAAACAACAGTTACACAAGAGTAAACAAACGCTCTAGTTCCCACCTCCTGCATTTTTGCATTCAGCACTGTAATACAAAGTGAGATTGTACACAAGTGTGATGCAAGAATTAACAAAACTGAACATGCATTAAGCTGTATTGCAAAAACTATGAACAAAGCATAACATGACAACAATCAACCAGCACATATACAAAGCAGCTCTAATTTCAACTGCCAAGTTGACAATTTTCACTTACAGACCAGTCATGTAACATATGACAATTACTCCATAGATTTTATTTCAAAATTCTGAACTTTCCACTGTTGAAATGTAATCACTGTATTTGTCACATGCTAAATCAGAAGCAACTTCTGTATCATTTGGTACAGCTCTGGTTCTCAACATTTCAGATGTGGACCTACAACCAGCACAATGCTGTGAGTCCCAGAAGCACAACGCTCCACGCCAGAACAAAACAGAAGAGGAGCTACCATTTCATTGCTGCACTTTTCCTTCTGTGCTTTCTGGAAAAGGTTTTGATTCAAGTTGCTTAAAACTGGAGATGCAGCTTACCTTTCATATGCTCCGCCCCTTAGAAGTGCTTACAAGAATATCTGCAACAATGCAGTGCTACTGTATCAAAGAATGAAGAACGTCAGCTTTCTAAAGACAAGATTTCCCATCTTTGTAACTGCAATTCAAGTTTTCTTCAAAGAAAAAAATACATATGAATAGGTTTGCTTCCATAAAGCAACTGAATGTATTATCTTTCTTGGAGAAAGCATGAAGAACACTATTTTCCATGTTTTATGGACTAGCATACAACCATAAAAAACCATAGAACGTGGACAGGCTAAGCTTGTATAGACTTTGGCCCAACATTTTAGCATAAACCAATTCCTCATTATTCTGAATAGCTGTCCTCCTAGATCAAGTATTTAACAATGTAAAATGGAACCACACTATTCAGAGATCTGAGCCTTGAAATACATTTCTCATCTGTTTCTAAGCTAAGTTATTGCTCAAAGTATCACAGTACTGAAGTACTGAACAGATAGGCAGTTTCACTTGATGAGAACATACATAAAATCACATTCTCTTTGCAGTATGTAGATACAGGGCAAACTAACCCAAGCGCACAGTCCTATCGTGCTGTCTCACTGCCCTCCCATTGCTCTTCCTTCCTTCACCATGTAATGAGCACAATCAATAACATTATGAGGCTCCCTTACCCTGCTCAGAGCAGTGAGCATGGGCACAGAGATGTAAGGGTGGCACAAAGCAGGAAAGTAGCAAAAGGCTCTTCCTGTCTGCAGGCACTGTGCTTATTCTTTTTATATGTACATAAAGACTTCAAATTTGTTCAAGATTTCTCATACAAACATTTAAAACATCTGTAAGCAGCTTAAAAGATCAAAAAAAAAAAAACTTCAGCTCTGAGTTCAGAGTAATTGTGTTCTCCAACATCACAGTAACTGTGCATGCTCTTCTTTCTGCGATTTTATGCCAGATCAAATATTTTAAGCTTAGCAACAGCACAGCAGAATAAATCCTTTCACAGTAAATAATGAAGGCAAAGCAGAATCTATAATAATAGAGCTTAAAAAAAAAAAAAAGCATATTAGAATGTCAGTGACACCAAGAGCAATCAGCTGCAAAAATTATGTCTGTGGTTTCTGCATCTTTCAAAATTTATCACATTTCGTCTTTCCACTTGCTTAAGTATATATGGTCATCTGAAGAGGGAAAACCATTTGGTTTTTTCAAGTATTCACTGAGAATAAAATTACTTTCTCTTCCACATAAATGAATGATTACAGTGAAATAAAAGCAAAAGAATCTAATGAAAATATCCTTGCCCTGTTCCACATTTCACAGTAAATACTATTTTACTTTCCTTCATACTTTCTGCTTGCTGCTTAGCTGGCAATGATACACAAGCTTAAGTTTGGATTTCCACTGGTCGGAGAAGAGAGAAATGCGAGGCTTGTACATTGTATCTAGCTGCTGTAACCAGCCACAAAATACAGGTCCTACAGAAGTTGGTGAAGTTCTTCTAAAGAAGAAGAAATGTATCCAATTGCTACCACCTTCCTACAGCTCACGAATATTAAAAAGAACCCAATTGTCTGTTCATTGCAGTTACGATTTTCATTGGCAGAAGACTGAGCTCCTAGTTTAAAAAATCCAAGAAATTTCTGTCTTTCCTGTTAAAAATGAGTTTGTGGGTTTCACAGAAAAAAAGGATTGAAGTTACTTTTGTACATCTTATGTAGACATAGAATTAAACCACAATTCTCCCGTTTTTAATGTTTCTTTATTCCCCCACCCCATTTTCCATTTACATACAAGACTTCACATTTACTCCTGTTCAAATTTGCGTGATTTTTTTAAAACTGAGAAACCAATGGCAAGAACGACATCTTTATTCTGACTGCACTTCTTCCAAGCCCCACATACATTTAGCATGTCAATTCCATCATATTATACAGCTATGCTTTACTCTAGAGAGAGGAGACATAAAAGCACGCCAGTGAAACTACAGAGCTGTAGACAAACCAATTTCTGACACAAAGCAATAAATCTTACCAACACTTGTATGCAATAACACAGCTAAATTCCTTTTGAATCTCATACCTTACTGTAGCATTTTGTCTCCTATTTCAGGCATTACACACAAATCAGTAAGTGTTTACTCACATTTACAGAGCTGTTTTTCTGATACTGTGGTTTGTATATAAAAACTGTGAAAAGCTTTACAAATGATTTGACCTCTATTCACTTACATAACTTCTATTCATCATTAAACTTAAAACTGTTCCAAACTTCTCCTTCAATGACCTGCCCTTAATTACTTTTCTGAAGACACCCACCTATTACCAGTTTTAGAAATCAGGATGGTCATTCAAATAAATACCAAACTTCAATTACATTAAACACAGTTTAAGGAAGTTCAAGATGGAAAAGACCCATTAAATCTATCCCACTGAGAATGAGCACACACAAGGCTGGCTTTCACATGCTTTAAAAACCAAGAACATTGTCTTCACAAAAAATTAACAGTTTATTTTGTTGATCCTACAATTACATTTAGACAGATAATTTTTTTTTTTTTAATAAATGTCAGTATTTTGCAGATGACTATGAGAACAAAACAAACCTGAAATGCCTTTAACTACAATTTTCAAAATGTTCTTCGGGAAACAAACAAACAACACAACAGATTTCTTCACAGCAGAGGAAGGACAAAGCGGGAGACAACCTATGTCTATTTTACAGCATATTCCAAAAGGCAACAAACTGCCAGTCCTATGGGAAAAATTATGTACGACTCAGCATTACATGTTCTTAGTTGCTCCTGCTATTAAGTTCTCATGCTTCATCAAATCGATTTTAATGAGAACAAACGCTTTGGGGATGGTCCAGTCTCATACAAACCAATAATTTCACAGAGCAATGTCCAGCTCCTGATTTCCGAAGGCCACACTCATTGCCTCCTCACTACTGACACATCTGGAAGTTGGAGTGATACCACACTGTGCCAGAAGCCTATGCACTAAAGAAAGCACCAAATCCCAAAGAACACAATGAAATAACACTTATTTCAGATGCTCTCTCAAGTCCCACAGTCTCAGTGTGAGGCATGAGCTAACAAGGCATCACGGCTGCAGACTGTGTCAGAAAATGCATGGCAATGCACCATTCCAAACCTCAGGAATGGAACTCGGAATCCACTCACACCTAGGCTCAGTGTAAAGTGACTTCATCAGTCACCACTTGGCCAACCCTTCTATTTCAACAGCTCTCTTGCTGTATATTAATACCTGTCATCTTAAATGAGAAGGAATTATCATGTAACTTGTTAAAATATGTTTATTAAGATATATGCCAATAAATTAGTTCTCACAACTTAAAAAAAAGAAAAAAAAAAAATTGAGCCTCACAGCATCAGAGCACACTATTTCTTTGCTGAATATCTAAACCAAAAACATGTGACGTTGCTGTACGGACTTTTTTTTTTTTTTTTTTTTAAATAACATGAGAATGTCCCTCAGGTCAGTTACTTCAGCGTTACTGAGCAATTGTCTATAGGCAGATTGTAACAGGTTAATAATCAGCACTTCCTAGAAGTTCGTACATTTTTAATGTAGTTCCTTTATTAAAAGAATCACTAATTACTGTTCTATTTTTACAGTAATAAAGAAAAAAAACAAAGGGAAAATTAGCTAGGTATAAATTTGAAAATATGAGAATATACTTCAGATCAGAACACCACTCAACGAGTCAGTGCTATAAACTTCTATTAGATAATGGTTAAAATTAAGTCCACGCAGTATTTAGTTTTCCACTGTGTCCTTGCCATTTGTTACAACCCCCGTCCTCATGAAGGTCCTCACTCTACTGTGCCTTTAGGTTCGACTGCGTAGAATACAGGAGTGCACAATAAAGAACAGTTAGATAATTCACAGCAATTTTAATGTTCTTCTTACAAAATAAGTGCAGTTCAAGTATATGAAACACCACTGAGCTTCCCAAGGTATCCATGTGCTCTATGTAATGAGCACACTGGAATGAAGAGCTATAAACAAATCAACTTTTTTGCTGTTCTTCAAGTGACCATGGCAATAAACGCAAATGCAATTAACAAGCTGGACCATTTGAAAATGCTGCTGAACTGCAGTAACAGCTTCTCACAGTGTTTCAGTAGCTCTCATTGCTTTCCTTTCATCCCAGCAATGAATGCCCATACCCACTAGCAAAGAAAACCAAACCAAAACCAAAAAAATTCCTAACAATTTTCTAAAGGGTATTCAAGAGAAGCGTTTCTCAAATATTTTAAATCAATTGCCCACATAATATTTAGAGAGGAAAAATGCACTGAGCCACGTCAGACAACTCTGAATGTTTGTCAACATTTAACCAGGAATAATTTTTTTCCCCCAATCTGGGCAGCCACCTACTGCTGTCACACTGTAAACACCAAGAGCTCATGCATGACAAGCTAATAAAAGAGCAAAGAGTGATTTTCATTATTCCCAAATGTGCTCCATTTTGTTCCAATAAAAACAGAATACACAGTAGTGTTCTATGAGGAATTGCATTATTGGTTTTGTTTGGTTTTATTTGGTTTTATTTATACGGAATATTAAAGCTTTACTGCCTGCATGTACTGAAATCATATATCACATTTTACACTGAATTCATAAATAACCTAAGAACTCAAATACAAAGAAAAGAAACAATCTTCTCATCAGTCTCACACATCTTCCAAGCTTATTCGCACTGTCACAGATCACAGCAGTCAGGACCTCACTGTTCTTTCCAGTCTAACATACCAAGGAGTTCAAAATCCAAGCACATCTTTGCACAGAAAAACTGATTAACTCCTTTTAATCTCGATGAATCACTTTGAGCGCACGGGCATTATCTTCAAGCAAAAAATTCTAATTCTGTAATTTCTGAGGAAATCATATACTCATTGTACAGCTACATTCACTACCACATATGGCAAAATGAAAAACACTGTCTTTGCTGCTGAGCAGTATACAATCATGTTGATTCTATGGCCAGATAATGCTAAGAAAACTCATCTTAGAGACAGGGGAGCCTGTCATTAGCTACAGATGGAATTCATTAAATCCAGAGGGTCCAGAGGAGAGCCACAAAGATGATCGGGGGACTGGAGCACCTCCCCTATGAAGACAGACTACAGGGAGCTGGCTTGTTCAGCCTGGAGAAAAGAAGGCTGTGAGGTAACCTCACTGCAGCCTTTCAGAACCTAAAGGGAGTTTACAAAGAGGAGGGGAATCAACTCTTGGAAAGGGTAGATAACAGCAGGACAAGGGCTCCTGAGTTGAGGGCTTTGAGTTGAAGGAGGGGAGATTTAGGTTGGATGTCAGGGGGAAATTCTTTCCAGAGAGAGTGGTGAGGTGCTGGAACAGGCTGCCCAGAGAGGTTGTGGATGCCCCGTCCCTGGAGGTGTTCAAGGCCAGGTTGGATGGGGCCCTGGGCAGCCTGGTCTGGTATTAAATGGGGAGGTTGGTGGCCCTGCACGTGGCAGGGGGGTTGGAGCTTCTTGAGGTCCCTTCCAACCTGGGCCATTCTGTGTGATTCATTAAATCATTAGATGCATCCAAATTCAGCATTTCTGTATTTTTCTGAACTTAAAGGCTTGGTTCATGGATTAGACAATTTTCTGCAATAAGGGCAGCAGACAAACTCACTAGCATGCAGCAGTCTTACACTAGCAGACCACAGTTTTACACTGACAATGGCTCTCAACTACAGAATGAAAATCACTAGTATCAATTGAAATCTACAGTAATCTTCAAATTGTCTTGGCTTGCAAACAAAAAAATGCAGCACAAGTACATGAACTTAAAAGTCTGTGGCTGGCTCGGAAATTACAAACCACTTCTGCAGGTTTGGTATGCTTTCTGGGCTCCTGAAACATGGTCAGACACTACAAGGATGGTGGTTTACACACCTGAAATATACAGGAGTCGGTTAAAAGTTCTGAATGACTGTTTTCTTCTTTGGGAAAAAAAAAAAAAAAAATCAGAACAAAACTCATAAACATGGTACAGGTTACCTTATTTAAGCCAAGTTCCTTTTTAGGGTTTTTGCAGTTTAGAATTACCAAGTAACTCAGACCAATACTATCTTTCTCAACCCCCATTAGAAACATCATGTTCAAAACAAGGCCTAATGAGATAGGATGTAAGTAATCTAATACTTACACACACTAGTAAACTGTATTTTTAACTGAATGCAGAACATGAAAGCAGAAAGCTTGAGCATTTGCTACCAATACTTGTGCACACTTAATGAATAGTAGCAGTTTTCCCAAACGTTCAGTTTTAGGAACAGTATACTTAGTAAAACTGGTTATAAGGTTTTTGTTTGTTTGTAAAGAATGAGCACAATAATATGACACACGTATCAAGGAGGGAGCAGTATTTCAGAATTTGAATCTATCTTACTATTGCAATACAAACTATAAAGATGTGGCATGCATCTAAATGAGAGCAGAAAAAAAATACATCATTAGACATGATTGAGAGGAAAATGCTTAGTAATGCCACAAGTGAGTATCTAATGTATATGGTAATATTTAAATTCCATGAAAACAATCTCCATCTTTGGCCATACAACATTGACAATTTAAACAGTGTGCTTCCAAGATGTCAGTAATGCATCTTTCCCATTACTATTTATTCACAGTTTATCAAGACCATCACTGCTATATTAGAACACAATACATGCATGCTCTCTGCTGCTTGCATCTCATGCTTCAAGCTACATACATATCGTCCTTATATAATCAGGGAACAACATTACCTCAAATTAGTTTTGAATCGATTTAATACCACTACTCATGCAAATAATATTCATCTTTTCTACTTGTGAAAACATGAAGCGAACAGATAAAAACAGAACACTAATACTTTCACAGGAAAAAAAAGCAGTATAACCAAAACACATCCCAGCTTTCTTGCCATTATGGGAATAGAACCAATAGGCCTTTTCCATCACCTTCCCCGACTGAATATAAGTTTGAATATAAGCTTCCTAGCAGTTTTATCATTAGTTCCATCTTAAGACCTGATCAGCAAAGCTAGCCTGAAATGTTGAAAATGAGTGTTTTCCAAATTCATTGTTCAGTAAAATCACGTCAAGAATCATATACTAATGTGCAGTCCTTCTAGAAGCATATGAATGGTCTACCTATGAGTGAACAATCATTTCAGCAGAGAACACTTGTCTTTGAATTAACAGTTAATTGTTATAACAGATTTGTTTCATGTCAACCACTGGGAGAAGTACGTACTCAGGTATACCTACAGTGATACATCATACATCAGAAGGCTTTAAACAAGCTTGCACAAATGCTTCCTTCCCTTGCAATGCCAGGATACTTTAACAATCATTAGAACACATCACAACAATGTTTCTTAGATAAATTCATTCATTCCATCGTGAACAAAGTAAACGTACAGGTTTCTTTTCCAGAGGTTATTTTTCTCTCAAATTTTTCCAGTGATTGAAAGGACAGACACTGTCAGACTAAGTTTGCAGAGGGAAGCTGAGATAAAAAGACACAGTATCCTCATAAGAACAATTTGTATAAAACTTTACGCTCTTCAGAAGTTGAAGCAAACTTAAGCAGTTGCAATGTAAATTGTTCATAGTATGTACTGCTACATGCACTTCAAGCTGAACAGATTCACTAAGAACGGAATTTTCGACACACAAGTAGAAACTGCATACGAAGAATGAAAACGATGCCACTTATAACCAAGCATAAAATTATTCTCACTCAGTATTTGTAATAACATTCCCAAAATCCTTTCAAGTGAATTTTATATTTTATTGTCATCAGATAACCGCATGTTTTACAGCATAGTCACACACTGTATTTTGCTAGTCACAAACACATTGCCTTACATAATGATCTGCATAATTTCTGCTCTATACTACAAAGCCTATGACTGAATACAAAAAAGTTTTACAAAAGAAACTGTTTTAAAGACTACAGTAACAATAAAACCGTTTCCAGATAACAGCTAAAATTATAAAGGCATATCACTGTATATGTTTACTGGAATTTCTTAACAGCAAGGAATGAAGTAAGTTTTAGTATCTGCGACGCTTGTTAGGTCCTTCAAAGTTGCCCCCTGGGTTTCCTCTACCAAAGCCACCAGGTCCACCACTCACGGTACCTACACCACTCATGGGCGGCTGAGGAGTTTCGGAGCCCGTTCTACTAACCAGAGGTGAGCCCATCTGTGATGGACCTCCTTGAGGGAATCTCTCATTATGCTAAAACAAGTCCATTTGGAACATGCCAAATGTAAGTTAAACAAAAGTGATGTAAGTTACACAAGTGATGTTGTCAGGAAGTTCAGCAGATAGTCCAGCAGAATCAGGATCACACATAGAGGGAAGAAAGGAGCAATTCAATTAGTTATTATCAAAAAGGATGTGGAAATCAGAGACTGCTAATGTTATGCTCTGACTTCGTAAATTCTTAAGTTTTTAATTAAGACCAACTCCGGTGCTCAACACAAAGCAGTAATATATTCCACGTAACAGAAGAGAGTGAACAGTAATTTTATACCCTAGTCTTCTTTTGCCTTATACACTAATCACAGTACTTCTCTATCAAAGAAGTTAAGCACATAAACATTGTTAAACTAGAAAAAGTTCAACTTTTTTTTTTATTATTATTTCTAGAGACTACAGTTTCATTCTTCTAATAGTGAAACAATCTTAGAACTTACATATCCACCTATTTGTAGTTTCGTCCACATGACCTGGAGTTAGCCTTTCATAATGAACCTTAGTAATCTTTAAATGGACTTTCAAAGCCCAAATCAAATACACTAGTTATAAAATGCATAGACTATGCTTCATTCAAAAATAAAGTATCATCTGAAATATGAATAAAAGATGAAAATCCAGTTAATGTTCCTTGTGTAACTTAGCTCCTTACCCAACATTAATAAAGATACACGTACTTAGGTTTATTCGGCTACAGCAATAAAGGCTTGAAACAGAAAACATGCATCTGAATACTTATAGTTCACCATTTAAGTGTTTAAAAACAGAATTCTACATAATGAAGTATAAAACATTACCTCAGCATAAGACAAACCATTAAACACATAGATGTATGGTACAAACAGATTTTGAAATAACTCTTCAGCCACTGAGGACAGTTACACTTTCAGAAGAAATTCCTCTGAACAGAGAGCCATACAACAGCCCGGGGAATGAGAGTTCAAAAAGAGCTCTAATAACTACCACTTTATTTATATGCCTGAAACAGAATAATTCTTCCGAAAGTCTAACTCCAGTAGTAATAGTAGGGCTCAAGAGTTCCAAAGGCACTTAAATGATAAACACGGATTGGTATCTATATCGAAGAAATTTTACATAACTTAGATCATGGTTGTGCATATATATATATATATATATATATATATGCATTACTTAAAAGCTCATCAAAAATTATTTCAATAGCTGCATAAAGATCTGCTAATGTCCCAAATTAGCCTAAAATCTACAGCACTATTTGGAATTTGTTTAGAAAAGTATCTTAAATGAATACAGCTTGGTAGCAACAGTTATGAAATTCAACACATGCTTATCACATACTCATGGTCATATTTACCATTTCATTGTTAGACAAAACTCTTTCTAACAAGGAGAACTCAAACCAGCTAAAGAGAAAACGACACTAATTACCTACCTACAATAAAGTATAAGGGAAAAAGCTATTTATAATCATTATGTTCAAAGATATTTTAAAGGATGGCAGTAGAACAACAAGAAAAAAAATCTACTTAACAAAATTCAAAGTCTAATTTAAAAATGAAAATTACACTTCTGGTCTACAAATCGTATTCTCTGTTTCTCTCCAGAGAAATGGAAAACAACTCTCACAGCACCTCAGGGGACAGAGCTCAGACAAATCTCTGAAGCGTCTTTCCAATGCCAACAGAAGGACATACCCTGCTGCAGGCATCTGTCACCCAGACTAAAAGCCCTTAAAGTCCAAAATGAAAGGGCATCTCATTTGTCCTTCAGTAACACATAGAAGAAAATGAAAACTAACTGCTTCATATTTAGTCTGTATTTTGTAAAGCCTATAAATGCCCTTCCCTTCATTTTCATAACTGGAATGACCTTGTAGAAAAACAACAATTTCAGACAGATAACGTGATTCGTTACTCCAGGTTTTTTTTCCCCTCACACCTTTTCAGCATCTATATAACCACAAAATAATGTTCCAGAGGTGACTGGTCAGTAACACAGGAGTTTCCAGTAAAAGCATCTCTGCCAATAGTATTCTTTGAAGAATGCGACCTGTCCCCCATCCCTGTGAGAAGTTATGGAACTGATAAAATGAGCCCATCATATGATATGAAGCACAACCAACTCCTCTCACTGGGAAAGAACAGACTTATACATTTTGTACTCAAAATATCATTTTCCCTTAAGGAACAAAGGATTTTGTCACAACTTCATTCTATGGATACCTCAGTCACAGACTGATACCATTTAGAAGGCATACATAAACTACAGCCACCAAATGCTTCAGTGTTCCAATGAAATTATAATGGAATCACTGTTGTACTTCATACTTCTTTATAACACACCACCACTAGAACATCTCAAGTCTCCATTTACAGAAAAATACTTAAATGTGAGATCTAAAATGACACGGTTGTTTCTCTACATAAGACATTACAGCTAGGAAAAGTGACTGCCTATAAGACCAGAGCAAAATTAGCTAGTGCTCTAATTGCAGCCCAATGGCATATCTGCTCTTGATAAAAGAAATCCAGATGCCTGTCCTACACTCATAGCATCTTCAGCAACTGGTCAATTCTACTTTCCTGCACTGACATGACAGTTATGCCTAGCAGCTGTTGCATACTTATTTTCCAAGTGATTACTGTCAAACTTATGCTTTCAACACCACTAGGAAGAAAGTAGAAAATACTACGGTCACATTAAAAAATTGAGTAGTTTACACAAAGATATCTTCACACTATATACACAGTTTCCAGTATTTATTTATTTATTTTTTTTAAAAAAAGCTGGTAATGCAATCTTGTTTTATAAAAGAAAACAAAAAAAAAAAAACAGCAGAAGCCTAATTTTACAGATTACTCAGGTACGCGGATGCTTCTTCACATCTAATTTCCCTTTATCACGCTTTTTGAGGGCAGGTTATACACACTAAGTTTTACCACAAATACTGTGCAATCTAACCTCGATTTTACTGCTTACTGATCAAAAAATTTCCTCCTCACCTGAAGAAACAGAAATTTTCCTAATTCTATTTTAATACTAAATATTTTCCTTCTGCAATGTATTTCAGTGAACAAGTCTATCAATTACTTTTAACAAAGTCAAAACTTTTAACGTGGTCTTAGTGTGAAAATATCTTTGGTAATAAAAACGTGTCATGAGACATGACAGCTATTCAAAGTAATTAAATTTGTGATACATTACCACTGTTCCATTATCTGGCATCATTGGTGTTCCCATATTTGCAGCTCCTTCTGGTCCCATGGAAGGACCAGGACCCATTGCAGGGCCAGGCAAAGTTCCTCTGTTGTTCATATTCATACCCATCATTGGAGGAGGGCCTTGGTTACCAGCAGGTGCTGGGCTAAACGCATCTATGCAAAACAATCTACACTTAGAGCTGTCCTATCTGAATTTTACAAAATAAACAAACAATTTATAATATTTTAAAACCCAAATGTACCAGACTTCCAATACATGAAATATAAAAAAATACGTATTCTTTGGGACTGTACATTTATCTCAATCATCTGCTTTTAAACAGATTAATTTTGTATTACATCATCTGCCTTCTGTAGCTGAGAAGCCTAAACTTTGCAGCTAAATATAGCTGTACTGTTTCCATGCAGAACATGAAGTGTTCACATAGCATATATATGCACTGTGCACTCTACATTTAGAAAAAAATCCCAAGTGATTTTGCAGTAATTGACACCAATAGGCAACTTGGCTCTTCAAGGATTACTGTATTAAATATAGATTCGCAAAAACTGTTCTGTCAGCATTAATGTTGCATTAATGTTACTGGTAGCTGTTAAAATAATATACTGTAACATCATATAAAAGCAATAGCAATGACGATACTCAACTTTATAATGAGTTATCAGCCACAAAACATGAAGAAATATAGTAAAAATACAAAAAAAAATTTCTTGGTGTTAAAAGTTATAGATGAAAACTTCTCCAAAACTGTGATTCACATCACTTAAGAACTTCTTTCAAAGAGATTATTTAGCTATAATATTGAGTTACAAGACACCACTCTGCCAGCATCAGCTTTTGCTATAAGAAAGATCAGATTATATAAATCATTTATATCTGCTATTACGACCTGTCATCAACTCTAAGACTCATGGTGATGCAACTTTTTCCCCCCCCACAATAACACACACTATTCAACCAGAAGCCTGCATCCAAAATTTCACAAAGAAAGAAAACACGTCTTTGGAATCTAGCATATGTTTCAAGTCCTGGCAATACGCAAGGAGAAAAAAAAACTGTCAAGAAATTAAGACATGTTGCCAGACTAAAATACAACATTTTTATTCCAACATACCAACCTCTCACCTCTCATAATTTTAGTAATATACACGTTCATCATTATACACAGTTCATTCAGTGCAAATATAGTACTCTGATTTTCTGCATGTATTAAAATTGCATATTTATTATCAGTATTGAGCACCCATCCCATCTCAGCAGTCAGAGAAATCACCACATTAAGATATTGTTGCTAAAACTTAAGACTTAGGCAACTGCAAGCTGCTTAGGAAGAACAATCTAAGCAATGCAGCAGTGCATATGAAGGTTATCAAAAGCTAGAGAGAAAAACCTTGTAATTTTAAAAGCAGTACTTTCCTAAGCTTAGTGCTGACACTCCAAGACTTCTCCCTACAGCATGAAGCCAAAATAAAGGCATGTATAATTTGGATACTTCTTATCAACCCACAAACTTATCATTTCGCAAGTAAAAGATTGTGCTATAATCCAAGAAAAAATTATAGCAGAAAATCTCATGAAACTGTTCTTGAATGATTGACATTGAAGAATTAAATGTAGAAGGAAAAGGAGGAATTTAAATTGACAAAATGAGGACAAACCTTTATTTTTAAAGGCTAATCATATCCTATATGACTGTAATGATGGCATTGCTCAGCACAACTCAAACCAGTCAATGCTCAATGACCTGTTAAAGCCTGTTTACCAGTATGCTCATTAAGCTTAGCCAGACTGCCACAGATGCATATTGTTCAGTCATTCTTCAACAGCAATGAGTTCTTACCCTACATAGCCATTGTCCCCTAGATTTTCAAGAACCATGTAGATGTGGCACTGAGGGACATGGTTTAGTGAGCATGGGTGACTGGCTGGAAGTTGGAATAGATAATCTTAGTGGTCTTCTCCAACCTTATGATGCTATGATTCTTTACCATACAAATGCATGCACGCTTCCTCTAAAATAACCCATGCTAGGAAGCCTCTCTGTACTAGTAAGCCAATTTCAGCCAGCTATGATAGAAGGAAGGTAGCTGGGGAGCATAAGAGGCCACAAAAGCTTCTTCTCTATACCTCAGAAAAGCTCTCTAACAAATCTTAAGAGCCAATCGCTTAACTGCTAATTCTTTTCAGAGGCACATTAATGTTGGCAGTTTATTCGCTGGACACAGTATAGAAACAGACAGAAAGCAGTCTATCGAGCTCATGCCACAGCAGAGACTAATGCACATCTCTGAGCACGGCTGAAAAAATGTATTTTATGTGTCCAAAACGTACATGCCAAGGTCTGGCACAGTAGGCAATAAATCAGTAACTCTCATCAATCCAGAGGTAGTTCCTGAAATCAATTTTTCCCAGCTTAGATGAATATTTATTAGCTACCTGTAGCATCACAGTTACAGCTAAGTGCTATGATATGGTATTATGGAGTCTCTCAGACTTGCTAAAGATAATATAAAAGTGACTGGTTAGCAAATGTCAGTCTATCACTAGTTAAATCCATCTCAGAGGTGTCTAGCTTTCAAATACTGCTGTCATATAGGTTTCCCATTACTGAAGATACTTCAGCTCCCCACATCATGAAAAGTCACAAGTGGCACATGTAAAAACCAGTTTAAAACTACAATTCCAGTATAAATGTTGTGAGAAAGTATGCTAGCATCAGTAATTAAAGACCTACTATTTAAAGGTTTAAATTCTGTTTTGTTTTGGTTTTTTTCCCCCCTTTCTTGTTAATTTTATGGAGGTTCCTGGGATTTTTGGGTTATTTTTTTGAGTGGTGGTAATGTTGTTCACGGCCAGGGAAAAAAAACCCTCTACCAGGAGTTAACCTAAAATTCAGATACTGTGGAGAGAAGCACTATTTTTACCTATTCAGAATACTTTTCCCTTTCTAAAATTGGGGTTAGCTGTTACAATTGTTTATTCTGAAACCACACACTTATTTCTAGATTTTTTTTTTCCTTTCTACAAGTATATCTTGTGGAAACTGCTAATGCTGGTGGGCAAGATGCACAATATCAATACTCAGAATGCCTCTTTAATTGAGATTTTCAAGAATCTGCTAAACCAATAAGCAAAATTTTAACTACAAAATTAGAAAGTCATCAGTTTATGCTTCAGGTTACTACTTCAAAGAAACTTGATCTTGACATTGTCTTCCTTTAGAATTAATTCTAAAGTTCATCATCTGCAAATGAATAAGCCAGTTTCCATTTTGAAGTTATAAATGTTTCAGTGAATACAAGTGGTGAATAATGTATTTTAAAATGGAGACTGAGCAAGTACATTCATCTATTAACCAATTCACATTACTCTGAGTTAAACCACAGCATTTCATAAGTTTTGTACACGCATTCAAATTTAATATAGAAATACAGGAAAAATGATAACTTAAGTGTTTTTTAAGTTAATATTAGTCAAGAAGATTCCTAAAGATATTTTAAAATTAATATTCTATATTTCAGTCTTGTTTAAAAGCAGATATTCCAGTTGAGTAATATTCCAAGCTGTTTCAAGTCTGAGCGTACAAAGGCAAATACTCATTCTTAAGCCAGTACTCTTGTAAATTTCAAAGCTTTTAGCAGTGACAATAGTTTAAGCCACAAAAGCATAGTGAGAATTACTTGCAAATACAGATTCGCAATAAATTTACAGGGCACAATTATTAAACTTTTGTCAAGAACTGACCTACTTTAAGTACTGCATCATTTCACTGCGCAGTTACAGTTCCAATTGTTCTCATCCCTCTAGAAGAGCACCAAACACTTTTGAAACAGACAATTCCTGTCTTGCATTGCATAATTTCTAGAGTATTATCTTTCCTTGCCTCTTGGTTTCTCTCACCTTGCACACAGCTTTTTTGTCCCAGGGGTATTTAAAACACATCAACTGGAAATAAAAAAGCTGTTTGTAAGGAAATCAATTTTTTGTTTCCTATTTCGCAATACTGTTTACTCCATTTTACCAGTAGTTGCCCCTAATGAATTACACTTGAGTAACATGTACAGTCCCAAAGAAAAAGATTTTACATTACAGAAGCCTTTTTCCTTCAGATCCCTACCTCCCATGTTAATTGCTCCACGAGGACCCATATCACCCATTCTCATTTCCTGTTCTCTCTGTAAGTAAACATAATTTTCATGATCAACCTATCATTATTAGAATTGAAAACATTCCCATTTATTCAATAAAAATGAAAAATGTCACGGTTTTACAGTTTCCATTAATTATGAAAATGTACATGGGATAAAGTTAAATATATTCCTCTACTTGTATAAAATCAAATGTAGAAGTTCAACTTCACAATACAGAATAATTGTGATGTTTAACCTTTAGTCTTATAAAACAAGTTTCTCTTATTAAATGCAATCTTCAGCTCCCAAAAAGTTAAATAATCAACTGCAAATGACTGCAACTTCAGTTGATGTTCCTCATTAACTAGCGATACAAACTGTCAATGAAGGTCCCATTACATTGTTGCCTAAAGGCCATTGTTCAATAATACAATTAAATCTGTCTTTACAGCTTAAACCAACTGCTTTAGTGGAAACCAAGGTCTGATGTGTTACATTATGGTAAGCAAATTCAACCTGCCAATCCTACTTTGCTCAAATAGTTTTGACTTAACTAAGCGATGGTACAACTTTTTTGCCTCAGTTCAGAAACTAGCACAGAAATGTAGTATTAACGTAAACAGTATAACATGCATTTAAACTAAACAGAGAAATAAGTGAAATGGATTCTGATTCAACCGATGCTCAGCCATCCAACATCTAAGAAGTTCTGACACTACTGATCACGGACCATGTCCTGCTGTGAAACAACATGCAAAGATCATTACTTCGAGAAAAAGTTCACCTATCACAGATTGCAAGAGATGCTGGTATCACAGTTCATATCAAAAAGACGAAGAAGGAAATTCACAGTTCATGAAAAACAATAAACTTACACCAAAGAAATACATTCTCATGAATGTTCTGGAAGAAACATTAAAATGTATTCTGCCCTCAAGTGAATATACATGCATCTTGAGAATAAATACAAATAATTTACCTGATTCTGAACATCATTCCTCTTAGGATTTACAAATTTAGACACTCTGTAAATAACTTTATTATCTTAAGCGATTGAGCCAGCATGCTAAAAGCCATTTTTAACTGAATATTTGTGATTTCAAAATGCATTCATGATAGCATTTTTAATATAAAATGACAATTTTGAAAGGGATAAGACTTTGAGTGGTCATGAAGAAAATAAGGCCTTGTAACTAAAAGATAAAGCCAGGTTTCCAGGCCCTGCTACAAAAGACTGGTTGATGAGCAAGATTTCTTCTGACTCTAGAACCCACATTACATTTCTGTTATAGAAGAACATGCAACTATTTTGTCAGATCTTTCAGAGTAATGTTAACCAACATTTTAATACATCATCATCTGTTCAATTTGGATCAATGTATGTAGTTGCAAAATGAGCATACAATCTTGTTGATAAGAGCCTACTATTAAACCTCAGCTCTGAGAAACAAAGCAGCATATTCCATCCTATCAATCCCTCACCCAGCATAGTAGATATCATGGCTAAGGTTTCTGTGAATCAGACCATACATGCCATAAATGCATGCCCAGATGTCTCCTTATGAACAAAAACTTTGCTTCTTCGTAGTTTTAAAAACTATAAACAGCTACAAATGCACAGCATTTTGAATTACTGCATGTAATCTAATTTGGGAGGCTTCCAACTCTTGCAGTATCAAATCAGGAGCGATGCCTTTGCAAGCTGTAAGGGTTTTTTTGCTTATTTGTAATTTGAAATGCGTCATACAATGCAGAGCCAAATACAAAGGCAATTACATGAGAACTTTCAAGTACAGAGCTACAAAATTACTGCTTCCTAGAAATAAGCAGGTTTTTTTTCCTGAGAAAGACAGAGGGCAAACTACATAATACACACTACACTTCAAC
Organism: Centrocercus urophasianus; assembly: GCF_019232065.1. Lineage (NCBI taxonomy): Eukaryota > Metazoa > Chordata > Aves > Galliformes > Phasianidae > Centrocercus > Centrocercus urophasianus. The sequence continues at coordinate 33,650,861 of NW_024885532.1, read as the reverse complement.
CCAATAAACTACTGTTTTTTCTCAGCTTTAAATTGTACAAGCCTTTAGTTAACAGTCAGTATAACAGAAGAGGAAAGAAGGGTAGGACTGATACCCATATTTCATTTTGTTTTGTATTTAAGTCTGTTGCTAATGTTTACAATAAAGTTATTTATCATTTTGCAGCTTTAGCAATGAATTTCTACTATATAAAAATGTTTCTGGTGTAGACTTCAGACACATGAACTTAGAATCTCTATCTGCTGATCTATGTAATTCAAAGAAATATTATTCCTATTGTTTTATGCTTACAATTTGTGGCATTCTTGTGTGTTTTCGTAACGGGGACATGAATTACACAGCTAACACAAATTTAAAACAGTTAAAGTAAATCCCCTATCAAGAGATACTCAGCATTAACTGACAGTGTATATCATGAAAGTGATTAAATGCTTGACATATTAAATATAAAAACTTCTACTTAATTTACCACAGCTTTTACTCAAAGGAATCCAGATACAGTCCAACCCCACAAAAATTGTGAACCAACAGATTTTTACTATGCAAGTATGAAAAAAGAGTACAGGTAAATCTGACTGACTATTCCACATCATTTATTTGAAACACTGCAAAGAAAAGAATATCAGCAGACAGTTCTGATAGAGCAGCTGAATCGCTGCTGGCTGATTCTGTTGAACACAGTGGTAATGAGGTTGCCTTTTAAGGGCTTCTCTTCCTCACTATGTGACTACCCACTGTCCTGTTGAGCAACAGCCTGCTTCAGGCCCTCCTTGAAGCCACCCCTAACCATCTATTAGAGGGAGGTAAAATTCAGCAGCAAGAGGATTTTTGCTAGTGAAATACACAGGCAAGTTGTTAAGCTCCGAAGTCAGTTGGTACCTGGAAAAAACAACTTAAACTGCAAGAGAACAAGAACAAATGATGACGTGCAGTTACAGGGGAGACAAAAAAAAAAAAATCTCTAAGGCAACAGTTGAGTAGTGATGAACAACAATTTGAGAAGCTCCTTTTTCAAAAAAAGAAAGGATGCAAACAATGAATAATATCCTATTTTCAATTTACAATTCTTCCTACAAGTCAGAAGACTTCCAATCCTGTTGAATGACTTTCATAAGATATTTCACAACTCACTAACACAAATAAATCTAAAGGGCCTGATTTATCCAAACATTTTGCTTTCAGAAAAAACCTATGATGACAACTAGCAATAGCACTATGCCTGCTAATCACTCCAGGTGCGAGCATTAAAAATTTTATTTCCTCACATTTTCAACTCCTTCTAATGTTAGCTGTAGAAATCAAATATACAAAAAAAATTGAACAGTGTTTTCAAATTGCATATATATTGTGTTTATAGTACAGTACAGGTTCCCCCTGCTTCAAATACTACAATCAATATTTCTCAAGCACTGTACTGTTATCACATACCATGTTCTTGCACCCTCATCTCCACTGATAGTAGTCTTAAGCACGTAGAAAATTGCCAAGATAATTTTCAGGTTTTTAAAAGATATTAGTATGTTCTTAAGCACTCTATGAAACCATGAAATTAACAGTTTTGAACAGATAGTTTAGAAGAGACAGAGGAGACCATACCAGATATACATCATCATAAATATCAAGAAAGTAAATCATACTGTTTTCTTCAAGTATCAGTGGCCAGAAGCTTCACAATTCACATACCACTACTCACCTTTCAGCTACAGAATAGTCACCAAAGCAACAGGACACAGCAACAAAACAATACCTTATAAAAAAATACCCCATCAACTCAAGTTTGAGCATTAAGAAATATTAACATTAACCGAGTTCTACATATAAAACAAAATATGACTCACGCAAATGTTCATACTTATCTGTTTTCAATGAACTCAACTCCCTTACAGACTTTACAGCAGACAAACTGGGTAAGACATTTCTCAGCCTCAGTGTAAATCATTACTTTCTTCAAAAGTTTCTTTTTCTTTCATTAAATTCTGCCTAGTTTTTTAAAAAAATTCCATTGGTCTCTACAGGAAGCCTAAGTAATTTTGGTGTAATCTTCCTCCATCCTCACACAAGATCATTTATACAAAGCCATCTATATTTTAAATAGAGACTACTTAAGCAGTTAACATCACTGATTAGGCACTCAAAAATAAGAGTACATGGGATACTTCTGACTACAAATTGTTCCCCTCACAATATTCTACCATTTCAATCCAGTGTTTCCAATTTTCAACTCACTAGAAGTTATGCTGCCAGTGAAGAGCTGAAGAAAAGCCTTCTGCCTAACCTCTTCTGACAGCCTTTCCCTCTTAGATTTTCTCCATCAAAACCTACACATAAGATTCTGAAAGTTATAATATTACAAAATATTTCACTTTATTCTGTCACATGAAAATACCAGTTTTATTTAAAAATGCAAGATCTTCTTATACTCCTGACCAATGTTAAATCCAGAGCTACTCACTCCTCCAAGGATCTTGCTCAGCCCAAACAATAATTCCGTGAATGACAGCTCCCACTCAGGAAAGTTTTAAAAAGATCCCTTACATTATGTAAAATTATGCATACAAATGCATTAAACTAGATAAAGTAAATGTAGCCTTAAAACATACATTATATGTGAATGGTTTAATAAAATCAGGTTTCATAAGTTACAAATTGGACTGGGTCATTGCAAAAAAAAAAAAAAAACAAAAAAAAAACCAACACCGCATCAAGCCTAGAACAGGCAGTTTCTTCCTCAGGGATTTAAGTAATGACCAGTTGACTGAAATGACTCACTAAATGATTAAAGAATCATGTCAGCAAAAACAAACAAACAAACAAACAAACAAAAAAACAGTAAAAAAACATCACATGAAATATGTGCAAATGTTGGAAAAATATTCCTAATTAAAGCAAAAATTATTTGGCTGTTCACAAAAAAAAAACAAAAAAAAAACATTTCCCTTATGAAAAAAAGACGCATGATTAGTCCAGCACACTCAGTTCACTGCAGACAGTTCTCAGCACCTGAACACCACAGAATAAAAAAGTACTTGAAGTCAAAAATATTTTCTGCTATTTAAGACGAAACTGTTCTCTAAGAAACACACATTTTAAGCAACATTTTAAAATCACTTCCCATCTAAACATTAGTCAGATGTACTGAATACTAGATTTACTACTAAACATGCAAGACAGCATATCATCAGTCTTAACATAACCATTTCATACAGAATAAACAAGCAGAGAGGACAGCACTTTATCACAGAACTTACTAGGCACTAGTGAACTAAGTGCTACTATCATTTAGCACACGTTGGTGCAGGCTGATAGACTGTAGACAGAAATGGCAGGAGGGAGAGATCACACACCTCTACTGCAGACTCGTAAGAAATTGTTTTAAAGAAGTTACATTATTGTAAAATCATTTTAATTTAATACCAGTTATTTCTGATCTTTACAAGATGGGAGACAATTTAAAGTCTTCCTTTATCTGAGTAGCAAGTTAAGGTCTTCACTTTGGTTAGTTTCTACTTACCAAAGCAGGCAATGTTTGGTATTTTTTGGCAGAGCACACAGTGTTGAATAACTCTGACCCTCCCAGTGTGCTTTGTTTTGCTAAATCATTCGCCTACAGCTAGATTCAATGTAGAATCTGACTCTAATGTCAATATACACTGCTGAGTGATGTTTATGTCAGGTCTACACTGCCAGCTCCAGAAAATAAAACAGTTTAATTGCACTATCCTCCACTTTATCAAGGCATTTAGGGGACAACTCACTCCTTAAATAATTATATTTAGGAGTTCCCTGAAATAAACCACTATTTAATGCAGAGGAAACAGCCATCAACTAATCCTTCCACCATTTAGATGAGGAAAGGCAGTAAATGTAACCAATCTAGACTTCAGCAAAGCTTTTGATCCTGTCACCCAGAGTATTCTCCTGGAGAAGCTGGTAGCCCATGAATTTGATAGTCACATTCTTCACTAGGTAAAGACCTCGCTGGACAGCTGGGCCCAGAGAGCAGTGGTGAATGGAGCTAAATCCAACTGGTGGAGCACAAGGCTTATGGGAGCAGCTGAGGGAGCTGGGATTGTTTAGCCTGGAAAACAAGCTCAGGGAGACCTTACTGCTTTCCTCAACTCTGTGAAACGAGGTTGTGGGTTGGCCTCTCCTCCAGATAACAGCAACTGGATGAAACAACCTCCAGCTGTGCTACACGAGGTTCAGTTTGGATATTAAGAAAAACTTCTCCTCTGCAGGAGTAGTTATGTATCAGAATGTGTTACCTAGGGAGGTGGAGGAGTCAATATCTTGGCCAAGAAGTTGAAGAAATGAGTAGATGAGGCACTGAAGGACATAGTTTATAGGGCATGGTGGTGATGAGTTGATAGTCGGACAGGATGATCTTAAGAGCTTTCTTCCAACCTTAATAATTCAGTAATTATATAACTATATGATTTTAGTAATTTTTTAAAATTGACAGTCTTTGACTAGCTGTACAATGCAAATTATACTGTCAATTTATCTACTGAATGTGTTCAATACTGATATAAGAGTTAGTGGGCATGGTGGTGATGGGTAGATGGTTGGACTACATGGTCTTAGTAGTCTTCTCCAACCTTAATGATTCATTTAATGATTCCCTCAAATGTGTAAGCACCAAGGAACAATGAGAAATCCTATAACATTTCTACTAAACACTATTTTGACAATCTCATTTTTCACATTAACACTCGAAGATTGTCACCTACAGCAACAGTCTTATTAGTGACTAACATCACATCAGTAACATCAGTCTTATTATCTGTTAAGCATTAATACTGCTTTCTTGTGTATTTTCATCACATTCTATCAAATCTCAAATTTATTTGCTACAAGCAATTCTAAGACTAGTTTCAAAATGACTTGTAAGATTTACCTCACAATCTAACCTAAAGCACACCCAATCATATTAATACTTACTGTTATTACACATTAGCCAATATTTTTTCCTGTTGTTCTTTTACTTATAATGCAGAAGAGCAAATATTTTATCTTCTAGATTTTACTTACATTTCAGGTGTCTCTCTCATTCTCTCATTTGATTCTTTTTAAATCCAAAATTTTCTAGTTAATTCCATCTCTAAGAGAGTAAACCTGTGACATCTTGCAGAACACGAGCATTCGCTTAATCAAAATTAAAAATAAAACACATTTTATAAAATATGGATGAAAATACCATGACAAAAATCAGTAATTTTTTTTTTTTTTTTTTTAACCACAACCAAGAACTCCCAAACACTCCACTACTCATCAATTTCCACTTTGCACACTACGATTTCCACACTAGGAGTGTGTTTTTCAGCTAATATTTCACAGTTAGTGAAAGGAAAACTTGTAGAAAAAATACTGATGGAAGAAGGCAACGTTAAGAGCTGAGGTTCTTTCAAGAAAGCAACTTTCAAGAAAGCAGCTGAAAACATCCAACACCATAGAGTGGAATGTGTGTGCAGTAGAGTAACTGCCAGTTTTAGTTTAAATAATGTCAAAAATCTGATTTAAAAAAAAAAAAAAGTTTGAGGAAGAAAGTTAAAAAATAGATTAGGAAAACAAACCAAAATATTTGCAATTGTGGAAAGGTAGGAGAAATTTTCTCACTGCTGTCAAGAGAAGCAGAAAATAACCACTGTGCTGAACTACATGGAATAAGGCAAATGAAGTAGAAACAAACTTCAATGTAGAAAAAACATGAATAATCACTGCTGGTTTTTTTTTTTTTTTTTTTTTTTTTAATTAAGGCATCCTCTGAGACAGAAAAGGTAGCAAAAACTCTTTGTTTTTATTCAAGACATTTATGAAGAGATAATTCTGAATTACTGTGAAGACAACTGATAATTCAGATTCCAATTCTGATCAAAGACATTCACCCATGTTTAGTATTAAAATCTGGTCATTACTATTAAAGAAGTTGTCTGCATTCCTATAGCAGATAATTTTGCAGCATCTTTATCTAGTGACCTTACATACTGATCTTGAGGAATGCTATAATTAGCAAAAAACCAATAATTTGAATAAAAGCACTGATATAAACACATGTTCATCGAAAATTTTGTGGTTTTTTGTTACAATATTTTATCACCTAAGCTACTGGAACTTTGTTCATACCTTCAGACTGATGTATTATATGCCCAAAATTCAGAAACGGTCCATACTCAGGTCTTTTCTGCTCATCTTACAGTTATTTGCTGCTTCTCTGCTTGTTATGTTTAAAAACAATGCAATGATGTATAGTTCTTTCCCACATTCCCACCACATTCACCACTATTTGTTATACAACAAAACACTGCATATGCAACAACACAGAAAAAAAAGGCATGTTAACTGTAGTTCCTCACTTTTTCAAAACCTGTAGAAAATGTTACTCAGCAGACAAAATGACATAAACAAATGGCAAAACATGGCACCAAACAAACAACATATAATCCAGAATGACTAGGAATAAAATCCACTTAATTATGTGCTTCAGTCAATCACCATCACCTCCAGCTATTCCACTAAAGGAAAAGCTTACCAAGCCCCTTTACTGTCTGTAGTTATACCGATAAAGCACAGGAGGCATAACCCCAAGACAGACTTTTTTCAGATGCCACCACTGGGAACAATTTGAGAGCAACAGGAACAGAAGTATTCTGTCAGAACTTGTCCTTGATCCAACAACTAACACTCACAAGGAAGGTAAACTTGTGCTTCTCCAATAATTAAATGTAAAATCTAGAAATAGTTTTCATAAGACAAACATGTGTAAAGAATGTAACCACTAACAGCTGTGCAAATCCTCTATACGCAAAAGGCATATATCCATATATTAACTCTTGACTGTAACTTCCTCAGTACAACATTCTGCCAATTAACTCGGATCCAGAGGAGTTATGAACCACTTTGGATCCATTGAACTGGTATCTAAATACACTCCTATTTCTAGTATCTTCATTTTTTAAATGATAATGAAATGAATACAAGAAATACATTTCAACTTCTGAACATTATCCTTTTTTTTTTTTTTTTCATTTATAAACAATTTAAGGCACTTACTTGCTCACTTACCTGTAAAACATAAAGTAATATTTACCACATGTCCCAGTTCACAAATGCTATGAGTAATCACAGAATCATAGAATGGGTTGGAAGGCACCTCAAGGATCATCAAGCTCCAACCACTGAGCCACAGGCAGTGCCGCCAACATCCACATCTAATTCTAGACCACTTTACTTCACAATATAGTCAGGGCACATTAGATAATTTTATGTATAGTTGGCCTTATATCGTTATTTTAACGAAAGAAATTGCACGAGAGTAGGTAAATATCAACATAGATTAGGACACATCCATGGAAACAGGAAACAAACCTTACTTTCACAGCACAAGTTCTACTTAAGTACTCCACAATTCATCCTGGCAGATGGAGAGTTAAAGGGCTGTCTAACCAGTAGCCCAGTCCAGATTAACTGTACCATCATGTAGAAATAAACTAAACATTTAACTGAAAATTGTGTTCTAAGACAATGCTACATTTCAGTTGTTACTGAACATCTAAAAACCCTACGCAAATTATCACAGTGAATGTCTCAGAATGTTTTTGAATGACTCAAAATTACAATTCTCAAGAATTACAATTACAAGATTAATTATGAGATTAAGTGAAAGTGGTCAATAATTACTTAGAAGACAAATTAACCAGCCAAGAATATAGCTGTATCATGAAGTGCATATTTATGTAAAAACATAAGTTTTTGAATTTGAATGTCAAATAAAACATTGCAAAATCACCTTTAAGTAACTTTTACAGCAGCACTAATTACAGCCACAGTGATCTTCCTGAGAAAGATTCTTTTTTGAGTTCTGTATTTCTATTTTTTCTCCCCTTAGTAAATATGGTATTTATCAACTGAACTGTAACTAAAAGTCCAATTGCTGATGCCATTCAGTAGCTGTTTAGAGGCAACAGGTGATTACTACGCACAAGCATTTACAAAACAAACGCTGAAAGTGGGTGTTTTAATCCAGGTCCAAAGTGTGTTCTCCTCAATATTATACGAAAAACTTTCAATAAACACATGAACTACCTTTAGAAATAATGTTACATATGTTATGTCATGTTATAATGCTCTTAACAGGCAGGATCGTTCACTATTTAAGAGTTCATCAGGAAAGTTCTGACCAGTCCACAAACAGCACTTAATGCATCCAAAAAAAAAAAAAAAAAAAAAAAACAGCATCCTGGCACAACATCAGGCCCCATATCTCTGCAAAGCTTCCCAGTGAACATTTTAATACAACCTGGAAGTCATTTACTCTGAAACAGGAGGAAGATGAGGTACACTAATAATTTGATTAAACAGAGTTCTGAATAAAGAACTCAATATATATGGAACTAAACAGCTCTAGAACTTTCATTAAGAACTTTAAGAAACTGATCATTTGAACAAATCTGAATGGTTTATAAAAGCACTGCTTTGTAGTTAAGTTTCCTGACTCAAGTAAATATACAGTAACTCGAGAATTACAGTGTCTGCCTTCATCAACAGATATTTAAACAACTATTACGTTTATATGCAATACAGAACACAAAGTTGAAAAGAGACAATGGGAATCCCAACGTAATAAGAACAAAGAAGAAAACAGACAGTTTTTTTTAATAGAATATACAAGTTTCCATGAGGATAAATAGATGCTTAGTAATTCAGAACATGGGTGTGGGGAGGAAAAAACACACCAAGCGAAACCAAGTGAAAAAAAGACCACAAAAGCTCTAACACATATGCAGAAGAGAACCAGCAACATAATTTTGACCTTAGGCTATCCTTGCCAGATCCTGGGCAAGAATATATTTAGAAGTGACAAGAGCTAACCTGCCACAAGTGTAACTATCAAGAGAACTGCCTTCAGCACCATCAGGAAAGCAGCATACTTCCTGTCTTGTACAAAACAAAACTAATACAAATATTCTTCCATCTTACTCAACAGTAAAGCTAAGTTAACAAGTCAGTAGTTGCTGCAGAAATCATGTTTGAGAAAAACTTATTTAATGAGTAATCGTAAAGAAAATAATTGATCCGTTTAAAACTACCTAAGTGAGTTTCTATTAATCAAAAAATTAATTAAACTCGTTGAAGATGCAGATATCTGGTGTTTTCCAAAAAAAAAAAAAAAAAAAAAAACCACTAATTAAAAACATCAATGTACCTAAGAATACCAGCAGATCTCTGGAAAGATGTAGTGGAACCTTAAGAAAAATATAACAGAAAATAAAAATATTACTTGTATTTTGTATTGTTCACAGAAGAATTAGTCATCCAAAACAAGCATTAATTAATGAGGTAAATCTGCTCGATGCCTACACTGCAGCAATTAGACTTGTCTAAGGCTCATTAAAAAAAATGTACTTTAGAATATTAAGCAGTATTCAGCTTGATATGAATGGAGAGGTAGCCTCACTGAAACAAGCTCCTTTCTAGGTTGCAGTGCACTGTGTTATCACTGTCGAAGTCTTCCATTCTGCCAGCTACTGAAGCAAAACAGAGGCTAAGCAGAAGGTCAGGTCTTACTGCTCGCACTGAGAAAAAAGCAAAAGGCACTGCATCCCAAGAGAGAGAAACTAGGAGTGTAAATAAGTTCTCCTCACATCCAGCAGTTCCTCTAGAATTCTATGGACTCACTTATCACTCTTTAGGTGTTTTGTTCTTCCTTCAGTGCAGACCCTTTGAATAAAGATAAACTTAGCTAAGTACAGGAACTTATTTGGCTGCAAGTTTCAATTCAAGTAGGATCTCAGGATTCACACAAGTGGATAAGTCCAAAATAGGTACTGAATAGACAACTGAAACTGAACGTTATCTCTTCTTAGTCTGGATAAACACATGTAAAAAACTCCAAGTTAAACTTAAGTCCAGTAGCTGAGGAAAAGAAAATGAAAATGATTAAGGCAAATGTTAATTTTAGTCTCTTAAATATGTACAGCATTTAACAAAATAATTACATTAATACGAGATTTTTTTTCTATTCTACAAATGCTTCGTTCTTGTATGTCAGAAGGCAGAAAACTCAAGGAAACTCAGTATTTGTGGAACTCTGTTAGATAGTTAGCAGTATTTGTGGAACTCTGTTAGGTAGATTTATTAAAACTTGTGAGCAGTAATAAGTTTCATAAACTACATTAAACATATGGACTATAGTCCTCAGATTTGCTTTCTAATGGAGCTTTTTAAACTGCACCTACAAAATCCATTAAACAAGGAGAAACTAAGCAAGCAAGTTGAGCATTTTATAAACAAGCACTAGATGGCAGCTGAACTCTTTCCATTAATAATTAAAAAAAAACAAAAAAACGCATCTGTTTCCTCTAAGGCCTCATGAAAAACTATGACTGACAAAGGCTGATGGCCGTTTGCCATTGTATAAGAACCATCTGCAGAAAAATGTTCTTTAAGTTTCCTGGTCCATTTAATTCATAAACAGAAACAACCTAAAAAAAAAAAAAAAAACACAGGGACAAAGATCTGTATCAGTAACTGTAGATGAGAACAATCTCAGGAATGCCTACAAGTAAATTCGTACTGGAGATCTATGCGTATTTGATATAGCACATTAATGAACAAAAATGACTTCTGAATGGTCACTTGTTCTTTCTACAAGTTTACAGGAGGTAAATATTAGTACGTTCTAAACATTCTGTGCAAGCATTACTGCACCAGGTAGAAGATCCAAATTTTACAGTGTTAGATATTCATAATAAAGCTTAACATAGGGAAAAAAGATAATGTATCTAAAATATTAATAGTTTGCACATACTGAAATATGAAATTGCTAATAAAATCTAACATTCCAATGATAATTTGCTCCATTACTGAAAAATCACCTCCTTGATGCACATCAATTTAGAAAGTCAATTATGAATCACGCTAAAAATGGTCACAGAATTAACGCTAATTAAACCTCCAAAATACCAAAGCAATTTATGGAATAAGATGTATCTCTGGAAATTTTTGTTAATGAATTTATTACTGGAAAACTGCCTTAACTGAGTTTTCTCCTCAACAAGGTAAGAAAGAATTCTGCATACAGTGTGAATGCAAACTTCTTGTCTAACTGGTGCTTTGGTAATGGATTAGAAGGTGGAACAAAATCTGTTCAGTTCTGTTCACTGCAGTATCTAGATGTCAAAAAACAGACTGCTGAATTACAGAGGTGTAAGAAAATCCAATTAACATTCTTCTCTCAAAGAAATCTACCACTGAAGTTGTATGGGAATGTAGAAACGAGCCATTCCTCAGATACACCACAGCAGGCTTGAAATAGTTGATAGGAGCGAGGAGGAAGCTTCATTTAAAAACTGCTCTAAAGGGAGAGAGTTCTTAGGACAAAGACATCAAATTGCATTAACCACCTTTCTGGCATTCCTCAAACTACAAACTTTGCTGTTGTTCTGACATGTTCTTTTCTGATGGCTTTTTTTCTTTTTTTTTTAACCCTCCACTGTGTTACACCTTTCAAATCCATTATATCTGCGCTGTTGAAGCAACCTCCGCTGCTCGAGTGCCTGCCACTTCATTCTGCTATTAACGCTACATACTCAGCAGTGGAGCTTTTGTCTAAGAAAATGAAAGGACAGGAAACTTAGAGTTCATTTACAAAAATAAGAAGTGTAAAAATTAAGTATGAATAAAAAGTCTCCCACAAAAGGAGCAGTAAGCTTTCAGAAGTTGAAACTGATTGTCAAAAAACAATTCCTTATTTGTGAAGCTACGCTTGAAAAGGAATAGGTGAACGGTTGGACTGGGTGATCTTTTAGGTCTTTTCCAACCTTGGTGATTCTATGATTCTATGAAAAGGGGAAGGTCCCCATGCAGGAATGGGAAAAAAGAGGAGAGAGGCATCTAAAAATCTCAATTCTATCTTTAAACCATCAGTAAGAAGAGCTGCTGAAGGACAGTACTATAGCTACTATTTCATTAAGTACAATATCTACCTAATATTTCACAATATTATTTTGGAAACAAACATGTGTTCCACAAAAAAGAAGAACAGTATTTCCACAAATTCGGGGCTCTTTTGTAAACACTTGAGAACGATTTCAATACACAAGACGTAAATTATTCTCTTCTCACTCTTTTACATCAATGACAGCAGTTAAAAAAAAATACTCCCTAGCAATTATTTAGAAATTATTTAGCAAAAAGACCAATTCAGAATGTGTATCTGCATAAGCCATTCACAATTGGATACTAACCACTGCACAGCAAATAATATATTAAAAGCACTTAGAAATAGAATAAATATTTTTTATTTAAAGTATATTTGTGCTGCTGAAAAACATTGTTTATTTATAATCACTATCTCCATGCTCTCCTTTCAGGAGAAAAGACATATGCAAAATAAAAATTATAGGAAAAAGATATCGTATCATTTATTAGAATGCATAAATATGGTCAGGTATAATAGCAGATTTCAACTGAACATCCTTTGTGTAGCAAGGTAGAAAACTCTAAATGATGTGGAAATGTAAATAACAGCTTACCTACTATAGATTGCACAACTAGTTTGATAAACTGTCTGGACACCACTAGGAAGCCCACTGGATTAGCAGTCAATGCAATCAGATTTTTTTATACACATACAACATCACCATAAATGCTACAGCAATGACAACGCTCATACAGAAAACATTTACCAACTGTAACTAAACCAAACTGCTAATTGCATGAAGTTCCATTACAATAAATTTTTGAAAGAGGTCACACTGAAAAATAAAAGTTTAACAAGTTAGGATAAAGACACAGAAAGAAGCTTTAAACAGGAAAGCCTGATACAGCAGCTTGTATGACAAGTTCCAACTCCGGTTGCCATCGCACTTACCATTTATGTCCTCCTTTTATACTGAACAGTAATAAGGAATAGGATATAAGTGAAGGAAGCTTACTTTTCAAGGCTTTTAAGAAACAAAAACAAGCATTAGAAAATTATCGGTTGCCTTCTAAGTACACGGTAGGCAGAAGACTTCAACGTGTTACATAATTTAAGCCAAAAGAGTTCATCAAGACCAGATATGATTAAAAACTACACCCCAGTTCCATGAGATGTTGTGCTAACAAAGAAGCAACTTTATACTCTCAAAACTGAAATTAGCTTTTTTCAACATATGCACAATGGTAATCTAGGACTAGATGAAACTACCACATGCTCTCTGTTTACAGTAAACAAATGAAGAATAAATCAAAAAAACTTCAGCTGTATAAGAAGTTCTATTAAATAGAGTAAAAGATGCATCATTTTGCTACCTCCAGATAAGATTTATAATTCTTATTGGCTCCAAAATGCAAAGGCTTTTTCAAGCCTCCATTCATACATCACAACCTCAACACAGATCTAAAGACATGTTGTAACAAATGCTTGTAAAATGATATGTCATGCTTTGTTTCATAGCTGCCCTTATTAGAAAGGTGTTAAAGTAAGTAAGCAATAAATCACTCCCAATGCCCTTAAGAGGAAGAATTAAAACTGGAGGCAAAGTAGTCATCACATGACTGTAACACTCCTCAAAACACGGGAAAACCGATTAATTATTGTATATATCACTTCGAGTTCACATGATATAAAAAGAAGATGGCTATGCTTCATATTCCTTCAGTCGACCTGTATCTCTTTTGGCAGACTTCTCACTGCACAACTACATCTATATAATCTCACACCGCATGATATTCCAGATGAATGAATAAAATCCCCACAAATGAAACTCAGTAGGAGAGCTCCACACACTCTAGAACACTCCTTCCAACTCTTTTTCCCACAAAATTTCAGTGTGTAAAATCACATAAATTACAGTGATTGAAATGCTTTCCACCTGAACTATTCCTCTTTCTTCCTTACGCTATGACATTTTCCTATGTCTAGCACACAATCTGAAGAGCTTCTGAAGAGCTTCCAAATTTAAATATGCAGAACAGTATGAAGATGGCAAGCAATTCAAGCTCATAGACTAAGTAACCTTACCTCAAAGAGCTGCAAAAAGCAATTAAATAGAGGCTGCTGTGACCAGCATTATCCAGCACTCCCTCAACCTTGAGCTGCAGGGAAAACACTGCTACCCAACAGCAAAAGGAACTGAAGGAAGCTGCTGCCATCTCTTTCCTGCAGCTCTCAGCAGTGAGCAACAGGGATCTTGTAGCTCAGCCGTGGGATTACTTTGACACATAACTTACACAATCACAAAGTCAAACTGCCCCCAAACGATGTTATGATAGTAACATGAAATGAAATTACATACTTGGCTCTAGAGAAGTCAGAATCACTTCAGTATCACTTCTAGATTACATCAGATGATTGCTACATCCTGTTTTGCAAAATATGACTTACCAGTTTAATAACAGGAATACACTGAAGGATATTTTAAGTTTTCAGTTCTAGATCATCATCCCCCCAAAAATGTATGCTTAAACAGTTTTCCTTACAGTGAGAGCACGCAGGGAAATAAATTACCACCTATTTCCAGCTGTGAGTTTCTCAAACAATCAGCAAAATCAACTGACAGCAGTTGGTAACATCACAAAGGAACTATTTTGCTTCCTCTCTATCTTTACTAAGAATCCTAAATGCAACAGGAAAAATAAAAGATTCCTGTTCTATCTTCTCTTGGGAGGTCTCAGAACATATTCAGTACACTCTTCAGAGTGTTCTACAGGCAGAGGTATTGTATAGCATGTAAAATAAACATTACTTCCACAAAGCACAAATCAGAAAGCAGCTGAGAAACCAGCAATTCGTTTTCATTTTATGCATCAAGTTGAACCTGTACAGAGGATCACTATGTGCATTACCTACTGCTTTCCCACTAAAATCTATTTTAGCAGTATTTTACTACATAAAATTAAAGCACTTAACTGTTTTGTGCTCACTTCACTGTTCTGGTTGGTAGAAACCATACCTATGACCAAAAGAGATCATCCTGAAAATTTAGGAAGCTGATTCCTCTGATATCTCCATTTTGCTGTTCCCTCCAGATGAGACTTCAAAGGCTGAATAGACCTAAATACATTACTGCTACATTCTTTAATGTAGCAACTGTGGCAAAGATCTTTTTCTTCCTTTGAACATTTTGGTCATCTTCAGTACAGATCTGGAGATTTTCCTCATCTAGTCTAACAGAAAGCTCTCAAAGAAAGGGATTTTAGGCTTCATGTGAAGCTCCACTGCCTGTTTCTAAAGTATATGATTAATAATAAATTAAGCATAACACATAATAAGCAATCGAAGAAGCTTTGCAGTATGAATCATTTAAAAACTAAATTTTTCAGCTCAACTAAGGCACCTCTTCATGCCCATAACTATCCAGTCTCTAACCTTCCACTTAAAAAAGCTAAATGATTTCTTGGAAAACTTCACTTCCTGAATAAAAAAGGAAAATGATAATTTGAACACCTTCAATTAGCTGAAATGTTGAATTACTTATTTTCCTACAAGATAGTGAAGTCATAGTTCAAAAAAATTACACTACTAAATTTGTGCCATTCCATTCATGAGAATAACGGAGTTCTGAAGGAAAAACAGCACATGAGATGTCAGTTCAATAAGACAAAATATTAAAAAACCCTGAAAACTACAGTAAAATATTTACTATTTCAACTTTAGTCAAAGTTCTACTTACATTGTCCATGAAATTTGGCTTAAATCCTCCCTCCTGCTGCCGTCTCAATTCCTCCTGTTCCCTCTGGCGTAGCATCTCCTCTTCACGCCGTCTATGTTCTTCTTCATGTCTAGGATATTTTTCAAGAATTACATAAATTAAGACTCATGATCTGTTCGGGCTCATAACCAGTCTCAGGAGATAACATCAGCACATAAGATAACTACCTACTAGCTTTTAATACAGAGTAAGGCACTAATCTGCTCAACCTGATGGGCTTGAACCTTACTGAAATGTTTCTGTTTAACAAGTATTCAGGTATCCACAATACCAACATTCTTGTTCTTCTGCCTACAGTTAATCTGTACAAACAAGTAAGCAGGTTCAAAAGCTTTTAAAAAAAAAAAACCAACACTATGGATTACAATATTTCAACACTGCCTACAGCCAAACTGCTAACTCTATACAGTATATTGTTCTTTTGTGTCCTCTCCGTTTCTTGAGACATTTAATATAAGTAGTTGTAAGTAGTACACATATTGCTTCAAAACCAATGCTGAAATGAATCACCCAGCACCTCAGTATGCTCATATCCACTATTTGGTCCCCAAAATTGTCCAGCAAGCATCAAGGAATGTCATTGGGTGCCATTTTTTCTGTACAGAGTTATTCAATGACAACTCAGCTTCATACATACTTCCATGTCAGACATCATTTCATCAGACAACCCCTCTGCTCCAACTCTCACACGGCCACAGATGTTACAGAATATTGGTGCAAAGGTTCAACCTCTACTGCTTTACCACCAACATCCACCTCAGACATCATGGGCCAACATCACAAGATAGGAGGAATTACATTCTGAGCAGCCCCTGTATTCATAAGAATCAGCTCTTAAAGAGAAAAGCAATACATCAGAAAACAAAGTGCCACAAAGCACTACAGTAAGACGAGAAAACACTCCCAAAACTCTTGACTATAAATCTGCAATGCTACACTTCTACACGCAGTAGATGAATACCCCCCAATCTTCCAAGTGTGTTCTACTACAGCTCCATTACAACTATGCTTCCATCACATTGAAAAATAAGTCATCATATGAAACATTCACATTACAACATCTCTAAGCTTGTTAGAAAACTCAGATATTTACAAAACAACTGAGCTGAAATAAATGAAAAAAAATACTAGAAATACTTGCAACTAGTCTTTTGTATCAGCATAAGTGACCATTCTTCTCTGCAAGAATGTTAACAGAAACGTTTCCTGTTATGATTTTGAAAAACAGTTTTTAAACGGTAGACATTCATATTTTGTATTAAAAGCTCTGCACACCAAAGTATCTAAACTTGTGCAGGCTGACAGCAGATGCACACTTTAAATTACTGCCACAACTTCATACAGTACAAGACAAAAATACCTCAACTGTATCTGCTTGCGTTTCTGAAGTTCTTGATTCCGAAGTTCTTCCAAACGTCTCAATTCTTCCTGACGCCGCATGAGATCTACCAGGATTCAAAACATAATGAATATAAAAGCTCTCAATTAACAACACAGTAACAACAACAAAATCACTATCAGATTACCATTCTAACAATAATCAATTTTAAAATTAAAGCCATTTCTCAACACGTCTAAGCAGCTCCTCCCATTCAGCCAAGCTTGCCATATGAAAAACCACAAGGACCCAAGGCTCACATGCTAAGGCACTACACTGGCTATGCCCTCCAAAGCAGGTGATGGATGCAGAAATTTGAAGCCCTAAAACAAGGAGAAGGGGAGCTTAAGAAAAAGTCGCGATCACTTTAACCACGTCCTGGTTTTGCAGCTTTGGCAAGGTATCCATTTTCTCACAGTGCTGCATACTGCTGAAGTCCCTTTAGCAAGGAAACTAGTGCAATTCATATTCTCCATCATCTATTGCAGACAACTGCACAACACACCACAAACAAGTGAAATGAACTTGAGGTGCACGTGATCTGAACCTCTGGAGTGATTAATCATGACTGGTCTTACAGTCACTTAGAAATAACTGTAACTGTTAACACTACCAGAAAGAAAAGCCACATTCTTCCTTAAAAAACACTTTAAAACGCTCTTAAAAAGCAAGCCAGAACTAATAATAATTACTTTAGCACTATTTAATGCTGCCCAGTCAGACCACTGATTTCTGTCTGGAAACTCACGCATTCTTGAGTGAATATTAATTCCACCTCTTGCCACAATAAAAGCAGCTGTTTGCATATTCCATCTTCATAACATTGGCCACGTTATTTACAGACACCATTAGATGTGTTTTATGCTTGAGTTCAACTACTCCACACATTTTTACACGCATTTTTTCACCACATCAATTAAATCATTTTATTTACTCTGCAAAAAACTCAAGCTTGCAGCAGCACATATTATTATAAACTTTTACACTGCTACGTTTACCAAAATATCATGCATTTGTTTTCTTTTAACACAGATCACCAGAATTTTACCATATATTTAAGAAAGTTTACCAGATAACATCCTTACAGACAGTGTAAGTCTTCTCTCATGTTTTGCAGGCCTGCCTTTACCAACTTTGCAAAGTCAATGTATTTACATGGACTAATGATTAAAGCAAAGATTCATTCAAATCAAAAAGTCACAGGACCATTTCCTTACAACAGTGCATACTGCAGCAGGCTTAGCCAATGCTATCTTCTTACTCTGCCAGACTCCTTAAAGTAACATTTAGATTGGTTCAGAGTAATCATGAGATCACGAATGAACCCACTGTGCATTCAGCATTGGTCACTGTGGGAAAAGGTATCTGTCTTCATTCTATTTCCCACTTACCTATCATCCCCTTTTTCCTTACATTAATACACTGCAACAGTTTCTACCTTCTCTCTACTGCTAACTGCTATGAATTTATCATTTTCTCCCCTCTAAGCTCTACAGCCCTAATTTCACACACTTCTAAAAATTTTCAAGGCCTGTTTCTGATTACTGTCCTTCCTGAAACTGTTAGAACTTAAAAGCTCAGCTTAACAATTAGGTTTGGTACCACCCGACAGCGGCAGAATCTTGACACAAAGCTTCATTAGCTAGACAAAAATAAAGATCTAGATGTTTGGGCTGTGCACAGAGCCTCTCATATTAGAGGATTTGCAATACTGCTGATTCTGGACTGACATTTATTGGACATGGGTCCTTTCTCTGAACAGAAAAAAAAACCGCACTGAAGCTGATAGCTGTGAAACAGATGGAAAGCATGACTATTGGCTTCCTCATCTTCTCATGCCTAAAGAAAAAAGACAGATGTTTCAATATTCAAATTCTTGCAGATTCAAGGACTGAAGGTGAAAGTGACCCCTCATCTCAGGGGTTAATCCTACACACAACCATACCAAGACCAAAAAGCTGCATTGTTTTAGCTGCTAATTTTTCAGGTTCTAAAAACAGAAAGCAAATGGCCACTTTCCATGCAGAAGAATGAAGTTTCTGAGTAATCTAGTCAAATCTTCCAGTACTTTGTCAAACTATTTCACTGTCATTATGAAGAAATATTTACACAACTCTAAAGCATACCAGCAATAGGCAGATCAGAAATATCATGCCAATTTACTTACACATGGAAGCATGTATTCTGCTTTACAAATTACTTCTGACTCAATCTGTCAAAACGTGACACTTAAAAATGAGAAATCACACACGTTGAAAGAATGAAGTCTCTACCTTCAGTGTTAATACCATGCCATGAAAACTCAGGTACTTCAACCAGCATGTTCCAGTCCAAGTCCCAACACCTCTGATAAAGCAATTTCATTAAAACTCGATCTCCTTTGTCTGCTAAAGTATATGGATTGTAGGAAACTCATTCTTCTCATCTTTTTAGCTCCTGCTAACTACTATGCTATAGTTTTACATTCCATGTTCCAGAATAACTATTTCAACAACCTTTGCAACCAGTCATTTT
The DNA here is from genome assembly GCF_019232065.1 of Centrocercus urophasianus. Taxonomy (NCBI): domain Eukaryota; kingdom Metazoa; phylum Chordata; class Aves; order Galliformes; family Phasianidae; genus Centrocercus; species Centrocercus urophasianus. Next base: position 33,631,274 of record NW_024885532.1, on the reverse strand, counting down.
GTTTGTGCATCGGGTATGCAAAAATAGTCATTCCTGATTCTGATGTTTTATGTTTCACTGCATCTTTCTTAAAAAGCACACAATTCAATCTCATCAGGTTACTTTCATATACACTGAAGCTGAAGAGTTGGTAAGAGAAAAAAAAGAAAAAAAAACAAGAAACAGGCTGACAGCTGAGCTATTCAAATTCCTGCATATCAATAAGCTCAAATCTGAGCACCTGCACAAAATTCCAGGTTGTTTAGTACCAAAGAGAAGTGCTCCATTATAATCAAGAGGAATGACAAACCCTCTTCCCACAGCAACAAAAAGCCAATCTTCTCAATGGAATATTGACATCAGAAACATCCTTATTCCAGTGGCTCTTCAGCAGAAGAAATAGTCTTTTTCTTTCTGTGTAAAAGTGGATCTTAAAAGATATTCCAAAAAATGAGAACTTTTTCCTTCAGCATCCATAAAAGGAGCTACAGTAACTATTTGGCATTTGAAATTTGTTGTTTTTTCTTATTTTATTATGCTCTGTATTGCAGCACCAGATCTTACATAAACACAGTTTCTCACTTAGTGCAAGCACGCTCATTGAGAAACAAGATAGGTGAACTTCTTCCTAATGACAACTTCCAGTTGTAGCAAAACTAATAACTTTAAAAACTAAGATTAAATGGTGTTCTGCAGTTCTCAACTGAAAGCAATGCAAACAGCAGTAATTATGGGCCACCAGCTTTTGGGAAAAGACTAACAGGCAGAAAATATCAGCTACTTGCCCTGTTTCTGCTTTGCCACAGAAATACAAGCTCAACTCAGCTCCATTCCCAAAGGTAGGGCTTGAAAACAGTTTCTAAAGGACTTTCTCTCCCCCAAAACTACAGAAAGGGAACATATCCACAAAGTTAAATAAGAGTGATGCACCATTTTATACTTTCAAGAATAATGTAGCTTAATGACAACTGTCACTTACTTTGAGTTGCCTACAACAATCATGCATACAGATTTCTCAGTTGGGTTTCAAATGTTAAAAAAAAAAAAAAAAAAAAAAAAAAAAAAGAAAGGAGTAAAATTATTTTGGATTGTATTGGAGAGGCACAATCAGCTGTAACTACGAGCCATCATTTTACATTTTTTTTCCTGCCCAGGACACACAAGCAGTGCTGTGTCCCATCTAGTATCATAAACAACACCAACAAAAAAAATTTTACAGATGAATTTGAGGCTACCATTCATTCTTGTGATATAAACTATTTACAGCACAAAAACTTAAGTGAAAAAATACACCTAGGCAACCTCCCCTTTCTCAACTTCTTAATCCATTACTGCAAACCCTCAAAGACTACACAAACAGAAAAATACTACTTCCTTTGCCTTGGTTCAACACATTTAATTAAATAGCATCTGCCAGAAATCTCTGCATTTAACATACAGCTCAATATGCTACAGACAGAAAATTTGTGAAAAAGAAAGAATTAATGCTCATACATTATCTGATTTTTTACCTTGCCTCATCAACATTAGCTGATGCTCATGTCTAGCTGCTTCCATTTCTGCCTCTAGTTTCTCTTTGGCTTCTCTAATGTTCCTGTCAACCTGTTCACGCTGTTGCTTTTCCATCTCATCAAGAGCCTTCCAACGTGAAGCATACTCAAACTCAAATGTTCCAGGTTGAGCAAAACGTGGAGGCTGTTCTCTTTCCCTAATAAAAATTTTGCAGTTAAAATGTACAGAAGGACACATTAAGATCAACAGCCATAACAGCCAAAGAATTCACAATCAATCACTTCAAATGTAGGAATCTGATGCAAAGTCAGATCTGCGTCGCAAACCAGTTTGTCAGTTTAATTCAGCTGTTAATGTGGTAAGTAATCTGATCAGAGAAATCTTGCAAATAAATATCTACTCCATTTATATAATCAACACAAAAACGTTTAATTACCATGCTACAAAACATTTAGCTGTGACATTAGAAGGGTGAACCCAGCTAATCTAAAGTGGTCACATCATATAAGAAATTAAGTGCATATTAAAGCTTACTAAACAGTTCAGACTGTTAGTAAGAATATTTAAATATTTAAAGGAGCCAATACTTCATTCACATTCTAACACTAGTGCTTTAATGATTTTTTTTTTCCAAGTATTACTCTACAGGTTTAACTGCTTACCAGAGTAAGTATTTTAGTTTCAAGCTGCAACATTTCTAAATAGCAATCAGATCTGAATGTTACAAGTAATATTCTCTAACGAAGGAAAACCCTCTTTCACCTCATGCTAAAGACTCTTTTTTGCTCAAAATTACATCCAAATCACAGAAGCTGCCAAGATTTATACCTCAGTGACTCTACAGAGAAGGTGGTGCTAGTCAAGAGGATAGAATTCTGTGGGTGTACACATCTCTGCAGGATCAGACCACAGCCCAAGCTCACAAAAGACTATCAGCGACTGGCAGTAAGCTCCAGCTGATTTCAGCCAAGACCAGGAATCTCTACCTCAGTAAAATCACAGAATGCTAAACCGACAAGACTCCATTTTACTGTGATTAGGAAAACGAAAAAATTTGCTTGTTAATCTTTAGAAATCAGTGGAACAGTACAATAGTTAGGTTGGAAGGAGCCTAAAAGATCCTAAGGTTCAACAGCAGGGACCTGGGGGTGCTGGTGACAGCAGCTCAGCACCAGCCAGCAGTGCCCCAGCAGCCAAGGGACAGACCACCTTTTGGGGAGCATTAAACACAACATGGCCAGCCAGTCCCATGAGGCAATTCTCCCACTGTGTTTAGCACTGGTGCAGCCCAGCCTTAAGTACTGCATGTAGCTCTTGGCTCTAAAGCATAAAAAAGATGCAAAGGTACCCAAAAGCATTCAGAGGCAGGCAATAAAGCTGGCAGGACTGCAGGGTACATCCTATGGGTGGCAGAACACACTGTTTATCTAATTTAGAGAAAAGGAAGGGAAGTGCAGACAGAAGTACCAGGCTCTTCTCTCTAGTAACCAATGACTAATGGGAGACAAGGAAAAAAATTCTTTACCATGAGGGTGGTTCACGCCCTGTGCTTGTTGGTGGTCAAGAGGCAGCTGGATAATGCCGTAACTTTTGGTCAGCCTCAAGTGCTCAGGCAGTGGACTCAATGATCTTTGAAGGCCACTTCCAACTGAACTATTCTAATGCCAATTCTGAATACAGAAATGACACATCGCTGTTCTGTGGGAAAAAGTTAACTGACCTAACATCTGGCTTCCTCTTGGCTGTACAAAATAAACATACACAAACCTGAAATAAAAATATTACCTTACTAAATACTTACTTAGTATCTTCATTTTATAAAGTTAAAAGTCAAACCGAACTTACTTGTGGTACTGTTGTGTTTTTTGCATTAGCTTCTCTGGGAGCCCATCCTCATCATCAAATTGCTCCATTGGCTCTACAACAACAGGCCGAGGTGTTCTGGAAGAGAATTCCAATTGAATAACTGAATAACGAAAGAAACAGTAAAATAAGCTGCTCTGGTATTTTGAAGCAGCACCTTTGGAAACTAACATACATATTATCTCACCGTCCTGTCCCGCAAATTCTTCTGAAATAACAAAATTCCAATTAATCCTAATTTCAAAAATCACCTTTGAAAGTAACAACTGGTTCTACACCCAAAACCAGCTGTGCAATTCTGCATAGAAAATACAACTTCATGTAGTTTTGGTTGCCAAGAAATACAGGAATATTTGAAGCTGAAAAAAAATCTCAAAAACATTACAAATTACTTAGACAGTGTGGGAACCATCATTATAACAGTACAGCACGAAACAAAGCCAAAAGGTAGCAATATTCACTCTGAACAGATTCTAATTATGGTTACTCTACAACTAAAAACAGCTTGATATTTTTGCAATGATTTTTCTATTTCCAGAATAACTTCTACATAATGTGGAATGCATTCTTGGAGTTTGCAGTATTTGAAGTAATCAGAGTCAAGTATTAGCTAAGGATGGATAACAATAAAATCTTCAATTGTATATAAGAACTACACCAGTTTTGGGAGCATCTAAATAATATCTTAAAATTTTACGAGCTACAAAGGTCCTATTGTCAAAACGCCAGCACTTTGGATTTTGTTCCACACTTTAAAAAAAAAAAAAAAAAAAAACCTTTGCAGATCACAGAAAACAAAATGTTTGTATTTTAAGAACATGGACAGCTGGAAAAAATTGTTAGGCATCAAGGGGGGGGGGAAAAAACAGCCTGGAATCGCAGCGTACAGCATTTCAAGTATTTCTCCTCTCTGAATAGAAAGGAGAAATCTTAGATCTCCTTTAAAATATCAAGTTCCTAATTTTGAAGCAAAACAAAAACCATCACAGCACAAAAACTATCATAGGAGATTCATATTAATTACATTAGCTTTGGTGTCTGATGTGTTTCCTAATGTGCAGCTGAAAGACAAAGATCAAGTGCTTTTTATTCACTAAGTCATGGTTAGATGATCACTTCCATCAAACAAAGCTAGCCAGCAACTACTAAAACAAGAATATCCTCACTCGTATCCAGCTTCTTTTTCCCCCTGCCACATCTCTCATGCCAAGAATAGTCCTCATGTAACACTATAGCATTCACTGAACTAGATTAGTTGCCTGGTTTGGCTCACCATGCCTCCACTCAAACACTAATGCCAAGAAAATCCACAACAAATAAGAACAAACTGCCAGTGCCTACTGATAATAACAGAGACTTAGACTGAATTTACTATGTATCCACCAGAATTCAGTCCAGTCACACATACGATTTATGATATTATTATCAGCAAGAGGAGTTCCAAATCCTTTTTCCACCTGCCATCTCATCAGAGCAACATATTTTCCTGCCTTACCCTCAGCTGGACCTGGTGCTCTTAATACCCAGGTGAGCAAGCACCTTCACTTTCTAAAACAGCCAAAAATGAACATAACAAAAGCAGCCACATACCTCTCCTCTGTTTCACTAAGCACAGGTGGCTATTGGAAGTATCAAACAGCTCTGAAGGTAAATGCAGCCTGAATCAGAACTGCAACTTCCCAACAGTATGGCAGCAAGCCTTGACACTGTGAAACTGCAGCCCTATTTTCCCAAATTATATGGGGTAAAAAAAAAAAAAAAAAAAAAAAACAAATACATTCTTGAACATCTACCATTTCACTCAGCCTTTATGAAAATACTGGAAGCTGTCCCTAGCTACCATATAAAAAAGCACAGCAGTTAACAACTCTTTTCATTGGGTACCAAAATAAGAGATGGTAGAGCAAAGTACCATAATCCACAAGCTTGCTTGACCTTGAAATTTTTCCAGAAATTTCTGCCATCAACTTGTGCAAAACAAGTTCACAAGAAAGAAAAATCCTACAGCTTTGAAAGATACAAATAAAGCTTTCTTGAAGACAAAAAGCCAAATAACATTTTCCCAAGTTTAAAGAATTATCAGCAAAGTCGCGCCCCCCGTTAGCCAAGAAGCACATCCTTACACGGTATCAGTACTGGGATCAGGAAGAGCTCAATCAGTGAAAATAAAGACTCATTAAGAAGAGCCCTATTAAACAGGCTGGAATCCAAAATTACAAGACTTGTAAGCAAACGAGTGGCTTTATTTTTTATTCGCCAGTGTGGAGAATGATGTATTTCAGGCAGTCACGTAAAGCACCTTTAATTTCTGATCTCACGGCTTTCATGATTTGAAAATAAGAACTATGGAATGCCCGCGAATGCATTTTTCTTTCACATGAGAAATGCATACTCGACACAAACGCAAACAAAATCCCGTGGACTTACGTTGTTAGCAAGAATGCACCATCACTGCATCTTTCTAGAGCTTTCCGTGCCGGAGGTTTTGCCGCAAACTCTACGAAACCTTTTCCTGTAGCTCTGCCGCGATCATCTACTACAACTACAGCTCTCTCCACAGGTCCAAACTGAGAGAATGCTTGTTCCAGCAGCTCATTAGAAACCACGGGTGAAAGATTCTTGACTGTTAGGGCAGCTCCATGCGTAGCAAATCGAATTCGAAGTGGTCTGCTCTTCAAAATAGTACCATCAAGTTCTGCTTTTGCTATTTCGGCCAGTGTCCTAGATTCCTTTTTCAAGATACAAAATATTGTATGTTTTATTTACAAAGACAACAGACATAGCTTTTGTGCTGTTGTTCCTCCCCTCAAACCCCAGAAAAGTAGCATTTTTTCTTCCTTTAATAGGAGCTCATTTTTCATTAGGGTCACTTAGCACTCATTTTTGCCTTCCAAAAGTTCCTATCCACTGACTGCCATAATATGCACTTTTCATCTCGTACGATTTAGTCTAAAAAAAGTTATTTAGATGCACATTTTTCTTACACATCAGAGGACACAGCATTCCCATTATCACAAATACGCCTGCACTGCACTGTAAAGGCTTTCTGCAGAGTTGAGAATTTGACGCCTTTTTATATTTACCTACTGAAATGCTTAGCTTCACACAGGAGCTGTTCTTTACAGAACAGTATCTTCAGAGACCGCACTACAAGACCTAAAGGCCGGTGCTTCTGGTTGCTTTCTGGGATTATTTATTTTTTTTAAATCGATGAAAATATGCTTTGAAAACAACTTGCTTGTTGCTACCATTGGATAAACTCTCCACGTGTGTCTAATTCTCATCATTTCATGAAATTACATTGCAACTGCTGTATTAATTCCTCTCACACTTACAGGTTTTCTGCACCCACATCCATGAGACAAGTCCATCTCAATAACTGCCTTTTTCTCACCTCAGAAACCCTCAACTAGTTTTATACCTGCAATCCCAAATATTTAAACAAATAATTCTCAAAGTGGCAGCCATTTTCTCCACACCTTGACCAACCACACAAATGGTTTAAAAATATTACTCTATTAGTATAGTGCAAAAGGGACATTTGGGTAGATACTGATCTCTACTACGTGCAGAACTGAGTAATGTACGCAAATATATTGCACTCCCTATAGAAAACTGTTAATTCAGGTTGCGAGAACTCTGTCACAGTAAAAAAAAGATAGCAGGATGCCACATTTACCTGTGACAAGCAAAAGATGTAAAAAAAAAAAAAAAAAAAAAAAAAAAAGCGCCTAACCAGCAAAACGTGCAGAAAAATCTTAAGTACAGTTGGCACAGAAAGCACTTTAAAGCTTTTCTCTGAACTCAGTAAATCAGAACATCCTAGACGTGGCAGTCAGGAAAACTAATCCTGCACATGGAACTGAAAAATGTAAATGCAGCATGACACGCTTTGAGGATGATTTCTTTTTTGAACACTTGATTTGAAATAATACTGGTTAAATTATATGAGCCCGAGAATCGTTAAATTCAGACAATTCTAAGTTTCCAATTCGGTACAAGCGTGAATTACATGTTCTGAGCTTTCAATACGTGTGAGCAATGGTATTTCAAAACAGATCCGTGCAATCTTTAAAATTAACTGCATGAGGAAATACTCATAAAGAACCGCGCAAAACGAAATTTGCTTCGGCACCGAGAGTCCTAAAGTACAATAAAACGCTCCCAGTTAACGAAAGAAAAATCGCTTTACGGGTATTCAACGAATGGAGCAGATCGCACAAGAACTCCCGCTGGCCGAGCTGCGGGAACAGGGCGAGCAGCCCGTCAGCGGGGGAGGAACCCGAAACCCGCACGGCCCCGAGGGGGGAACGCCAAGGGCTTACAGCGCGGCTCCGGCTGGGGAGCGCGGGGCGAGGGGGCGGAGAGCAGCGCGAGCAGCGAAGGACAAAAAGGGAACGCGGGGCAGCGGCTGCGCTTCACGGCCGCCCCGCGGGGAGAGCGGGGCGGGCTGGGGTGGGGCAGGGCCGGGCAGGGCGGGCCGCAGAGCCCCGCGAGAAGCTCACCAGGCGGATGAAGCCGAAGCCGCGGTCCCGGTTGATGAAGACCTCGCTGGGCTCCCCATAGCGCTCGAAGAGGCGCTTGAAATCTTCCTCGGTGATGTCGGTGGGCAGATTGCCCACGAACAGGCGGCAGCGCTGCGTGTAGCTCTTCTCGCCGGGTTTGAGAAAGCTTTTGATGTCGATTGTGAACCCGCCCTCCTGCTCCTCATCCCCGCCCTCCTTGCCCGGCACCAGCGCCATGGCCGCCGCCTCGTTCTCCGTCTCCAGGCCCCGCAGCCCCTTCAGGCCGCCGCCACCGCCCCCCACCATCCCCAGCGGCGCCGCTGGGGAGCTGTTCTCGATCCGCACTTGCTTCAAGTTCCGATTCGCCGCCATGCTCAGCCCTCGCTCCCTTCTCCCCGCTTTTCTCGGGGGGTGCGGAGCCGCGCTCGGCAGCCACTGCCTCCGATCCGCAGCCGATTCAAAATGGCGCCGCAGCCGCCCCCGACGAGTTGCAACGTCCCCGCGGCCGGCCCCGCCCACCGGCCGCTGCTCTCTCTCGCCGGCCGCTACGCCTGCGTGCCGCGCTCCCCGCGGCTCCTCGAAAGGAGGGGGGAGTGGGCTACGCACGCGCCTCGCCTCGCGGCACGGCGGGGCTGAGGAGGCGCTGCGGCCGCCTGTGGCGGGCCGGTCTCCTTCGGGCGCCGTAGTCACCGTTCGGCTCTGGGAGCTGGGCGAGCCCGCGTCGGACCGCGGGAGAACGGCCTTCGCATCTTCGGGGCCCTGGGGCTCAGCCCAGCCGGGAGCTTCCCCGCCGCTTTCAGCCAGCGCGGCTCCCTCGGGCCTTACCCGCCCGCCGCGAATCCGGCCGTGCTCGGCGGATCGGTGCTCTGAGGCGCGTTCCGATCGCGCGCGCTCCGCTGCGGTCCGTACCGAGGCGGGAGAACACCCTGCGGAGCTCTGCGCCGAACGGAGGGCGGAGGGCGGCGGTACCCGCGCTCGACGCCGAGGAGACTGCAGGGAACGGCGCAGGCAGTCGAAGAGCCGAGCGCTGTGGAGGCAGAGGGAGGGCCCCGGGCTGCGGGAACGCGCCCACTGTTGGGTGCGGGCGGCACGGCTGCGGGGGCAGGCCTTACTGCGCGGGATGCCGGCACGGCGCTGTCCTGCGCGGCCGCTGCCGCCCTGTGAGGGGGCGGCTTTCATTCAGACAAAGCGCTGTGCTCTGCCTGCGGCCTCGGAGGGACCTGATAAAAGAAATTGTTCTTGCTTCCGATTCCCACTGTAGCTGAGCAAGACCTCGGAAGAAAACAACTTTTTTATTCATACAGCTATAACAATTAAAAAAAAAAATAAAACAGCACCTGTAGAGAACCTTCTGTGATTAGTATTTATTTAGCTAATCCATGACATGGGCTGTTCTTTTTCAAAGTAGCAATAAGCGTGATCCTGAAGAAGTTAGCTCTGCAGCAGGCGTGAGTGCTTTGCTGAGCAATTTCACAGAATTAGAATGTCCTGTGTTGGAAGAGACCTGTAACGATCATCGAGTCCTACTCCTGGCTCCACGCAGCACCAGCCAAGAATCAGACTGTATGTCTGAGAGCATTATCCAGAGAGAGACGGTGTTGTTCAGTCTGGAGGCTCAGGAGACAGCTAATCACTCTCTGTAACTACCAGAAGGGAAGCTGTAGTGAGCTGGGGGTCGGCCTCTTGTGTGATTGTACTAGAGGGAGTGGCCTCAAGTTGCACCAGGGGAGATTTAGGCTGCACGTTAGGAAATGGTACTTCTCTGAAAGAGTGGTCAAGCAGTGGAATGGGCTGCCCAGGAAGGTGGTGGAGTCACTGGCCCTGCAGGTGTTCAAGGAACATTTGGACATTGTGTTGAGGGATGTGGTTTAGTGAGAGCTATTGGTGATATGTGGATGGTTGGACTGGATGATCTTGTGGGTTTTTTCCAACCTTGGTGATTCTATGATTCTTTCCAAAAATCTAACAGCCTGTATCTGGATGGCATAGATGCTGGCATTAAGGGGCTGCGTGGCCCTGAGCAGCTAGGAGCTAGTCTGAGCCTTGCTGCCACTGGGCAGTAGCACACACGAACAGGTGTGCACATGTGCGTGCACGCAGGTTCACACACACACACACACACACGACTGCCCTGGTGATAGAAGATACAGAGAAAGCAGTGTTACTGAATGCCTTCTCTTGTCTCTGCCTATGCAGATGGAGGCTGTCCTGAGGAGTTACGTACCCCCTGAGGCCCCAGAGGAAGTCAGGATCAAGAAGGAGTTTGCCTCAGTTGATGAGGACTGGCCTAAAGATCAATTAAGCAATCTGGACATCCATAAATTCATGGGTCCTGATGGGATGCACCATGGGTGCTAAGGGAGCTGGTGGAAGTCATTGCTGGGCCACGGCCACTCTCTATTGTCTTTGGTAAATTGTGGGGAACGAGATAGATGCCTGAAGACTGGAGGAAAACAAATGTCATTCCAGTCTTCAAAAAGGGCAAGAAGGGGGACCTGGGTAATTATAGACTGATCAGCGTCACCTCCATCCCTGGAAAGGTGATGGAAAAACTTATCCTTGGCACTGCCTCTAAGCATATCAAGGATAAGAGGATAAGAGGTCAATAGGAGCAGACAACATGGCTTCACCAAGAGGAAGTCATGCTTGACCAACCTGATAGCCTTTTATGAAGACGTAACCAGGTGGGTAGATGATGGCAAAACAGTGGATTTGGCGTGTCTTTGTTTTAGTATAACATTTGACACTTCTCCCACAGCATCCTCGCAGCTAAACTGAGGAAGTGTGATCTGGACGATCGATTGAGTAGTGAGGTGGACTGGCTGAAGGAAAGAAGACAGAGAGTTGTGGTCAATGGGACAGAGTGAGTCTAGTTAGAGGCCTGTACCTAGTGGAGTCCCTCAAGGGTCAATACTGGGACCAGTGCTGTTCAATATATTCATCAGTGACATGGATGAGGGAGCAGAGCGTGCTGTTAGCAAGCTTACTGATGACGCAAAACTGGGAGGAGTGGCTGACACGCCTGAGTGCTGCCACTCAGCGAGACCTGGACAGGCTGGAGACTGAATGAAATATAACAAGGGCAAGTGTAGAGACTTGTATCTGGGCAAGAACAACCCCAGGTACCAGTATAGATTGGAGACTGACCTGTTGGAGAGCAGCACAGGGGAAAGGGACCTGGCCGGTCCTGGTGAACAGCAGGGTGACCACGAGCCAGCACTGTGCCCTTGTGGCCAAGAAGGCCAATGGCATCCTGGGGCATCCTAGAAGGGGCATGGTTAGTAGATGGAAGAGGTTCTCCTCCTCTTCTACTCTGCCCTGGTGAGACCGCATCTGGAGTATTGAGTCCAGTTCTGCGCCCCTCTGTTGAAGAAGGACAGGGAACTGCTTGAGAGAGCTTGAGAGTCCAGCACAGAGCCACAAAGATGATGAAGGGACTGGAGCATCTCCCTTATGAGGAAAGGCTGAGGGACCTGGGTCTCCTTAGCTTGGAGGAGACTGAGAGGTAACCTCGTTAACATTTGTAAATATGTAAAGGGTGTGTGTCAGGAGGATGGAGCCAGAGTCTTCTCAGTGACATCCAGTGACAGGACAAGGGCAATGGGTACAAGCAGTAACATAGGAAGTTCCACATAAATATGAGAAAAAACTTCTTCATGGTGAGGGCAACAGAACACTGGAGTGGGCTGCCCAGAGAGGTTGTGGGGTCTCCTTCTCTGACAACACCCAAAATTTGCCTGGACACATTCCTCTATGACCTAATCCAGGTGGTCCTGCTAAGGCGAGGGGATTGCACTAGATGAGTTTTAGAGGTTCCTTCTGTATGGGAAGTGCTGAGTTACAGCCTGAACCTCTGATTGATCACCTGAGGTGAGCAATGAGTCAGCCAGAGGAGCACAGGTGAAGGTTATTCACCCGTGCTGCCAGAAGGGGTGGAGCCAGTCTCCAACCCTCCTAGACCTATTTAAGAGCTGGCTACAAGTAGAGAAGAATCTCATCTGGAGATCTTCTCTGCTAGAGTTTTATAGGTGAGCCCAGGATGTGGGTAAGATTTCAATCCTCTTCTTGTTATCGTTATCTGATTTACCAAACTCTATTGTTTATTTTGTAATTATAACGTCTTAATATTGATTGATTATAGACCCTCTGTGATTCTGTAAGTGGTATAGAGAAAAAAAAAGCAGCTATTAAAATGAACACTTGATTAAAAAAAACACTCTTCACATCTTAGAAAAGATTCTGGCATTTAGATATTTATTAAAAACTAATACAATTTCTTTAGCTCATTCTCTCTTCTCTCCTCTCTCTGTTCACTTCTCTCCCCTCCTTGCCTTAAACACTGTTTTTCAACATAGCCACCATCATGAGCTCTGCATTTTTGCCACTCACGAACAACAGCCTGCATGTCATGCTCATAAAAATTGCACCATTAGAGGTGACCTGCTGCTGCTGTCACCACTGCTGAAACATACCACCCATGGCTTCACTATGCTCCCATCTACTGTTTTTGGTCTCCATAAACATTCAGCAAGCATCAATGAATGTCACTGGGTGTCCTTCTTTTCCCGCATGGAGGAACTGAATGACACACTTCACATGCACTTCCATGTCGGATGCCAATTTGTCAGACTGTCCCACTGCTAACGCCTATCACACAGCAATAAAATGTAACAGAATATTTGTGGTAAGGTTCAACGTCTACTACCATACTGCCAACATCTGCCTCTGACATCTCAGGTCAACGTGACAAAATAGGAGGCATTACTTTCAGAGTAACCCTCATAGTTTCACTATGGTGTCTATTACTCCACCTAAGCCAGTAACATGGTTGATTCTTGATTAGACAGCTTTGATTCCAGATGGCTTTTATGTTCTTTAAAGCAGGTAGTCCAGCAAAAGAGAATTTATGATAGTGTACTTAGGTAGATATTATTGAATGCCTTGTTTCATGCTTGCAAGGGGCAAACATTAGAGAGGCCAACGTGGGGAAAAAAAAAAAAAAAAGGTGGTAGATGGATTTCTAGAGAACTTTATGTATATTTATCAATGAATATGTAAATGTGTTATTCCATCTCACACCTTTGAAAGGCTTACTGTAGCAAAGACTAGGATTAGAATATTTTTTGTAGTTTGAGTACTCTAAGTTGTACATACTAAGTCACACAGGCCATTAGACAGCACCTAACGTGCAGGATAAGGGAATTCAAGATGGTAAATCAGCCATAGTGGGAGCTCAACTCAAATGTCTGCATACTAATGCATGAAGCAAGGGGAACAAGCAAGAGGAGTTGCAGGCATACATATACCTACAGGGCTATGATGTCATTAGCATCACTGAGACACGATGGGATGGCTCTCAGGACTGGACTGTACGAATAGACTCCTCAGGGAGTCTAGTGATCCTTGCCTTGCTTTTCCCCTCCTTGGCTTGCTTTTCCCCTCCTTGCCTCCAGCTCTATCATTGAAGTGAAGACTCTCTTATTCTCCTCCATGTCTCCCTAGAAAAACAAGAGTCACAATTTCAGTAATTTTTACCTCAAACAGCCTTTGAGGGGGGGGAAAAAAAAATGTTTCTTTCTCCCGGGATCTCTCTGGCATGGGCAAGCTACAGCTGTGACCGCAGCTTCAGCTAAAGCCGGAGTGCCAGTACCTGTCTGTGGGCCCATGCAGCTGGAAGAAGTTGTCGATCATGACTTCTGTGTGACAGCTTGTGAGGATGACCACTGCCTGGCACAGGAAGGGCATGGATGTGCTCTGCTGCACAGATGATGTGTAGCTGTGCAGGATGTAGAGGATTGGAGACACCTGAAAGAAGAAGGGGAGAAAGAATGACTTGCTGCATCCTTGACTCTGCAGGGAGTAACCACGGACATTCAGTGCATGAGTGGTGCCTGCTCCCTTGACATGCTGCCAAGGCCTAAGCCTAAATTTCATGCCAGCCACCCTGTCCATGCCCTGGCTCAGCGTTCAGGCTGTGCTTCTTCAGCACAAGAGGAAAGCAGCACAAGGCATAGTGCAACAGCTAGCAAAAGTGCCAGACACGTGGAAGAAAGTCTCTTACATCCCAACAGATGTCCTTTCTGTACATCTGCAGAAAGGTGGTCATCTACTTCCCAGCAGCACGCACACGCACTCCTTTGGCTCTCCTGAAGGTCTCCTTGATGGCCATCATGAAGTCAACGGTGCGTTCTAGAGGGAAGTTTCTGCACATGATCTGCAGAGAAATGAGAAGCAAGGGAGATCCTATCACTGCTCTGCGGCAGCTCTTCAAAACATAAAGCAGTCTTGAGGGCATTCTTAATTCAGCAGCTTGCCAGTCATTCATGCAGCAATCACAATGCTCCTGCTGTCTGTACCCTGCTGTTTATACAGCATTCTCTCAGCTTCTCCACCCATGGTGTTTGCTTACATGCAAAGCCTACCTCCCAGCAGCCACAGTCACACATGCCACAAAGACACACAGTCACACACAAACACACATGGAGTCAGCTCCTTGCACTGGGCACCTGAAGGCCAGGCATAGCTCAGAGCCTTCTGCTACTTGCTGAGAAAAGCAGTCTCAGGGTGACAGCTCATTCCGCTGTCATCAGTGCAGGGTTGTGCACCACTCCCTCCTGTAAACAGGACCCAGCCCGTGGGGCTCTGGTAGTGCTGCGGGGGAGGGCAGAGGACTGGCGCACGCCTGCTCTACTCACCTTGGATTTGGAGAAGGGAGCTGAGGCAGGTGACAGCCAACTGGTGGGATGTGGGCATGGGGTCACACATCAGAGGTGCCAGCAATCCCACCAAGGAGCCAAAGTGCTCCTAGGCATCTCCTCTCTGCAGGGGTGAGAGGCAGGAATAAATCTGTAGGTGGCCCCAGCTTCTCCTGCCTGTGCCTTCCCCACACTGTGACACAGCATGCACAGCTGAGTGGAGCTCACCTGCTAGCTCAGGGGCACAGGGGAGGGAGCAGAGGGCATGTGGTGGGGCTCTTTACTCACTTGAAACTCTTCACAAACAGTCAGCAGCTGGGAGCAGGTCTGCAGGGCCCTCTTGTGCTCCCACACATTGTCTGATGTCATAGATCTCTGCAGGACCTGTGGCAGAGCATCTGTCTCACTGAGGACGTCTTTTCTTTCCCTTCCTCCCACCCCTCTGCCTGTCCCTCCTTTCCTGACACTTTTCCTCAGGGCCCCCTGCACCACCACTGCTGCTCCTGCTCTCTGCAGACACTCCTGCCTCCTAACCCAGGAGCTTTTCCTTGGCTGTGGCTTGCCCCAGGCATGGGCTCCTGCCTTTCCCCCTGCAGGGCCCATTTCCCTGCCCATTTTTGAGCTTGCAGTGAGCTGTGTGGCAGCAGGAGATTTCTCCCCCTCTGACCGCCCTCTCAGTCCCCAGATCTCTGTCCCCGCTGTTGACAGTTACCATGCTTTCTCCCTTACCCCCCCACATACTCACATGGACTATGTTCTGGAAAAAGCCACAGGTGGGCTCTGTCTTGAGCAGAACTGCCATAAGCTGGCCCAAAGATTTCAGTGATGTTTGCTGAAGCTGAAAGCAGAAGAGGGGATTGAGGTGTGGCATCGTGGCTGCTGCCAGAGCATAGGTTGTGTGTGCTGAGATAGGGCTCTGACCAAGAGGTGGCCGAGAAAGTTATGATAGGTTACCTGCAGGTACTGAGCTGCTTGCTGTGACTTTCTGATCTTCAGCATCATCTCTGCTGAAGGGTGCATCACAATGTTCTTGCAGCACAGAATCAATATTTCACGCTTTCTAAAGAGGGCTTCAGCTTGCTGACAGGAGGAAAAAAGGAGAAAGCAGTGAACTACTCCTGCTCTGAAGGGAAGGAGACCCCAGGTCTGCCTTCTCTTCCCTGCAAGGGAACAGAAGCACCAGGGCCTTTCTCCCTGCCCAGAATCTCAGCTTCTCTGGGCACAACAGCCCAGCTGTCTCTCCTGTAGATGCAGCTCCTCCCCCCAGCCCCTCCACGCCTTTGGCAGCTATCCAAAATGGGGACCATCATCCTGCCTTGCAACCCCAGACCTTATCTCAACTGCTCCAGGGCCAGAACCAACTTGAGGGGCACTGGGGAGACAGGGATTCCTGAGTAGTAGTACTTCAGCAAGTCCTGCAAGTCCCAGAGAGACAGTGTCAAAGTGGGCAAGAGGCACACGAGAGCTGTTCTGTCTGGCCCAGAGACAGACACAACTGCCACACACCAGCCCCATCACTCCCACATTTCCCATGGTGACACTGCAGGATGCAGCATCTCCACGGCTGGTGGACCTCGCCTGCTGCCCAGCTGCTGCCTGCCAGCACCCAAGGTCCCCACCAGCTGGAGATGTGGCTGAAGGAGACCTTTATGCCTCCAGAGAAGCGAGCCCCGTGGCACAGCCAGGAACTCTACTGCAGACAGCCCTGTCTCTAGGCACTCACCATCAGGATCTCCAGAAGCTTGCCCTTGAAGGAAGGGTTAAAGCAGGCAGAGTCATCCACAGCTTGCAAGGATGAGCTGAAGTCGGTGATGCTCTGCACCAGCGCAAGGTTGTTCTGCAAGTCCTGAGGCCCAAGAGAGAAGAACATGCTTTGAATTGCGGGAAGGGCCGAGGGCTGCAAGGGGGACACGTGGGCAATGCTGAGGGAAAGCTTGGATCTTCATCTGGGCACAGACGGTCCCCCAAGGGACCTTTGAAAAGAGAAGGCCCATCTCAGCATCCCCCCATTTGGAGGGGCTGCATCGGGTGCTGAGACACCCTGGCACGCTTCAAGTTCTCACCTGGCAGCTGCAGCTGTAGAGCATCAGGATGTTGCCCACGATGTCTCCCTCCAGGTGGACAAGCAGCTGTTCCTTGGAGGCACGCAGTGCCAAGCTGCCATGAGCGAGCATGAGAGCGCTGCGTGTGGCATGAGCTCTCGTGCTGTCCAGCTCCATCTGTGTGGGGAGAAATGCCTTGAGTCACTTGCTCCACGGCCCCCAGTGCCCCGCGATGCACCTGTGCTCCCAAGGCAGGAGCTGCTGCGAAAATAAGGCAGAAGAATGCCAAGATAGAAACCCGTAACACTTTACCTTCTTGCACCTGGAAATCCTCGCATTCCAGCCTTTGCACAGCCTGGATGCAAACACGGTGAGTGTGTCCAGGACTGGGTGGAATTTGCCCTCAGCAGCATGGCTGAGAAGAGAGATTATTCCCTGCACAAAAGAGCAGTTGGCGCAGGCCTGAACCTACTGGTGCGGCCAACCACAGTGACTGGCCGGTCCTTGCCTGAGGGAAATGGCAGCAGTGAGGAGATCAAAAGGCCTGGAGCAGGGCCAGGAGAAGCCCTCTGCCCCAGGGATGGAGCAGGGATGCTCACAGAAGCTGGAGGAGAGCTCACCTGGGCCTCCGATGGCTCCTCCGCATTTGCTTCCTCCAAGTGCTGCAGCAGCTTCTCTTGGACGTGGAGGACTCCCTTACAAGCTCCCAGTGCTGTCCCCAGAGCCTTGTACAGGAAAGCCTGATGGGAAGGGAAGGAAGAAGCTGAGATGTGGCAGCAGCCTGACCTGCTGGGAGAGGGCCAGGTGGGAAGGACCCACTTCCTGGGAGCCACTGAGAGCAGCTGCAGGGCCGAGCTTTAGCAGCCTCCAGGCAGACTGCAGGGAAAGGCCCTCTGGGGGGCACGGACCAGGGAAGCAGCATGAGCAGCCCGCGTGGGCAGAGCACCAGCCGCAGCTCCAGCCCCAGTAGGGCACCTGCAGCTGAACTGCTGGGTAGAGCCAGGGGGAACCCACCTTTTCTCCAGAGCTGCTGGGAGAACTGCTCAGCCACCGGCTCAGCTCGCAGCTCAGGGCCTCGATCCAGGCCTCATCACGGATGGTGTCCAGCGACGCCCTCAGGAACTGTTGGAGAACAGGAGAAGCCAAAGTTCCCTTGCCCTCTGCCTCTTCCCTCGCTCCCAAGTTGCTGCAGACTTCTGGGGAGAATGCCTGCAAGAACAGTCTCTCTCCCAGCTGCCCCAGCATTCCCTCCATTAAAGCCGCCTGCCTCTCTTCTCCTAAGGCCCCCCAGGCTTGGGACAGAGAGGAACAGGCAGCACCACAAAGGCGTACAGCTGCTCCGCTGCAGCATTTGAGAAGCTGTTCCTGTCCCACAGTGGCTCATATGGGAGCAGGGCTCCTTGAGGCAGGCAAGCACTTCTCTGCACCGCGCCTCCCAGCACTGCTGTACCTTTAGCAGATGGCACTCCCACTCTGCAGGGTCCGGGAAGCTCTCATCTTTCCCTGCACAGCAATAGGAAGCAAAAGACCTTTACTTGGGGTCAGGTCACAAATGAAGAGCTGCTGCAAACTTGGCT
This sequence comes from Centrocercus urophasianus, assembly GCF_019232065.1. NCBI lineage: Eukaryota > Metazoa > Chordata > Aves > Galliformes > Phasianidae > Centrocercus > Centrocercus urophasianus. The sequence goes on along the minus strand of NW_024885532.1, from coordinate 33,613,101 downwards.
TGGCCAGGGCACTCGACGCTGCCAAGCTGGGACCCACACTCCCTCCACAGTGTCCCTGTCCTCAAACACTGTCCCCACAGGAACACAGAACTAACTGCTCAGATTGCTGTCTGAGGGGACATGAAGGGCCCATCCGTGTTCTGGAACGGGCAGATCCCTGGGGGGAAAGGTCCCTGGGCCTCAGCCCTGGAATGGGAACAGCAGCAGAGCAAGCACCGGGCTGCAGGAAACGCTTCCCCTCTGCCATGCTATAGAGCTGCATTTTCACTCCCCCCTCCTTCCCTGCCTTGGCCTCTCCTTCCCCATCAGCGCTTTTTACCTTGGAGACACTGCAGCAGCAGGGGGATCTCAGCAGCCCACATGGCCCCCACAGCTCTGTGGAACCTCTTGTGGAGGTTTTGCATCAGCAGCAAGGCAGTGACTTGGAGTCTGCTGCCTGCAACAGGGTCCCAGACACCACCTGAGCGAGAGCAAGGAGAAGCAGGGTCACTTCTGCAGCAAGAGCAGAGGGAAGCAGCTTGGCTCTGCCCTGGCAGGCAAGGAGCAGCCAACAGCTTTGCCCATGGCCATGCTGCTTCCTCCGCGGGGGGGAGTGGGGGGGGCTCGTGGCACTGGCCTCTGGAGCATCTACTCACCAACAGGCATGCCAGCAGTGTCTGGGAAGTCAGCAGTGGGCCTGCAAGGAGAAAGAAGTGCTGAGTAAGACTCCAAGACACTCCATGCCCTGCCACAATCAGCTCCTCTGTCCCTTCTGGGTGCTAACACAGATCAGCAGAGCTCAATGGGGGAGTTTCTGCTCCTACCTTGAAACATGGAGCTGACAAAATGAGGATCCAGATGTCCTGTCAGGTCCTCTCTCTCAGCCAGGGTTTGGACACAACGAGAGACTGGAATCAGCATGCCCATGTACTGGGCTGGCACCACAAACAGCAACAGCCACGGCCACAGGAGCTGTAGGGAATGAGGCATTCCTGCCTCTGCTCAAAGATGAAGAGGACTCAGTGAGTTTCCCTGAGTCTTGTGTGCTTCAGAGCACGTTGGAGGAGGGACCTGGGGTGTTGGAATGGGATGAGGAACACGTGATGTGAAGGCAAGGAGCATCAGGAGGGCCTCTCACAGAGACATGCAGTGACTCCAGGATGCCCACGCACAGCTCCTGGAGAGCTCCTTCTTCCTTGGCTTCCTGGGCAGAAAGGTCTCCGGCTGCCTGCACAACAGTGGTGTTGAAACACCGGTTACTCTCAGTTCTCAGGAGCCTCTCAGGAGGCTCAGGTGTGGCCCCACCGGAGCTTCTGTGCCAGCCTCTGACAGCACGGGGTCTTCCAACAGAAGGTGCTGCCTACTGTCCTTACCCTTCTTCCTGTGGCGCGGCTGAACTCATTGAAGATGTGCCCCACCACATCCCAAGCTGAGCAGATCCTTGATGAAATACAGAACAGCCCTCCTCACCTGCAGGGGTCAATTGTGGGTGTGATTTTCCTGGTCAGAAGGCAAAGGGAAGCCACCTGCTCATCGGGGCAGCCCTTTGGGCATGAGCACAGACAGCAAGAGCAGAGGTCCATGCACAGCACAGGGACCCATCCTCTCTGCCTGCTCTTCCCACAGGAGCCATAGTGACCATGTGGTCAATGCCCCAGCAACCTCCCTGGTCACCCCTGCCCTGCCCGTGTCAGTAGGAGCATCACCACCCCAAAAGCACTTTCCTTTCCCAAAAGAGCTTGCCTGAGTCCTGGAGTCATTGCACACACGCTGCACAGCCTCTGCAACCTGGGGCAGCATCTCTGTCATCACAGGCTCTGCAAGAGATGCACAGAAACATGCGTGGAGGCACAACCCAGATGGCAAAGGGATCCCTGGAAGTACCAACCCGTGGTACTTACCATCAGAGCAAACCAGAGCACTGAGCAGACCCAGGGCTGCCACACGTCCAGCCTCCCACTCATCGCCCAGCTGTGACTGCAGAAACAGGAGCGTTTCCTCTGGGCAGATTCGGGCTGCAGGAAGGAAATCCCACACTATGTTAGCGAGCAACTCATGTCCACTTGTGAGGTTTGAGAGAGAGGTTTTGGCCAGGGCTCTGGCAAGCATCGCCAATGCTCCTCTCCTTACCCTGCAGCAGCATGCAGCGGGTCAGCTCTCTGCTATCAGCCTCGCTGTGCTGCTTGGTGTCATCAGAGAGCTGTGGGAACAAGGTCCATTTGAGAAAATCACATCAGAACTGAGGATGGAAAAGACACTGTGCTGCCAGCTCTCATCTCCCTTGGCAATCTCAGGAAGAGGACACACACACAGAACCCAGACTGCCCCACAGCATTACTAGGGGCACATGCATGGCTCTGGTGCAGCCTTGGGCAAGGAAGAGCTAAGGCTGAGCAGCCATCAGAGGCTCGGAGTTTTACAGTCCTCCTGAGATTTAGCCAAGAGAGAAACAGCTGTAGCTGCAAGGATAGGCTCCCCTTATCTGGTAGAACACGGCAGTGGTGATGTCCAGAAACTTGTCCTTTGGGATGACAGACTCAACTCCCTCTAAGGCCTCCAGGAAGATAGTGAGGCTCTGCAAGAGACCAGGAGAGCCACATCTAGCCACCTGGGAGCGGAAAACTTTCCCAGTGGTTTGTCTGCTGGGAGAAGCTCCTGCACAGGTGTTCTTGTTTGTGCCCCCTCCCAGCAGCACCAAGAGAGTCTCTATGCTCTCAACTGAGCCATGCTTGGGCATTGTTTGCAGGCATTTCCCACCCAGCAGCCCTTTTCTCCCCCACCAGATGTAACTGGATGTGGTCCTCCCAATTGTTAGCACAGAGCTCCTCAGGTACTCAGAGCCCCACGGTGGTGTTGGTGAAGCCTCCCATCCCCAGGAGATGAGCCCAGTGACTCTTGGCTCCCTCCTGGCTTCTGTCCACGCGTTTCCTTCCTTACTGAAGAACTCAGGAAGCCTCAGACCTCGCATGAACACCTGTTCCTTCTTTCTCCAACTGCTCTCTGCCTCCTCCCGCATCCCTCTGACCCCTCGTGGCACTTGCTCCATCTTGCAACATCTCACCTTGGCCATGATGATGTCTTGGACCTCTTGACATGGGTGCACGAGCCAGAGGAGCTGCTCCCAGACATGCTCTCAATGCAGCTCCTCTTGCAGGAGGACAGCCATCATGGCAGTCACAGCCTCGAGGACGGCCTGTTTGTCCTGGAGATGGATGGCAGTGGCCCGGCATCAAAGACTGAAGGTCTGCCCTTCCTACAGAGAGGGCTTTCTCTTTCCCTTCCCCTTCTTCCCATTCCCCATAGCTCCATGTCCAGAAGGAGATGGGCAGGCAAGTTTTCCCCGCACCCTCATTCCCAGCTGTCCCCGCCACAATACTGTGACATGCAGCTGCTTCCTGGCAGGGAGATCCAGCCCCGAGCACAGAGCCAGTTCAGGGCCCTTTGCAGAGCCAGCCCACTCCTTCTCATCATCCCTCTGCTCTCAGCCCACTGGGCACAGACAGAGCTGCTGACATGGATGCCCCTGCCGGGCTGCAAGTACACCCTGCTGGCTCATGTCCATTGTACGTGCACTGCAGTCAACATTCTAGGATGATATACAAAAATAACCTCATTTTTGCTATATTTAAACACTTCTTCACCTTCCTTTACGCTGTATTATTTAAAGCTTTGCTCATTCATATGAACAACTGCAGAGCTCACCTGGCGCCTAACTGCCCAGAGTCTTTGTGGCGAGGTGTAACACCAGTTAGAAAAAAAAAACATTTTAAAAGGGGACAGAATGGATCCCTCATTACAATGATTTCCTTCTGTTATGAACATCCATAACAATTTTTACGGCTTACTAGTTGCAACTTGTATAATGTGAGGAGCACTGCCAAACCGTTCCACCCACCCCATAAGTTTGGTATTGCATTTGATACTTTGTATGCAGATGAACTGCAAGGAAGTCATTTCAGAAGAATGAAGGAATGACAGTTATGATCACACAGCAATTTGTTTTTCCTCTAATTCTCAAGAGAGTTGTTTTTGTTTTTTGTTTTTTGGTTTTTGTTTTTTTTCCTTTTAAGTCTAATTTTATTCAACTTGACATTCGAAAGGCCGGAGTAGAAATCTCTAATTGTGTACTAACAAAACTGATTTGGGCATAGAATTTATTTTAAGACCAGAAAAAGTTTGCAACTTTTTGCATTAGGAATATACCACGCTTCCATGAGGTACTGGACTCCCTTTTCTGCAGTATGTATAGCTTTGATTTATGATCTAGCAAATAGTTCTGTTTGTTATTTTCTTGACATACAATCTTCCACATATGCACAGCTGTCCACAGCACAATCACTATTCACATGAGAACAAGATCATTTTAGTAGTAGAAAACAAATGTAAAATTGTGAAATTCACCAGTATTTATCATTCTGTTTGCACAGTCTATGCTGAAGTGTTAACACTAACCAGAGATTCTGTTGCATGTCCAAGACACACTCCATCCAGCTTTGTGCCATATGAGACAGTCGGAGGCAACTGTTCTGTCTTTTCATTTCCTGTATCACAGCATTAGTTCCCTACCAAATGCATGAGTCTGCTGGAAATCAAGGAGACACAGACATTGATCTGCAATAAAAATCGCAAACTAGATCTATTTACCCTTGAAACAATTTCAAAGTGATTGATTGCTCAGATAACAGCACTGATAGCAGCGTTACTGCCATAGTCAGCTTTTCATCAGAGGCGATTGCCCTGGATCAGGCGGCAAGTAGTAGGTTACTGTTCAACACATTTATTACTTCCCAGGTTTCTTCTTTTTACTTCCTGCATTACATTGTGGTTTGGATTTGTACTTGTAAGTCAAGCTGTAGCAGAAGGTCGTGACAGAATATACCAGGAAGCAGTAGAGCTCTAGAGCTGAGAGCTGACAGGGAGAGAGAAACAAGGAGAGCCATGAAGTTGTGCACTGAAAGAGTAGGAAATGCTACAGGCAGTGGCTGATGGCCAGAAGCTGGGAACCCATTCAGAAGGGTGGGCAAGGGAATTGAGGCACACCTCTTCCAGGTGTGTGCAAGACGTGGCACAGGCAGGAGCTGCTGCTACTCTTCATCTCTTGCAATTAGACAGTGATTGTCTGCAATATCCCTCATGGCAATACATGGACAAATTAAGCCTGGTGTAGGTCTTGGTCTAAATTATTTAATTATTCTTACGAAGTTGCATTACAAATGTTAAAAACACTAGCTATCACAGCAATGCCAGCAACTCTGAAGGTATAACCATGACTGTATTGAGAAATAATGCCTAATGCGATCTGACAGTGAGCAATACTGTGTGATTACCTGATGAATGCCCGGCTGCTGCTCGGACTCAAGAGTGGTTACAAGATAACGTCATTGCATTGCCATCTGGCGACAAACAGTGGAATTATCAACAGGAACTTTAATGGAATACATCAAATGAAAATAAAGATTGAAAGCCTACCATAGAATTATCTCTCTGGTCCCAGATGGACAGGATGACTTGGATTTTCTATTTTTAAACCAGGTAGGCAGGCCTCCTTTCTCTCTTCTCCTCAATACAAGCATATTTCAACAAGATAGATTTGTTGTGTTGACATGAAGAGAAAAATGTATGAATCACATTTCTAAAATAATCTGTACAACATAACAGTCAGTAGCTACCTGCCGGCATACAGTTTATATGTATATATATTAATGAATGACAATCCAGTATTTCAGAATTATCTGAATCTGAAAATCAGTCTTACTCCTTAAAAGTCTCAGAAAAACAAGGACTGAAAAGATACATAAATATCTTTGTCTGTAAAACGTATGTCAGGCTGACATTTAGGCTGACAGAATTTTCTGATTTTCCAAACTACTCACTATTTATAATCAGTGCATACAATGCAATAAATTTTTATTATTTTTCAGCATACAGCCTTTACCTGTTGCCTAGAACTTCTCACTAATAAAAGTGAGAAGTTAAAGCCTTAGGAAGCATTCCCCAAATACAGTCAGCCTTAAATTTCTCTCTAAGCAGTCATTGTCAGCACATCAGAGATTCCTAACAGGCTCTGGGATCAGTCAGTAGGAGCAGTTTGTACTTGACAAAGAGGGCTGTGAATGCTGAAAGAAAACCACACCACACCCATGCTTTATTCAGGTGGTTTTTGTCAAAAGAACTTGAGGCAAACTCAAGCAGTTGCAATTTGCTGCAAATCTGGGCACTTGACCTGATCAAAATAACCTGCAGGCCACCAAGGCTTTCCCCTTTCTACTTCCTACTGTGTAAATTTGCATTCCTCTGGTCCCAAAGCCCATCTCTTAAGTCCTCCTCAATCAGGTGACATGGGCAAACTTTAAACAGACTGACTCTTTAACCCTGATATGAGCTGCTCCAAATCCCCAAACTCCCTTCTGTTCTTCATTATGTGTTTTGCACAGTATGGAAAGCACCCAGCACCAGTCTGCTTGTGGTTATGACCTCTGCAGTACAGCTGCCATCAGAATAATCACAAGCAATGGTGATGGAAACCTGCTACAGTGATCTCTGCAGTGGAATAATTGCTCAAAATTGCCATTGGTACCACACTTAGAAATACTAACTCCGTCACCCATTGGGTATTTCAGTACTTGTGACAACATTTATGATGTAGGAAGAATTTGTCACTGGCATCATGTAAATAAAGGAAGGGCACTGGGCAGAAGATGAGGATTTTGCTACCAGCCACCGAGGATGAGCCTTGTAAATGCAGCACAGACTTTGATGCAGAGCTAACATGGCTCTTTTGCTCAATGATGCATTTAGATGAAGGGCATAGAGAAGTGTTGACTCACCCCCTCTGGAGCACAAGTAGAAGAGAGCTGTGGCATTGCACTGAGAGACTGTGAGAAATATTGTTTGGTCCAAAACATGATGAGGAGTATCATGGCAAATGCGTGAAACAGCGTGGCTGGACATGGAGAAGGAAGGCTGGAGATGTTAGTGACAATTAATGCTCAAATGATAGCTAAGCATAAGACATAGCTGGTGATTACACTGTTGATGTTAAAGTAATGTTGTTCCAAAAATAGATTATCGCAGTTTGTTACTGTGAAGATTTACAGGGAGAGTGTGCAATTCTTTTCAGGGCCTTCTCTCTTGCCCCAGTGATTTTGAATAAGATTTCACTGCATTAGCAGGCAAGAAGTATGATGGGCTTTGAAAGAGCTGTCTATGTTCTGTTTCTTTAATTAAAAGGATGGATTCCTAGTCTGCACAATATGTTGATGATAGAATCATAGAATGGCCTGGGGTGAAAAGGAAATCAAAGATCATCTAATTTCACTGCCCCTGCTATGTGCAGGGTCACCACCCACCAGACCAGGCTGCCCAGAGCCACATCCAGCCTGGCCTTGAATGCCTCCAGGGATGGGGCATCCACAGCCTCCTTGGGCAACCTGTTCCAGTGCGTCACCACCCTCTGTATGAAAAACTTCCTCCTAATATCTATCCTAAACCTCCCATCTCAGTTTTAAACCATTCCCCCTTGTCCTATCACTGTCCACCCTCATAAACAGCCGTTCCCCCTCCTGTTTATAAGCTCCCTTCAAGTACTGGAAGGCCACAATGAGGTCTCCCCAGAGCCCTCTCTTCTCCAAGCTAAACAAGCCCAGTTCCCTCAACCTTTCTTCATAGGAGAGGTGCTCCAGCCCTCTGATCATCTCAGTGCCCTCCTCTGGACACGCTCCAAGAGCTCCATGTCTTACTTGAGCTAGGGTGCCCCTGGACGCAGTGCTGCAGATGGGGCCTCACAAAGCTGAGTAGAGGGGGACAATCACCTCCCTCTCCCTGCTGGCCACCCCTTTTTTAATGCAGCCCAGAACACAGTTGACCTTCTGAGCTGCAAGCGCACACTGCTGGCTCATGTCCATTTTCTCATCTACTAGAACTTGGGGTCCACAGAGCTGCTCTCCAGGAGATCTTGTCCCAGTTTGTACAAATACCTGGGATTGCCCTGACCCAAGTGCAGCACCCTGCACTTGGCCTTGTTGAACCTCATTAAGTTCACATGGGCCCACTTCTCCAGCCTGTGCGGGTCCCTCTGGGTGGCTTCCCTTCCTCCCAATGTACCGACTGCACCGCTCAGCTTGGTGTCATCCATAAACTTGCTGAGGATGCACTCGATGCCATCGTCTGTGTCACTGATGAAGATGTTGAAGAGCACCGGTCCCAGGACCGACCCCTGAGGGACACCACTTGTGACAGCCCTCCACCCTGGCTGATCACAGCCCTTTGGCTGCATCCAGCCAGCCAATTCCTAATCCATCAAACAGTCCATCCTTCAAATCCACACCTCTCTAATTTAGAGAGAAGGATGTGGTGAGGGGCCATGTCAAAGGCCTTGCAGAGTCCGGGTAGATGACATCCACCGCCCTTCCCCCCTCCACCGTATCTGTCACTCCATCACAGAAGGCCACCAGATTGGTCAGGACTGATCTGCCCTTGGTGAAGCAAGGAAGAAGGCGATCGAGTAATAATGCTCACACCATGCTTAAGATACATTTCCACAACCAGAGGATCTGATCTGGTATAGTTCATCATCACAGGAGTAAGCAAAGCAAAGAGTGAGTAAACAATCCTTTCCCTCCTCTACTGCCACTCTCTTCCCTGCCTTCCTCTCATCCTCGGCCATACTGCTGGCTCATGCTGGCTCATGTTTGGCAGATTCATCTATTTAGCTCACTAACCGACAGAAATTTTCTGCATAATCAACTACTGCTGAGTTAGTGAATTGAATCAAAGAGTGGTGGTTGGATGCAGATTAATGAGTGGATTCTGCCCCAGCAGAGCTTCTTTCTGCGGAGCACTGGCACAGGCTGCCCTCAGGCAGTGCGGTCTCCTCCTTGGGATCTTACAAAGCCGCCTGGATGTGGCGCTATGCACGCTGCTTTGGGCGTCCCTGCTGGAGCAAGGGTTGAGCCAGGGGGATCCGGAGGTTTCTGCCCGCCTCCACCACCCTGTGGTCCTGCGAGAACCGTTTGGCTTTTAAAGGCTTGCATTTAATTAAAGGGCAATTCATTAGTAGTCTGGATGTGGTAGATGGCTCATAATGTGTTGTCTTTTTTTCCAATTTCTTTCTCTCACAATCTGCAGAAATGTATTTCTTGCATTTGATTATTTGCATCTTCTCTAATCTCTGATTAAGAAAATTATGGTGTAAATTTTCTTACATGATTCATACAGGTACAGTAATACATTTTCATCTTCCTTTCTAATTGGAAATATTTCTCTGTGAGCTGACTTGCTTCAGCCACTGGAGCTGAAAATGTTCTGTAATCTGAATAATCTAAGAACCTTTGCAATAGGCAGTGACTATGATTTGGAAAAGTATGAGATATTTATCTGCATACTTTTTTTTTCATTTTCAAGTCAAGGATGGGGTTTTGTGTTTACACAGATAAGTAACTTAACTCAGAAACGTGTGAATTCATTTTTCAGTAGTTTATCTAATGCTTTTACATAAGTATCTTTTATTTCATTCTTATCCATCAATCACTCTTACCACCAGACAAGAAATAGTATTTATAATCTCTGGGCATTTTTCTACAGGTCAAAATATTCTACTAACCTAAAAATTCAATGACCTAAAAATTTTACCTATTCAAAACTCTGAAATGTGAAATTAGGTGAGCTGAAACACAGTTCTGATGATTATATCTCATAGTTAATTTCACTTTCTTGAACTGTTTTTGAGGCGGGCTGTGGTTTGTAGTTTAGCACACAGGTGTTCAGGTACTGCTGTAATTGAGAGGCTCCAAAGCTTGTTTAGTTTACCATATTGTCTTTTGCCACATGATTAAGAAAAAAGTGCTGACTGTACAGGGAACAGAATCATTTCATCTTCATGAAACTCTCGAGAGTCTAAATCTTGTGACCGTGGCTAATGCCACTTACACTGTTTGAAAGAATGTCTGCTCCATTTGTTCTCCTGATATTTCTTACTGTCTCATTCAGGTGGGTTGTTTTTTTTTTTTAACACTTTTTTCAGCTTCTTATAGAGCCACAAATCAATGGGACTGGGGAAATAATCCAGCTAAAGAAATAAAGGAGTGGGGGAGATAAAGAGCAAGTGAGTGGTGGTTTTCAACAGATGCTGATAAATAAATGTAGTGCCACATTTTATGTGTGTCTGAAACAGCCTTTGTCAAAGAGGAAAGAAACACTCCTGAAAGCAAAGGTGCCCCTGAATGCTATCGCCTTCCAGATGAGGAATTCGGATGTATCCGTCTGTCTGAGCACGACAAAGAGTCTGTCCCTGCAACAGCTGCACCTGAGGAATCTGAGGAGGAAGCCTAGCACATCCTGCTGCAATTTAAAGCAGAGCGAGAGCCATCTCTCTCCCACTTCTTGCCTGCTTTCTGGTACACAGCTTGTCAAAGTGGACATGAGCTAAAACAGTAGGCTGAACTGGAACAAATGAAGCATGTATTTCTTGCTACCAGCTCTTCATGGATTTAAGTAGAGTTACCTTGGCAAGGAAGTAGCTCAGCCATCAGCCAGGCTGCAGAGAAATCTAACGCGCTGAATTGTTGCAGTAAAATTAACCAAAAACTTTGAGATCACTTAAAACATTAAATGTAGACACACTTCCACCCTTCCCCCCCTGTTATGGTCCATACAATATAGTTCATATAATATAATTTTCTCTTTTTCCAGACCGGAAAAAAAAGGACCACAGGTGTCCCAGTTAGTCTCTCAAGCAAGCTTTAATCCCTAAATAAATGGAGGGGCAGTTTAGCTCAGTTAACAAACACAGTAAATCACCACTCTATATGCCTCCAGGTCAGGCAACTTGCAGTGATAGCCTGATCTAGAGAAAAACATCTTTCACTTCAGGATGACCCTCCTGTAGCTAGCCAGTTCTTCTTTCTGTTGGGTGGCATATTTAAGCCTGATAGCAGGCAGTTGTTGCCCTGAGTGCTTCCCTGCCAACACAACATTTACAGAGCTGCTCTCATGTGTCCTCCTACCACTACCACACTGTAGGACAGTTTCTGCAAGTCACTGGTTACATCTGCAGAAAAGCAAGACTGCTTGGCTGACCAGCAGTGAAGAAATCTGTTAGAAATTGTACCTAATTGTACCTCATATTAATGTGTAACATCACTTTCAGATCAATGACGTGTATGAGGCTTTTGCGGGTTTTTGTTTTGTTTTTGTTTTTGTTTTTTTTTTCCTTCTGGAATATAAGCACAGTGAAGAATGTAAACGGAGGGATTTTGTTTGAATGTCAGATCAAGCAAAGGCAGACACTTCCTGCAGACACATTTACTGCATTACCCTGTCACCAAGGCAATTTACTGAAGTGAATTTTCAATAGCAGGTGACAAAAGCTAGAGGTTAATCTTAGTGGAAGCTGTAAATATTCACTACCTTCAAAAATGAGGCTACAAAATCTTCATCTTCTTAACATCTCAGTTTCTGCACTGAGGGAAATGTTTACTTGCTTCACAAGGGTAATGTAATGTAATATGAATTAACTTCTAAGCACTCTGAATCCTCAAATGAAAGGAACTCTTCCAGTATAAATTCCCATGATTAATAGTATATTATCACACACAGAATCCCAGTTATTCTATAAGAGCAATGTGAGCAGGACAATGCCCAAAGCAAATAATGTTCACTAGGTGTTCCAATTCTGACAAAAATTGGGACACTGTGGTCATTTTTTTTTTCTCTTTATCAGGCAAAGGATTGAATGTACTGCATGTAGGAACACAAAAGAATTCAAAAAATATAGCCAGATTTCCCTACTGCAACTCTGCAAATCAGCCCATGTGATCACAGTGCCTCACAATGAGGCATTCTTGATGCAGCCTACATTGCAATATGTGCGATGTAAATAAGGTACAAAGCACCACATGTATGCAAAACCAACAGCCAGTAGCATTTACGCCATAGGATGCACACATGCCTGAGCCTAGTTAAGGATTTCTACCTACCAGCTAGGAATCAGTGCCTAGTTTACAGTGCATGTAAAACTCTGTGCAGTTTGAAAATATGTGATGATCCAGGAGCACCACAAACTTAGTGGTATTCCAAGAGCCTGCAATATCCAATGCCCTGTGTACAACTTCATTAGACATTGTCAAACCAGACTGGAAGTACTCACAAAAAGTCAATAATTTAGCTTTTTACAGATTGACTTTCTTGATGGATACTCAAAGGAGAGATGTGACCAGAATAGTAGAACAACTTGCTCTAAAGCTAAGCCCAATGCTCACACAATATACTAAATGTGCTAGAATATAGAAAGAAGTGAGGAGACTCTCCGTGGGCATATTTCAAATTTTCAAAGACAATCTTTAGTCAGCCCCTAAAGGAGAGGCCAGCTGAGCTGGGAAAATGGACTGTCTGGAGTCCAGGTATGAAGGAATACTGCTTTCTAAACCTGCAGAGGGACAATAGAGTTATTGAGAGAAGGCTGCTTTGTTTGGCTATGGATAACTTGATGACTCTAGCCTGAGTACTCTGTGGTGAAAATGTTTTCTGTTTCAGTATTTAGCATGGCTCAGAAGAAAGTAAGAAATCATGTTCTTTTAAGATTACTATTGGTTTTCCTTTCGCTTTCTGAAGTGACCAAGTGAAATCTTTATGTAACCTAGCCCTAACAAGGTTACCTCAGTTTGGCTGGTGGCCAGGCCCAGAAGGGCAACACTAAGGCAAAGTATGCTCTCCCAGCCACTGCAGCAGACTCGAAATGCATTTGCACTGAACATAATCAGAGCATATGCATAACTGGCCATAAATAAGCTGCAAGACAATATTGAAAGCTAAGTGGAGAAATGGAACATTGGTTTGGTGGTTTCAAACCATTGGTATGCATCCTTTCAGGGACTAAAAAATTGGTAAGCGGTAGGCTAAAAAAGTGATATTCTATTTTCAGGAAGAACAACTAAGAACCATAAATAGCATGTTTGAATTAGGAAGACAAGGCAAAGTAGACTTTCTGCTATGATCAGAAACAAAGATCTGATGTTGCTACACACTGCTGAGTATATGATGAGGCCAGCCATCATGTTGCATTTAAAAGTGGCAAACAGGAACTTTCCACACTGCATTGTCATATAAATTGTAAGAGGAAGCTACACAGGTCAACAATAATGACAAAATGGAAAATCCATCTCACCTGTCAAGACAAAGAAGGGCCACGTGTAGAACAGTGATGACAAATGCACTGTAATCTGCCCTGATTTGGAAGGGAAGTAAACAGATTGTGCATGAACGGTGCTGAGGACCAACATGTACAGAAGCTGGATGGAAGTGTTACATATGACAGCAAGGGAACAGCACTCTTACCTCTTTGTGTTGCTGCTGACTACTGCCAAGACAGACTGCTTGAGGGACAAGGAGGTGGTTTGTCAAAATATCAGACTACATTGAGGGCAGACGCTATTTTGCCTGGCATGGGCTGTATCACACTACCCTCTTTCCCAGAAACAATTAAACACATAAAAGACAGAAGGTTTAACTAATTCTCACCGTTACTCTACAACTGCATAACCTTCTATAGCATCACACATCTCTTACCATCTTTTTAGCAGATGTACTACCGTAAGTTGTCTTTTAAAATACTTATTTTGCGCTGATGGTCCAATTTATTTTCTAATTGTGACTTTTCCCCCCTGTAGCTGCAGGCTTATCTGTAGCAGCTGCTGGCACACAAGGTCTTGTAAGGATCCTCATGAATTATTGATCCCTTCCGCCATGCCAACGCCTCCATTCATCTCAGCAGGCTGAGCTCACAGGCTGACAGCGTTCCTTCCAGGACAGCCACCCGCGCCTTTGTTCTCAGGGCTGAGGTCACCGCTGCCCTGCTCCCAACATGGCGGCCCGCGGGTGATGGCGGCTCCCCTCCTGCTGTGAGGGATGGGCACCTGCCACCATCTCAAAACTGGCGTAGGTTGCAGATTTCAACAACACTGGAATCCACGTTATTTTCGTAAGAGGGTAAAATTTAGGAGAGTAAGTGTACGCACAGCATAGAAAACTTAATACAGTTAATTTTAACTGCTAGGCTTGATTTACATGATTTTATAATGGACTTTGTACTCAAGAAGAAAGCACTCAAGTCTTCGGAAACATATTCTCTGTTTTGGGACAGTAATGCAGCGACCATGCTGGTAACTTGGGGCAAGTTGGGGCCAGTGGCCATTTCCTGGCACAGAATCCAATCAGCTGTCCGTGCTGAGCTTCACTGGACTTGGTGATGCCTTGTCCCTTTGGGTGCTTAGACTTGCATTATACAGCTGAGAGAATCGTTGCTTTTGCAACAGGCAATGAAAGATAATAAAGTTATTTTACACATTCCTTTACCATTTAACATATTTTTCTGGAGAACATTCACAGCGCCTTCAAGAGGGGGCTGCAGGCACTCCAGGCCTATTTCCTGCTGCCCTGTGCACAGCACAGACTGGCTCTGGGTACACTGACTTAAAGAAATGGCTGCAATGCCAAGTGCCCAGCAAGCCAGCGACCCGACAGCATTGTCCCTACAGGAGAATGGAGTGAGGCAGGAGCTGTGAGCTCGTTTTTATGGTGCTGCATGTTCAGTGTGCCTTGTACATAGGGTGTAGAAGGATGAAACAATTGACTTTTATTCATTTAATACCAGCTCTTGAAGCACACGTTTTTTTAAGTGCTACTCATCAAAATAACTTTTAAAGGAAAGCTTATCATATCAAGCTTCATAAGGCACTTACAATCTGGACTTCCAGCTGCTACAGGTTTTAGGTTGTGGCTGATGGATCTCACCTAACAGAGGGCATGTACTGATACTCTTACCACTTGTCTGCATACTTGTGTAAACTCTACAGTGATTTTAAAGGTAGAAGATAAGAAAAGCTACTTGGACTTCAAAAATTTCAAAGACCATATAAACTGTAATGCACTATATGCTTACTATTTAATTGTTTTTTAGTTAATGAGACAGATTGGGGTGATGTTTTGAAATAAGGCTGAGATAAAAATAACATTAAGTCTCTCAAAAAAATTATTATATCTCAAATTCATTTTTAAAGTCTGTCAAATCACATAGAACATTAAGTATATCTTTATACTATTCAGTTTATCTTGTTACCAGTACAATTATACTGAATACTGCACTGTAAGACCTCATAATTTATGAAATAAAATTGCATTAAATGCAGAAGGATGAGCACTCAGTTACACACTCTTATACTCTATACATAACACTGGTTACTAATTGCTATTTTTTAGTGAGACGGCAGTTGCCAGGATGTAATATGAGAAAAAGCTGGGTTTAATTTAAAACTTTACTGCCAGATTTCACACTTTATACTTAGTAAGAACTGTTTCTTACCAAATGAACTTTCAGAAGACCATACTGTGCAAAATGGGTGACGCCGCATTTGAAAAATAAGCTTAAATCTGTGAACACAGACTGCAGTCCATCCATCCAGTGAGAATGTTTAGCCTATGGAAGAGCTGCCTGTGAGAAGCACTGTATTTATTGTTATAAAACACTCTTTGTGTATTTCAAAATCAATTCAGGGGAGCCAATTCCAATATCCTCAGATACAGATTGTTTTGAGAGTGTGACAAAAGTTTTAGTTAATCAAGAATTACTTCTCACAACAGAAAAGTTTAAGGATCAGAAGAACAAACAGCACAAAAGGAAAGAAAACTGAATACACTGTGGAAGTTCAGAACAGGGTCACAGTATGCGGAGGAATGCCATAAGGCCTTCAAAGGCAGCAAGTATTCTTTTTCTGAAGTTGTGAAAAGAGACTGAAACTCCTTCCAGTATTTGAAGGGAATCTAGAAATAGGAAGGAGACCGACATTTTACATGATGTGATAGTAATAGGACAAGGGAGAATGGCTTTAAACTAAAAGGGGAATATTGAAATTAGATATGAGGAGGAAATTTTTTACTCAGAGGGCTGCCCAGAGAACTGCGGGTGCCCCATCTCTGGAGGTGCACAAGGCCAGGTTGGATGGAGCTGTGGGCAGCCCCAGCTGGTGGGTGGCAGCCCTGCCCACAGCAGAGAGTTGAACTTGTTGGGCTTCAAGGTCTCTTCCAACTCAAGCCATTCTGTCACTTTATGATTTTATGATTCTATGAATTGCAAAACTTACTTTCCAGGAAGTTAAATAAATGGATGAATGACATAGAGGGATTAAGATTGAATGAAGTCTCAGAGAAGAAACAAATGCAAAGATTATAAAGGTCTGCTTGATATGCAAAGTTGTTTTATGTAGAATGACAAATTGTAGCAAAAAGTGGTTCAGTGATCATCACTACTCAGTCAGCTACCTGAGCTACAGAGTGAAATCATGAAGAGCGTCCATCAGGCCACTTAGCTGCCACTCTTGGAGGCTAGAGCTGCTACCAGTCTGGATTTTTATAGGACTATATGTTCTATCTTTGCATTTTTCTCCATTTAGTGGATTTAATTATGGAAGTGTTTGAGTTGGAAGAGATTCTCAAAGGTCATCTAGTCCAATTTAAAGACTGGTATGGGTCTCCTTGGGATCTGGTCACAAAGCTATTCACCTGCAAAGACACCCCTGGTGTCCCACATGCCAGATATTCTAGACAACGTGGTTTTCAAAGGTATACATTTTTTTAGATGCAAATACAAATCAATTTCTGTTCACCTATCAGATAAAACTGTTAGACTGTTTGGTGGTAACCATATAGTGAAAAGAAACTGCAGTTACTTAACTGATTGTTAGGAGGCAGAACACTGTACCTCCATTTAACCATCTGAAGCTAGGATGGATCTCCCATTCTCCTAGCTATTTTACTACAGTACACTGTTCTTTTACTGTAGAGAAACGTGCAACCCAGTTTTAGAATTGTTGTCAGTACCATTAAGGTTCCATCTAAATTTTGTCTTTTGTCCTGCAGTGTTTTACTTTAGTATATGTTTGGTCAGAAAAGTTTGACTGACTAGCTCTGAGTTCTAAACAATGGAGAAGAAATCCTGGTGCAGCACAGTATTGACATGTGTGTAAACTTGCTTTGATCCAAAATACTGAAAATATTAAAATGCAGTTTTATAGGCAAATAAAATACAAGATTGGAACTTAAGACCCCTTAATTTGAAAAGATCATTTTCTACCTTACCTTACCTTCCACTCCTAAAATTTCCAAAAAATGATGGATGGAATGTTTTGCTTGAACAGAGGTTGTAGTTAAGTAATCGTAGAAGCATAATCATAATTATAGAATGGTCTGGTTTGGAAAGGACCACAATGATCACCTAGTTTCACCCCCCCCTGCTAAGTGCAGGGTCACCAGACCAGGCTGCCCAGAGCCACATCCAGCCTGGACTTGAATGCCTCCAGGGATGGGGCATCCACAGCCTCTTTGGGCAACCTGTTCCAGTGCGTCACCACCCTCTGAGTGAAAAACTTCCTCCTAATATCTAACCTAAATCTCACCTGTCTCAGTTTAAAACCACTCCCCCTTGTCCCATCACTATCCACCCATGTAAACAGTTGTTGTAAAGTATAAATAATCACGATGAGTGTATTTCAAGAGCAGTTTAGTAGCCAGTCACTTACTGGAATACTGATCACTTACAAATATCAAGAGAAGTCTCAGGATGTGGTACCAAATTTATACATATTGGATCACCCTACAGTATGAATTTATTGTAGGGTAAGCATTACTACAGCATGGCATTTCTATCATGTTACAAGAGCACTTGCTACAGTGTTTGTGGTACTTTTCTATTAGCAATCCTTTTTTACACTATGTACAGCAGGACAAAAGATGTTTGATTCAGCATGAAGTCAAAAGTAGCCTGGTGAGCTACCTGCTCCAGTATCAAATCCTCTAGGACCAAGCTAATCCTCACATATTTTACTTACACTTGAAGTTACATGGTGAGTTTGTATGAACTCAGAATTACGCATAATGCATCTGCAATGCTTTTAATCCTATACTACTAGGCTTCCTAGAATGAGATTGACTGTCTTGTGAAACTATGGCCTTATGGCTTGTTTCTATGAATCAATCAGAGGAAAAGCATCTTCAGAAATCAGCCACAGGATAGTATTTTAAATTAAAGCACCTAAATAGCAATTTCAGCAGAACTGTATGAAGTTTATTAGAAAGAATGCTTCTGAGCTTATGTACTGAGAAAGTAAACAGGGATATTTTAAAGTGAATTTTCATTCTCACAACAGGATGTGCCACATGCAAAGGCCATTTTTTAATCACAGGGCATGGAAGTTCTTTGGTATGCTGGAAACTGGTTGTACAGTCATATTATAGATCCTTAAAAATATGACAGTTTTCTAATGGGAATCTGAAATTAGTATCTTATGTCCATATTTCAGTTTCTAAATATGTTTTCATATATGTAGTTTGAATCAACAGCTCCCATTAAGTGCATTAGAAACTGTCAGGAGCGTGTCACTTTTGAAAATACGACGTCTATCTCACTATTTTACTGCTAGTCTTCCAAATAGGATGATAGAAAACCTATCTGATTTGAATAATGCATTCTAAAGTTTTTAAGATAACAAGAGCTAAATTTATCTGGACTGGGATTAAACATAGATATTAGACCCCAGAGCCTGCTCTCTACCTCTGGTAGCAGTGTAAATGCTGTATTTAAAACTTACAAAGCAAATTTTCAGCCTTGTATTTGTGAAGAAAATAATACTAAAATCATTATTTACATATGACTGGTTGAGGGTGTTTTATTTCCTAACCTAAATAAGAAATGAGAGCCTCAACCAACACTTAGAAAAAGAACTCTGAACAAGCAAAAGAAGTCACAGATGGCTTCTTTCACACACAGAGACACACATAGCAGGGCTGCAGAGAAGTCCTACACCTGCTTTTCTGTAGGGAAATGGATTCCTTCAGTCACTGTGTTGTTCCAGATAGGAGGCACCCCTGGCGCTTGTCTGAGAGGAGATAACAGCTTACACCACTGTTCTTGCCAAGCTTGTGAACCAGTGAAGCTACTGGGAGCCCGCATCATGCTGTACCTGAGTCCATAGGCTACTTCAAAGGCTAGGAGAAGATGCTTCCAAAAGCATAGCATCATTTAGGTTGCAAAAGGCTCTTAAGCTCAAATCCCACCGTCACGTCTCCCTACCAAATACAACATTAACACACATTCCTCAGTACAACATCCACATATCTCTTAAATACCTCCAGGCAGCCCATTCCAGTGCCTAGACACCTTTTCTATGATAAAATCCTTGCTGATATCCAATCTAAGCCTCCCTTAGTGCAACTTTTGATGGTTTCGTTGTGTCCTATCACTTGTCACCTCAGAAAAAAGACACCTTCGTTGCAACCTCATTTCAGGTAGTTGTGGAGAGCGGTGTGAGCTGTGGAGAGCCTCCTTTTCTCAAAAATATATGAATAATACAACTAGGATTTGTCAGACAAGTCTTTTAGGAACTCTTTGGGAATTCTCTAACCTTATTGTAGAAGAAGAAAGAGTACAGGGAAGCTTCTGGGTTCATGCAGCATGGGAACTTACAGGATTACATGAAGATCTGAAAATAACCAGAAGCCCCAATGAGTGTTCATGGTTACCATGAGCAAGAATTAATCTTCAATCTTCAGGTGGTGCTTAGAAGATGACTTCTCCACCTAAATACAAAAAATTCCTAAGTGACCGTGTTTGAAGACCTGGAAGTCTTAATATATGATTTGAGTTCTGATCAAATTGGCATGACAGATTGTACAGTTGTGCAGAAAACTATAATGCTAATGGGGTAAAACCTGTTGCAGAAAGACAGATAAGGAAATAAGCAAAGATTTAACTTTGTCATGAGCTGCAGGTGGACATCTTCTGCTACAGAACTCTGGACAAAGAATAAATGAAATATGTATGGGTTTTACCATGGTGGGAACCTATTACAGATTAGCAAGCCAGAAGTTGTAAGTAATTGGTGGCAAGTAGTCAAGTGGTTCAGAGCAACCATTTAATAGTAACAGCGATTATTAATTAGGTTTATTTGTTGAGAACAAGCACAGTAGGACACAGGCTACCCTTTGATGAAAACACTTTGATATAGAAGAGGAAAGCATCTTAAAGGAAGCTTCTACAAGATAGATCTTTAGCCAACAGTGAGGAACTGGTTGAAAGTGGGAGGTTAGGAGAACACTTGGGAAAGAGAACCTTGAAAGTAGGAATCCAAGATCTTTAGCTAAAAAAAAAAAAAAAAAAAAAAAAAAGCAGAAATTGGAGACAAGCTGCCAGCTCTTAAATATTTTACATACTCAAATGTGGGCTGTTTCATTGTATAGGAAAGATAGAGAGTGTACAAAGAGACAAAGCTGGTTAAATCATGATTCTTCCCAAAAAAGAAAGAACCACAGAGCAAGTGCCGAAAAGATCAAATTACCAAGGATGAAATAAAAACATATCGCATAAGTATATACATACAAAAATGAGAGGCCAGGACATACATAAACAACAACAACAACGAGATCATGAACTAAGAACATCGAGGAATAGTACGTGTCTACTTAACTACATCAGCAGTAACACAAATCTCAAGGAAAGCATTAGCTCACTGAGCAATACAGAAGAAAGTGATCAACAGATCTAACAGTTAACACCTTTTTTTCATCAGTTTCTACTACCACAGTTGATTGATTGGTGGCACAGTGCTGTAGTTTATGGATAAGTATTCAGCCTAAAATTAGAAAGAATGGATCAGAAAATACTTTAAATTGTGGATTCTCAAATAGTGTATGCCTGAGAAATTTTGATCTAGGATGTTTAAAGTTATCTTTGACAAGTTGTGAAAAGTAATGAAAGATTGAAATGGAAAAACTCCGTATTTACACTCGCAAAAAATAAGAAAAAAGATAAATCAGGGAATTCTAAACCAATCAGCCTAATGCATTTTGGGGTAAAAACACTGGAATAAGAAACCCATAAGAACAAGAAAGAACAAAAGTAACAGCCAAATCATACCAGTAAAGCAAACCATACCAAAATAATTTAATTTCTTACTATATCAGGTTAATTGTTCTTACAGATGAAGAAGCAGTCAGTTTTCCATGTTGACTTTAATGTTTTTGATAATCCTGTCAGGAAATTCTAATAAATAACCTACAGAATTATGGCCTAGATCAAACTACTGTCATGCAAAACTGTACTAATAAAGTTGTTATTGATTGTTCTCTGTCCAAGTGGTGAGTGGAGAGTGCATTGACTGGGGTTTTGCAAGAGCTGAGCTGGCATGGCTCACTATTCCAAAAAACACCTGAGTAGTTAAAGAGAAAATACAAACTTGCAGGCAACACAAAATTGAACAGATTTTAACCATGTTTAGTCAGGTTTATAATTTCAAGAGTGCTTGTAAATTATACAAGTAACCTGCAGGAAACAAAGGATATAATCCAATAGGGAGAAGTGTAAACTGCTACCTATGGACAAAAGTCATCATAGTATGGAGAACAACGATGTGCTCAGATGATTGTTCTACAAAGAAGGATGTGAGACTCCTGATTCATTATCCACATACAATGGCATCGCAAAACAAAAACCACCACTACCAAAAAACACCAACAAAAGAAAAAACAAAAACCACACAATACTGAGATAGATCAGGAATACAGTCTACAAGACACATGAAATAACCCCATCTTATGTGGCACTAAAGACTCTTCAGCTGGATACTGTGTACAGTTCTGGGCACTTAGCAAAGTCATACGTCAATTAGCAAGTGTCTAGAGGACACTAAAGAACAAGTAGGTGTAGAAAACATGGTCTGAAAGAAATTAGGAATACAATTTGGAGAGATTTGTTTTGAGAAAGGTACACGTCATAAGATTTCAAACAGATCAATGGGCAATATTTGGAGGAAGGTAGTACTCCAAGTTCTCTGTCCATTTTTACAAGGTGAGACATAAATGGTCTTGATTTTCAGCAAGAAAGAGTCAAATTGGGTGTCAGGGAGAACTTCTGAACGTTGGAGATGTTGAAATAAAATTATAAGGTTGTAGAGGTTGTTTAAAATCAAGCTGACAAGTTTTAAAGAGCAGTTGAGGAATGACAAAGATATAAATAATTTTGCATTGGGCTGGAGTGATGGACTGCATGACCCTGAGAGCCCTTTCAGCCTAAGTGTTCCTTGTTTTCTCTGTAACTTAATTAGTGCTATGAGATTTCAGCCTGGTAAAGCAGAGCACCAGTTTCTGTCCTAATTATTCCAGTTGTTGAAATTGCTTTGGAATATATATATATATATATATATTTTTTCCACATGAAAACTTCTTGCTCAGATGTTTTTTAGCTGTGACAAGTCAGTCATAATATTTATTTTCAGTATCCTTCTATAGATGAAGGATTAGGACATCCTGGTGAGGCCATAAATTAAGTCCTATAAGCAGCAGCACGAGCATGTGTTCCTACAGAAGATGATTGTCTTGTAACTAGCTTGAGCTAGAAGCCTAATAACACGCAGGCATGGAGCACAGATTGCCTTCTCAAATGACTGAACGAATCATTTCACTAATCCATTCATGGCAGGAGGGTAAGAGGCTGATGTGTCACTTTGATACCGTTTCCTTGAAAAGCAGCTGGAACTCCTCGTATTTGAAGTGAGCCATTGTCACTTACAGTCTGTTCAGGGAATTCTTGTTCTTAGGCCTTATTACTTTCCTATTTCCAGTTCAATGTCTGAATTTGCATAAAATACCTATGACTACTTTCGGCACCTTTTGCATATGAAGATTCAGCACAGTAGCTGAAACAGAATCAATTGTTCATTCGCCAGTGAGTATCTGGAAAGTGCCAGGATGT
Organism: Centrocercus urophasianus; assembly: GCF_019232065.1. Taxonomy (NCBI): domain Eukaryota; kingdom Metazoa; phylum Chordata; class Aves; order Galliformes; family Phasianidae; genus Centrocercus; species Centrocercus urophasianus. The sequence goes on along the minus strand of NW_024885532.1, from coordinate 33,590,330 downwards.
GTGTTTGATGTTCTAAAAAGAGCCAGTGCGGCATGCTGTCACACACTGACCCATTCTGATCCCTCACTGTGCACAGGCTGCTACAGAGTAATTAGCTATTCCCAAAGGTGCAGCACAACTTATTGTGCATGTCTGATGGCCGTCATTCTCCTTGATTCTGTCACTTCTTCTTATCTGTGGAACCTACTGCACTGTGCTTATGACAATGACTGCCATTTTTACCACTCCTGGTGATAAATTTCCCAAAACTAGTTTTCCCAGGAATAACTGCTTCTCACTTGTTTCTCTAATGGTACACCTGCCGTTCTAGGAACTCCTCCTTTGGATTACACATCAGGAAGGAAGGTCCAAGCTGCATCCCTCCCTGCATCCCTCCCAGCGACTCAGTAGCTGAGCTACACTCTTTCTATCATGTGGCATATAAAAAGGGGACATGGATACAGCTCCCATTCATCATAAGAGCTGTCTCTAGCCATGAGAACCAAAACCTGTAGACGCTACCTACAGATGCAGCAAGTTGCTTTCTGAATCAATCTAAACTTGATTGTTTTCTGTAGAAACAGAAAGAAATTTACAAGTAGAAGTATAAACATTTTCAGCATCATCTTCAGATATACAAGGGCTGCTCCAGAAGTAATGCCTCCTATTTTATTATGTTGGCCCACAACGTTGGAGGCAGATGTTGAAGGTACGGCAGCAGTGATTGAACCTCCCCACCAGTATTTCATTACATGTTGGTGCTGTGTGACAGATGGCAGCAGAGGGGCAGTCTGACACAATGGTGTCTGACATGGAAGTGAGCATAAAGCAAAGGTTTGAATTCCTCTATGCAGAAATATTGTCGCCCACTGAAGGTTTGTGGAGATCAAAGAGTGACTGTGAGCACTGTGAGGTGGTGGGTGGTGCATTTCAGCAGTGGTGAGCAGTGACTGTGGGTCACTTCTGGTGCAGATTTTTACAACCTTTTTTTTCACTTTTGCAGCACAGGGGCATGTTCACTGCTAGCAAAAATTGTCGATTAACGTTAGCAACTGTGTTGCAAAATAACATTTCATAATATCAAATAGAGTTATTGTGTTCTCTGTATCTGTTGTAGTTCCCATAGGAGTAACTACGAGGTATTACTTCTGGAGTGACCCATGTACAAAAATACTGCTTATCCTGTTTCCAGAGAACGATGACAACGTATATGCAAATATTTAGTAATATAGGAAAGAATCGTTTTGGATTACAGAAGTGTAATGATAATTGAAAACTTTGGTCTGTTGAGCCCAACTGATTTTTTCTTGACTGTATATTTCATTTGAATTTACCTACTCTGTCTCAGTGTTAAGTAATGGAACTGCTGCAATGACTGTAATTCCCAGAAATGAACTGAAACAAATCATACTATACAGTCAAAATGACTGAAGACAGCTTCTCCCCAATGGAACTCATCAGCGGTTTTGCCACAGTCCACAGTGGAACTTTTGTTTTGTTTGAAGCCTTTTGCTTCATTTGCTGTAAGACCATCCTCAGAGCACTTCAAAACACATTTTGGATTAAGTGCTGTTTCTGACTTGTGCCGCTGAGGAGTAAACGGTCCAAATAGCATCAATAGTTAAGAATTACATCCTGTTGTGCCCTGCTGTCAGATTACTTGGGACTCACCTTGTGGACTGAGAACCCTGTGGATGATCACAGCTGACAAGCTGACAAGGTAGAAGCTGGCCCTGAAGCTTCGTCCCCTGCATTTCAAGATCTCCCCCATACATTCCACGTGTGCTGGAGTTGTACTATTTGTTCTTTGCTGTTTTAAGTGTACTTCAGCTGCAATCAGGCTTTGACTTCTGCTTTTGAGTCCTTATTGATTATATCCTTGAGATCTGGTTTCTGTCCTGTGTTCTTTCCCTTCCCACTCCAGGACTGCCACTTGTTTTTGACCATATCATTCCTGCTCCCTGCACATGCTGCAGCTTTCTTTGCTTCTTTTTATCTTTGACAGCAGACAAACTCATAACTGACTCCTTAGTTTGGCAAATCCTTTGACAGTTCTGGCTTCCTGAGTTCAGCATCTGCTTCTTCATTTACAATGAAACCCTGTGGTTTTTGCTGTGGTCTACTTTACATGGTCTATTGCTTGTTGAGCAATAATACGCACAGTTATTAACATATATATGGTTTTAATTTCAAAATGCTACTTTTATCCACTTGAGCTAGACTGAAGATAGAATAACACTTGTCAACAGCTTGTAAGTCAAATTTATGCAGCATTTTGGGCAAAGAGGGTTGATCTCAAGACAGTATTAGTTAACCTTGGATATAAATCAAGAACGCTGCAAGAGGTTAAATTTTATGTCTCTTTGTCTACAACACAAAATGTACTGGTTTAGCTTTGTTCCACATTCAAGCAGTACTGCAATTTCTGTGTTTAAAAATCCTGTGCCACGCAGAAGAAAATCACATCGATCTTTTCTAAAAGAAAAGATTAAATACTTCTGTACTGCTCTGGAGCCTTTTATTCTTTTATGGCTCTGGAGAGTGTTTAGAGGGGGGCCACAAAAATGATTCAAGAGAAGGAACGCGTCCCTATGAGGACAGGCTGAGAGCTGGGGCTGTCCAGCCAGGAGAAGAGAGGGCTCCAGGGAGACCTGAGAGCAGCTTTTCAGTATCTAACGGGGGGCTGTAGGAAAGAAGAGGACAGACTCTTTAGCAGAGTCTTTAGCAGAGTCTGTTGGGATGAAACAAGGAGAAATGGTTTCAAAGTAAAAGAGGGAAGATTTAGATTGGATATAAGGAGAAAGTTGTTTTCAATAAGGTGAGGCACCAGCACAGGTTGCCCATAGAGGTGGTGGATGCCTCATCCCTGGAGACACTCAAGGTCAGGCTGGATGGGGCTCTCAGAAACCTGGTCGAGCTGTAGGTGTTCCTATTCACTGCAGAGGGTTGGCCCAGGTGGCCTTTATGGCTGATTGGCAGTCAGACTGTTGCTATTACATTTACTGCAACTCTTTGAAGCCAAACATTTAGCCATACTGTTCAAGAAACTGTTCATATATCATATTCTGTATATGCCCAGCTGTATGCTGGAAGTTTATTCAAGATTCTAAGGGAGGATGTCTCAAAATGTTTCCCAAAGTCCAAAAACCCATCTTTCCTTCATTTAATTAGGGATAACCTTGTCATAAAAGGATATTAAGTTAGTAAGGCATGACTTTCCCTTCATGAACCCATCTTGATTTTGACCAATGACTGCATTGTCTTTGAGGTGTTTTTAAATAACTTCCAGGATAAACTTCTGGAAAATAAAACAAAACTTGACACTTATTATGAACCATTCTTTATAAATGTGCTTATTTTGGAGTTTAATCATCCTTGAAGCAAGATCTGTCACCAAAATGAGTAATTCCTAGAAATTGGTCAACAGAAACCCACTGAGTGAAAACAGTCATTATCATTATTAAGTTTCAGCAGTTAACCCAAGGTTGGGTCTTGATTTGTTTCCCTCCAGAAGAAAAACTGATAACTGAGTCAGTTACTTCTTGATGGAATTCCACGTACTTCCAAAGAAATTAAAAAATACATATTCTGATTAACATAAAAACAATTCTATCTTCCATAAGGGAAGAAAAAGAAAATGATGGTAACCCTTTTCTAGTAGTTTCTACATTCTAAATTCTTTGATCTGCAGTTCTTTGGTGTGACATCTACATATGTATTCTCACATCTAAATGAATAGTAATAAGAAACTCATCAGTCTTCCTTTCACAAACTGATTAGACCACATGTGGCTTAGGTGTCACAGGACATTTTGTCACAGGACATTTTTCTGCTTTTCTTCCTAACTCTTGATTCTAGTTACACTACCTGGGCCCAGTGCAAATGAGAAAAGGATAATTCATGACGTCTTCCTTGACAGGAAAGCCAGATTGAACTGTTGCATCCCTTCTCCTGATTGGTTCCAGAATAGATGCTTGACTGCCTACTCAACACAGACCAAAAGACTTTGTCCAAATTAACTCCTGTGTGAGCGGTTAGAATATTTAGGAGAAAAAAATATATAATTGTGATTAAAACACAGATTTGTAGTGATGAAGAATCCACAACAAACCTTGTTAAGTACTTCCAGTGCAACATATACCTTATTTTGCTCTAACAAGTCCTACTTCATTGTCTAAGCAATGCACAAGGAGCTCTGGTACTACCAAATATAAGTTTCCCATGGGAAATCATCAAAGTTAGAATCTGTATGAAGCAAGAGCCAGCTGAGCTCCCCAGTACAATGTTGTATCCCACAGCAAATTGGATTTGCTACTTCAGACATTTAAAAGTTTGGCATTTAGAATAACTAAGTGTCACAACTACCTCTAGAGTCAATGGTGAGAGAAAAGTAGATGATGAAATACTGTACTGTCTACAGGATACTGCAGTACTGTGAGATTAAAGCCACATTGTAAGGACAGTTCTCCACTCTTTTATTTGCTCTACAATGTTCTCACTAATATTCTCTAATTTTTCCTCATGTTTTGGACCACATTCTACAGTACAAACAGTACTTTGCACAATTGTAATATAACTACACCACAACCTGTTAGCATTATTTTACTTATATTTTAAGGATTATAGTGGTCCTCTTGCCTACAAAAGCATGCTGAAGGACCACATTTCCCTGTGGCCCAGTTAGCACTGGATGGCACAGAGCCACCTGGCCTCTGAAAGACTGGCACATTTCCACCAGACTGATAAGCTTGACTGATAAGTAAAAGTACTAAAAAGCATATTTCTTTCTTATACCCCCTTACTAAGCAGTCATATCATTCTGTATGTAACATGTCCTTACAGATTAACTGTATTAATCAACTAGTTTATAGTCAGAAAACAAAGAAGACTCCCCATTACATTTTATAAATAGAGTAGTTCAGTTGGAATGGACCTGCAAAGATAAACTGCTGATAGAAAATGTATTATTGGATCACATTGTGCTACAGTTCCTCTAACTTATGCCATCAGTACGAGTTTTGTTATTATAAGTGATCTAATAGGTACAGAGTAAGAAAACTCTTTGATACTCATTCCTTTCCCATTCACAGATTCCTTACCATTTCCCCCTCTGCTGCCCTAGTCATATGCTTAATGGGCATCATTCTCTCATTATCTCTAGACTTTTCAAATTTTCCTATTAAATTAAAGGTCTATAAAGTATAAAAAGTTATAATGTATGGCCTTCAACTGTGTTGTAAAGGGATTTATAAAAAAGTATATCTTATGTTCAGATTAAACATTCTCCAGTAGATGATCTTGTAAGCTTCTTCCCCCACATGTCTCTCAGAATGCATGGTCCTTTCAAATGCAGATTAGGATCCAGGATTCATGAGTTACTTGGCAAAGAGACAACATAAAACGTTAGTTTATCTGCTTCTAATGATTGGGTTCCACAGAAGTCACAGATGATAGCTTTCTGCTGCTTTCATTTGCTATTAGCTCAGGTCAATAGAATTTGTTGTATGAACTCCTGAGTTTTGAACTTTTTGGATGAACCCCAGATATGCCAATTTGCTTCTACAAAATAGAATTTCTGTTGGTGCTTTTCTGGATTGCCTTTCAGGATACTACTCCATAAAGTAATTTAGAGAATATTAAGATTACAAGAAGGTAGAACTTTCAAAAAGTAGAGAACACTAGAGCTCAAGCTGCTTGCAACAAATCAGTTCAAACTCCTGGAATACACGTACCATACTACAGTCCTTCAATGGTGAGATCACATACTATTTTTACCACAGGGCATTCCTTCCTTCAGTACAGAGGATACCTAGTGTACAAAGTATGAAGTCATGAAGTAGCCTGGTGTTTGTATGATCCTGTGCTCATCTAGTACAGAAACTACAGAAACCAGACAGTGCAGAGACTGAGATAGAGATTTCAAAAAGAAGAAGTTGATCTTTTGCTTTGGGCAGCAGAGTGAATGTCTCCTGAGTAGCTGGACTCCATCCTCCAATGAATCTTGGATGAGGCTGGAACTCATTTAATTCATATTTGGAATAGATGATGAGGAGTGTATTTTTCAGCTCCTAGGTGCCCAGTCTCATGCTTTCAAGACTTCTCAACTGAAATCGAAGACAGTGTCAGATGTGACTGCCAAATAAGTGTGAAAATAAATACAACATCCTTAAAAAAAGTAGGCACACAAAGCAGGCACAAAGAACTAACAAATGTTTGATACTAATCTACCTTAGTTCTCTATGTGTAAATAGTATTAAATGAACTAATAACATTTGTCAAGCTCTCATCTGCCAGTGACAGGCAAAAAAAAGAAAATTATTTAGAACACCTGGTTGTGTTTATTAAATAAAATATGAACTGAATACCCTAACACAAGAATAACACAAAATGTTAAAGGGCACTAATCAGTGTCACTCACCTTATGTACTGAATGAGGCAGAGGTGATGGAGTAGTGCTGCAATTAGAGAATATAACCTAATGTGTATGCTCAAATGTGCATTGCTGATTAATAACTAATTCAAGGTGTGGAAAGCACAGGAGAAGTTCTGAGAGTGGTGCTTTTTTTGTCTGACTCAGCATAAGCTGATGGACTGTGAGGAGGAGTTGCTCCTTGAGCTGAACGTGGGCAGTGTGACTCAAGGACAGGGGACAGCAGCCCCAGGGAGTGGAGGGTACAGAAGGCAGCTCTTACAGGCCATTTCAGGAATTAGCTGTAATTTTTACACTGGCTTTATAAACTAAATTGAAGTTGCACAGGCAAGCAGGGGATCATAGAATCATTAAGGTTTGAAAAGATTTCTAACATCATCTACTGAACTGTCCACCTACCACCAACGTAGCCCTCCAAACCATCTTCCTTAGTACCACATCTCTGCCTTTCTTGAACACCTCCAGGGATGGTGACTCCACCACATCACTGGGCAGCCTGTTCCAATTTCTCACCAGTACTTCCAAGGAGAAATTTTTCATAATATCCAACCTGAACCTCCCCTGGTGCAACTTCAGGCCATTCCTTCCTATTCGACTTCTGTTACCTGGGAGAAGAGGCTGACTACAACCTTTCCACAACCTCCTTTCAGGTAGTTGCATCTCCAAATCTGTAAGCATTTAACTTTGCAAACTTACTATTCTTTTATTTCCCTTTTCAGGTATAATAAATATTTATTTACAGTAAAGAGCACAGTAATATTTTAGAGATGAAAATGATCAAAAGGTTTGTGAAAGATTAATAGAATAAGAGCAAGGTATTGAAGGGAAGAGACATTAAGAGATACTAGAAAATTGAAAGGGAATGATGGGACATTGGAGGACCTCAAAAGTAAAGAGAAAACTCAACAGATTCAGAATCTGAGAATGGGGGAAATATTACCAGTGATGGAACTATGAGAATTGAGCGTCAGTTAATGCAAAAAAAAAAAAAAAACAAGAAAGAAAACTTTTGTATATGTGGAAAAAGAGGGTTTGATGACAGATGTTTAAAGATTAATAATTTTGTGGACAAAAATGAAAGTCTCATTTTATAGTCATTCTACAACAAGAAATGGTGTGGTCAGTAAAAAGTCTAACAAGAGACCAGGATGAGAAGCAACGGCCTTTAAGATGCAACCGGGGAGGTTCAGTTGGATATCAGGAAAAACTTCTTCCCAGAAAGAGTGGTGAGGCAGTGGCACAGGCTGCCCAGGGAGGTGCTGCAGTCACCATCCCTGGAGGTGTTCAAGAAAAGTGGAGACGTGGCACTGAGGGACGTGGTCAGTGGGCATGGTGGGTAGGGTTGATGGTTGGACTGCATGATCTTAGAGGTCTTTTCCAACTTCAAGGATTACCACACAGTGTAGCCTTTTGTGGAAAACAGGCCTGGATCCAACCTACTTGCAAGGCCATCTGTGGCACATGTTTTGTGTCTCATGACAAATGAGTGACCTTTGAACATACTCTCTCATTCACCTTGTAGTTCCACCAGTGAAGCACTGGTGGAAATACTCTGTGGCAAATTTCCTGGCTACATCTTGCCCTCGCTGATTTTTCCAAATGGCCATTTAGTCTATAAAACAGAAAAGCATTAATCTAATCTGAAGGTGCCAATGACCATAGCACGGTTCTCATCCAAAAGGAAAGGACAAGTTGCCAAAACAAGCAGCGCTGTTCACTGCTAGAACAGGCTGAGACACTTTGAATGAAACTGAAGAACAATAGCCTTGCTGTGAAAATAAGAAGATTTACAAAAAATAACCAATTTTCCAGACTTTTTCTATGAAATATATGTCAAAATACTGTCAAAAACACCATCACAATGATTTGTACCAAGAAATTTTTAATGATTTTAAATGATTTTAATTTTTAATTAGATTTCCTACAGTAAGTTTTAAATTTTTTAATAACCTACACATTTTAAGCCTTATGATGCATAATTAGCATCATAATTCCATACTTTGCATTTTTCCCCACAGCTAGCTGTAAACAATATTAATAACTAATTAAAAATGTAACTGTGGGTCCTGCTGAGACAAAATAGAAACCAGATCACTAGTCAAAGACTACTCGTTCCTTTTCATATACGTAGCATCCCTTTGATTTGCACAGGCTAGCTGTGCAGTTTCATGGATGGGACAGGCACTCTTACCTGGCAGTATGACTTGGCTGGTTGCACATTAAGTGAGATCAGTGTGCACTCCCCACTGAAAACTGGACAATTTTTAGCCACATGAATATCTGCACCTGCATAGAAATGTGACAAAAATGTATAGCCAGCCACAGAGGACAGAACAAGACTGCTACTTCTGGCAACAGCTTTATCATGTAGCAACTTGCTGGTAAAGCTGCAGGCTAAGCTTCATGAAGCCTGATCTTACTCAAGCTCTTCAGCTTTACAGATGGCAGGAAAATAAAAGTATATGCTAGATCTAATGAGAAGAAACAGAGTTGAAGGTTCCTATCTACTGATACCTCCTCTTTCAATGCTGCTTACAGATACCACAGGAGACCTTCATCCTGCTTGTAGAAAGCTCTTGTTTAGGAGGAGACTTTTATCTAAAAGTTCGATTTACCAAATCCAGTACTTGATTTATAGTTGTCATCAAATAATATTCCACTAATGGAAACCTAGAAAGAAATTGTATTTAGAAAGAGAAAATAATTTTCTTTATAGATGCCTACACACACACAGACGCCACTCCAAAGTTAGGTTGTGGTAAGATGAGAGGCTGGGGTCATGTAACAACTCCTCTTGCTGAAATGAAGTAGCCCCAGCTTCTTCAGGCTGCACTGCCTTCTGTGCTGCCTCTCTTAAAGCTTTGGCACCTGACATAGAACTCACTTCAACTTAGTAAGGTGACAAAAAGCTATTCACGTTGTTTTGTCCCTGACTGGTTTAGTAGGTTGGAGAATAAATGTTACTCATCACGGCAGCAGGACCCCAAATACAGCTGAATGTAAGGCTAGCAGCTTCTCTCAGCAAAAATGTCACTAAACCAGCATGGCATAGTGCTATTTTAGAGTTGGATGTATTTATATTTTGAGGATGGTATAAAAAAGCAAGTTGTAGATTATCCTGAAATTGATATAGTGTAAAATTAATGGAAAGTAAACAGAAGCAAGTCTGTATCTAAACCGCTCAGTTACGTAAGGCAAATTTTAGTGAACTAAGGGACCTAGATAATCAAGTCAACTGGGCTGAGGAGGTCAAAGGTTTGAAACTGAAAAGGCTTACTGTTACTTCAAGGGGCATAGTTGAGACTGAATAGACAGCTTTAAACGGGATTAAAAAAAAAAAAAAAAAAGACTGCTTTGTTTAGCTACACATCCAGAAGCACAAAGGTGGGACAGCATTTGCCAGAGTAGAATGAAGGAAATGGCAACAGGGAGTAGAGAACAGCAGAGTGTCAGACTAGAGAATGTCTGCTAGCATATTTATTCTTGGGATTGATTTTACTGTTTGGTTAAGGAAGAGAAAACAAGCTCATTGCATTGGCTGGTTTCACACAGATAGGCAACTTCAGAACTGCAGAGGGATGACATGGAAAAACAGTGAAAGACCTTGATGACTGAACTAACGGAAACAAAAACTGCCACAACACCAAATGCAAGGTCACACACCTGGAGAATAATAAAAACATTGCTGTTAACTGAGAAATGTCCCAATAAATGAGCAGGGTAGAAAAAACATAGGTGTTACCAGACTGAATGTGGTTACCTAACGTAGTTGCGCAAAAAGGCAAGGACACACAGAACGCTGAGAGATTTTCTGGAGGTCTAGAAAAAATATTACTGTATTGCACAGTGTACAACTTCAATTTAAAATGCAACTTTATGGACATTTAAACCCATGCTTAAGATAGATGAGTTTTGGTTGGGAGAGGAGAAAAGACTAGCGGGGGAATGAAGATCTGTTGAGCAAGAAGAGACTAAAAGATTTTTGTTTGGACTAGCAAAAGGGAGGCTGAGAGGGGATATGATTACTGTCTATAAATATATCGGGGTAAACACTGGGGAGGGAGAAGAGCTATTTAAACCAGAGGACAAATACTGGCACAAAAACAAATGGACTGTTGAATAAATTTAGCTGGGAAATTAGAAGAAGGTTTCTAACCACCAGAACAATGAAATTCTGGAACAGATTTGCAACAGAAGTAGGGGGTAAACATATCAAACTACCATTAAGATGGAGCTTGAACAGTTTCTGGAAGGGATTATATGACACAGTTTCCTGTAATAGCAAAGAACTGGACTCACTGACTTAGGACGTCTCTTCCAGTCTTAAGGTCCTTATTGTGCTCTACATACAGAGTCATTTCTTAGCCATATAGACAAGATATTTGTCCAACTAAAATCCTCATTTGTTTACAAGTGAGTAAAAATAATTCGCGAATAAAAATAATGTTGACTATTGCAGAACTTGCAAAAAGTGATAGGATAAGTTAAAGAAAAGGATAAACAACAACTTATTAGGTATTACATGCTTGGTCTTTACTGTATGGGTAGGATTTCTGTGAGGAGGTTGCCCAGATGCTCTTTATTTTTTCAAAACTGAAATGTGGCATAAGGGACATTTCAAGACATAGTATATAATGTGATGAATAATAATCTTATAGGATACTGTATACCCTCTCACAATTTGACTTTTTGAAAGATCGCTTTTGGTTATGTTGCAAATTAAGCAGCTGATTGCATCTTATTTACACATATGTTTATAAATATTATGAAAAGCATACATAGCTCAAAAAACAATGAAAACCACAGGTAACGTTTTGTAGAAAACAATTATTCTTTTCATTTTTTCTAATAGTCTGAGGTCTGCTATGTACTGTACAAACAGATACATATGCATGGTCTTTATCTTAAGAGCTTGTCTATAAAGAATAGCTGAAATACCAAATGAATGTCAAAAACAGCAATACAGGTAATATTATAGAAAAAAATCCAGAAAGATCAAGATGTTACTGATCACAGGGGTTTTAAAAGAATTTGTCTGCTTTTGTTTTGTTGTTGTTGTTGTTGTTTTTCCCATCTTTTTCCTTCTGCTGCTACTTCTTGAGGTTGTGTTGGTGAATCGACTTGCAGAGCAGAACTCCGCTATGCTATGAACATGAAAACATGCCATGTTCCACCAACTTCAGTTTTTCCTCATCTTTCTTTCTGATGGTCAAAGGAAATGCTGACAGGATTGAGGCTACATAGAGGCAAATAAGCGAGACAAGGGACACAAATAAAAAGATAGTAAATACCATCAGAAATGGTGGGGGGGGGAAGTAGAGAAAATAATACAATAGTAGATAAATAAAGCTGTTTAAGACAGAAAGAATAAGGTTTGTGGGACAGGACAGTATAGAAGAAAGCAGTGACAGAAGAAATGTTGGGGCACTCATTTCACAAAGGATTTGACTTCGCTTTCACTTCCACATGTGCTGAAAACACACATTCTTATAAACTCTCATTTTATTTACCTTCAAAACATGTTTTTTTTCCAAGCCAATCTTCAAATCAGCTGTAAAAATCTGTGTTCTGAAGGATTCCAGGAACCAGTGCCTTTGGAGCATTACATGGAACAGTTAAAGACGTCTTGTTCAAGTATTTTCAGTGCTCAGAACTCCATTCTAGACACTCAGACAATTGCATTGATGCAAACCAAAGCAGCACTCAGGCTGAATAAGTCCTTTAGGAAATAAAATATGTTTACTCCTACTTCTGGTATAAAACCCACTATTTTAAATCATAAATAAACATTGCTGATGGCAGGATGAGCTTTATGTGCATTCTGATCCTATTTATTGCACGCCACTTGGAAGCTGGCTTGGTAGTCTTCCTAAGATTATTGCTCAAACACCAACACTTTAAAATACCATCACAGAGAATCATAGAGAATGACTAAGGTTGGAAGGGACCTTAAAGATCAGTTCAAATACAGTTGACTGCTTTTTGAGACAGTTTTACTCTGTGACAGAGAGAAGGATGTCATTCTTCTCATAAGTCATAAGCATACAGTTAGTTCAGCCTTGTTGAATTTATCTACTGCCAGTCAATATGTATGAAGTTTTTAGTGAGCTTGCTGACATTAGGCCTTTCCATGGAGACAGTGGTGTGGAGCCTATAAATACATCCACTTCGGATCTGTGGCATTCATGAAGAGATTTTACTGCTTAGTATTTGAGCTAATGTTAGCTTTCAAAACATAAAATAGAATGACTCGATCTGGTTTGTTCTTCAAAATAATTGACATGGTTTTACAGATGAGGGAGAACTTACTGTCTGGACATTTTCCTCCTTTCTCCTAATGTCATTTGAAAAATTAATTGAAAAAAATACATGCTGCGTTTCACTATTTGTGTCCACTTTTGAATACATAAACTCAAAAATATGGTTATATGTCTATAGGGAAACCAGGGTTCTCTAAAGTTATAGACCTTTGTATAGAAATATTTCAGTACAGTTTCAAAATTGCAAGTAAACCATTAAAAATTCTATTTAAATAGCATAATGCAAAACATCGATGGAAAGAGTCTACATTGCTGCATAAAAGTCTTTGATAACTTTCTTTCTTTCTAGTAATGTTTATTGCTAGGCAATAGTAAAAGGAAGGTGCTCTTCAATTACTTCTTTGAGTAACTAAGAATGATGGGTAGCACTTACTGTGTTCTGAATGACAAAAGCACTAATATTTTACCACCTATCTTTGTGCATGAAAACTCTCAAAAACTGGCACTTAGGTCTTCTTTAATTTCTGGACTTCATCACAGCATTCATGCAGAGGCATTATCATAGAATGAAGATGTCTTCCTGGTACATGCAACTGGAAAGGCAGGAAAATGCGTAATATGAAAGATGACTAAACACAGCTTTGACATTACAACCTACAAGGTGTTCAAGGCTGATGAAGGAGACATGGTCGGGAACCACTGACTTGGCAGAACTTACAAGATTTAGTGTTGAAATTTCAACAGCCACATGGCTACCATGATTATTTGGACAGTGCTTTAACATGGAACACAGCTTATGAATTTTCTGAAGAGACCTTCAACGTAGGTAGTAACACCTCTCCTTGGCATTTCTTCTCTAGGTGTTTTGTTAGATTTTTTCTCCCAGCAGCTCCCCACTTCCAGTAACAAGCACTATCTGCTACCCCAACATCAAGCAGCCCTCAGAATCCCATCAGACAGGTTGGGTCGTGTGAAAAAGGCATTAATTTCAGTCAACAACCAGGAGTAGCGTTGAGTGTTTGGTCTCAGCCATTGACTTCCGTGTGCTCCCGGATTGTGTTGTTGTGACAACAGAAGGTAAAAACGCTCTGGTCACTCCCACACAAGAATATCATTGGCCAAGCACACCATGAGCGGTGGCGGAGAGCTGTCCCCTTCCATAACCTGGGAGAGCTCCCTCCTCTGCGGGGCTGTGCGGGAGGCCCCGGCCGCGGCAGCCCGGAGCGCTCCTCAGACACACGAGAGGCTCTCTCCAGGGGACACCGCGCCACGTGGTTGACGAGAACCGATACCGGCTAGGAAGGACGGGGCGGGGGCTCGCCCTCTCTTTCTCCTTCTTCGGGGCAGAAGGGGATGAAGGAATGGGGCAGGGAGGGGCCGGAACGCCAGCCGGGAAGCTGAGCTGCCCAGGTCCTCGACGAAACAGGCGTGGGTGCCATGGCCAGAAAGAGGGACGGCTGCGCGCAAAGGAAGTGCGCATCCTCCATTTTGGCAGAGGGCGGGCGGGGAGTTGGCTCCCGGCACTGGGCTCCCGTTGCCGCCCGGAGCGCTGCTCCCGCCTCGCGGCGCTGCCAGGGGCTCTTGGCCCCTCTTCCTGCCGGGGGCCGGACCGGGGCGCCTCACAGGGCCGCCCCACGTTGGGTCGCATTGGCCCCAAGCTCCCCGCAGCGGCTTCCGACAAAATGGAGGACACCACCAGCTCCACCAGCTCCACCAGCACTACCACCAGCACTCCTCTAGGAACCATGGCGGCCGACATGGCGCCCTCCTCCTCAGTGGGTGGGGGCAGGAGAGCGCTCGCGGTGGGGAGGCGCTGCTTGGTGGGGCAGACGCGGTGTCCAGAAGAGGCTCTTACACGGGCACCGTCCCCGCTGGGAGCGCTGCCTTTATACACGCGCCATCCTTCCTGAAGGTGGCCCGGAGTTCCCCACCGCTCAAGGGGAGGCTGCGAGACGGGACCGGAGGGGGGCGCCATAAGAATCAGTAGCCCCACGTCGGGGCGCGGAGCGGAAGGGCATCGTGAGCTTCGCGGTGCCGTGCCCGCGAGGATCGGGAGCGCTGCTCGGGTGGGCGCGCTGCTTCCTCACAGCTATGGAAGGCTGGGAGAGCGCAGCGCGCCCGACTTGTGCAAGTTGTCGGGCGACTGGAGCTGGGCGCGTCACTGGTGATGCCGAGAGCGGACACGCGCCGGTGGGCTACGACTGGGGCTCCTCAAACCTGATGGCTCAAAGTGGGAAGCACTCGGGGCATGGCTAGCGGGGAGATTGGCAGTTCATAGGGTCAACCGGCTGCGGGCGGCGCCGACGGACGGGCGGCGTGCCCAATCAGCTGGCCCGGCGCGAGAGCCCGTTCCCGGGGACAGCCAATGGCTGGGCGGGGGCGGGCCCTGATCAGCTCCGTTGGCCCGGTTTCTCCTCCCCTTCGTTAGCAGCTGCGCTGAGCCTGGGACCGGACCGAGTAGAGTTGAGCCGCCGGAGGAGTAAGGCGGAGTGCGTGCGTCCCCCGCGGGGGGTTTGGTGCCTGCGGGGAGCCCTCGGGTGAGGCGGGGGCCGGGGACGGGCGGGCGGGTGGCGGCGCGGAGCTGTCCCCGAGGCGGGGATGGAAGAGCCTCGCGGCGCCCCGCCGGGCCGGGCGGCCCTCTGGCGGCGGAGCGGAGCCGGGGGCAGCTCCGCTGATCGCCGCCCGGAGGTGGGCGGCGGGAGGCGGCCCGGGGGCAGGCTTGGGGTGCAGGCCGAGGCGTTTGGGGAAAGGCCGGCGTCGGTGTAGCGCCTCTCACCGAACTCCCCCCGCTTTCCCCGCCGGGCCCGAGGCCGTTGTTCTGCCCCGGTGCCAACCCCCCCCTCCCCCCGCTCTCCTCCTCCCGGCGGCTGCCTCCCTCCCTCCCGCCTCCCCCACTGCCCGGCGCGGCGCCGCGCTCCTCCCGCCGCCGCGCTCCCCCCCGTATTGTTCGGCCGGGGCTCGCTAATGGCGGCCGGGAGGCGGCAGTGCCGCGGGCCGACTGCAGGGGGGCAAATCCGAGGCCGGGGGCAGATCGGCGGCGCCATGCGGGGGCGGGGAGGAGGGCTGCGCGTCCGCTGCCCCGCGCCGCCGGTTCGAGGCCCGGCGAGGCGAGTTAGTGCGGAACGTGCCCTCTCCGCCCCGATGCCTCGGCCCCTCGGGGACGGCGTGGCCGTGCCGCGGCCCCGGGGGCGGCGCTGCCTGTTTGTTTATTTCCCCCGGGGGCCCGCGTTTATCGCTCGGGAGGCGGCGGGCGAGGCGGGCGGTGCCGGCCCTGCGGGGCGAGGGAGAGCCGTGCCCGCTGCCCGGTGCCCCGCGATAACCCCGTGTCTTCCCTTCAGGCTCCGGCCCGGTTTGGCGCAGCCTTGGCGGAGAGCGGCAAGGAGAGGGAGCTCCATTGTGAGTGCTATTTCCGTACCTATTTCTGCCCCCGCCAGACCTGCTCGTTGTTTTCCAGGGGTGGGGGTAAAAGGAGAGGCCTCAGGGCGGGGTGGGGACATTCCTGGGCCCGGCAGCTGCCGCCCCGGGGTGGCCGTGGGGCGGGCGGCCCCTCCTCGCGGCGGACGGTGCTGCGGACGGTCCTGCGGAGCCGCTCCGGAGGCAGACGGGCCGCTACGCTCCGCCCGGCTCGGCGGGAGGGGGGGCACCTCGCGGGTGCCCTCTGGAGGCGTGAAGCGGGCACTGAACTCCACGGCCAGGCACCTTCTGCCATCTTTGTTTGTTGTTTTTTTTTTGTGGGTTTTTTTTTTTTTTTTTTTTTTCTTTTTTTCCCTTTTCCTCAATCCTGTGTCTTTCGTGCCTTGAGGCTGGGGGGCGGTAGAGCGACTTGCTGTTTCCTGCCGGTGGCTGTCGCATTGTACTCCCCAAGCGCTGCTCTGTTGGGTGTCAGGCCAAGGGAAGGCTGATTGCAGAGGACCGGGCTGTGGGTTAAACCTAGTCCGTTCCCGTTTCATAACCTTCCTTTGCTGCATGCTGTGCAAAAGGAGCTTCTGAAATTTACAAAGTAGCACAGCGGAGAAGAAAGTAACTGTGTGTGTGTGTGGATGGAGGCTGTGGGAGCTGTTGGGATGCGGCTGCTGCCGTGCAGAGAACAAAACAAACAGCGCCGTGCTGTGCTCAGGGCCGCGCGTGGGAGGAGCACAGTGTGCAGCCCTGTCCACTGCGTGTGTCTGGGCAGCTTTTTGTCCTCTCCTTACCTTTGTACCTGGTGGATTCCCCAGATCTGCATAGGCTGCTGCTTGGACGCTTTTTGGTTGCTTACATCTAGAGAGCATGGGTATTTCACTGTGGAAACGTTGCCGCTTAGGAGGAAGGCATCAGATCTGAATTAATTCTGAGTATCTGAAATAAACAACATTGTGAAAGGCATTGAGAGTTTGTATGGCTTGTTAGCATTGATAGGAGGGCTGTTCTTTTTATTATTGTTATCATGCCTTGGATGCGAGGCTGCCATGTTTTCTGACTCATTGTACCTTCCAACCTAACAGCTATTGTGCTTTTTCTGGTGTTTCATGTTCAAAAAGTAACTTCTGACATGGGTAGTGCTTTGGGTGGAGGAAGTCTGTTGCGTTGGAAGAGAGCAGGAAAGTGTTGAAGGAGCTGCCCTGAAAAATATCCTGCAGCTTTGTGTGGCTGCCTCTGAGAAGCAAAACTGCTGCTATGAGCAGCTGTAGGACAGAGATTCAGCAAACCTCTGTGTAATTGCCAGCTGGTCTGTGAGTTATACCAGAGTATTGCACAAGGGCATCCTGCTGGATGGCACGTGGTCTTCCACCAACTGTGGTCATGGTGGTAGGGTCTTTTCTCAGGAGGAAAAAGTATATCCTGCGGCCATGCTGTCATGTGTGACAGGCGTATGTTCTGTGCTCACTGCTGCATGGGCACTCCAAACTCTTCAACTGTAATTTGTGAAATGAAGATGGTGATGAGGCATTATGATGTCGTTAGACCAAATCACTTTTTAAAAGTAAGATTGTTTTAATTTGAATATCTACTAAACTTGCTTTATATTGTTGCTGCTGATCTGCTTTGGCCCTGAATATGATTGCATTCTACTGTTGCTCACTCTGGAATAATGTGCTAAGAAGGATTTGCATCAGCAAGAGTACACAAATGCCAGTGAATAAATGAAAGCAAGCTTCTTTGTCTTCTGCAGAGCTTGTCCAAGTTTGCAGAGGGGTGTGGAACCTAAACTAATACAAACTCTTGGAGTCTTTTGCTGGCTTTCTTTATATTTTTGTCCAGCAGCTTCACAGACACTCTTACACTGTTAAGGGAGTTTTTATTTTGGTTTCTAGGAATAAATAGAGAATTGCTGAAGTTCTGTCTATTTGTGCTAGAAATCACAACCAATCAATATACAAAATCAGAACAAGTTCTGTGAAGAATTTATATAAAGTGTTACTACTGATGAAAAAATCCACTGCGTATGGAGAACTGCTTCTTTCATTCTGGAGGGAGTGCACATCACAAATAATAATGAAATTTGCCTAGCTTTAGGAAGGGATTGGCATACGAAGTTCAGGAGCTCGGCGAGATGAGTTAGTTGTCCCTTCTGAGAAGTTTGAGGTAGTATTTATCTCAGGAGGCTGCTACAGCCTTGTATGCTGTAGAAATTCTGTTGTCTGCAGAAGTTGTTGGCTTTTTCAGCAGACAGAAGCATTTTTTTTTTATTTTTTTTTTGCAACTGCTTTTAACTTTAAGCATAGTTTAAGTGATTTAATCTTATTAGGTGGCTGTTCTAGAAAGATATCTGGATTTCTGCGAAGTTAGAGTTAGAGGAAACTTAGCTTTTCTTCTATACTTGTAGACTACCCTGTGTGCTGCTGGCAAATATGGCTGTTAGGAAGTTTAACCTGGTATATGAATCATAGAATGGTTTGAGTTGGAAGAGTCCCACCCTTGTAGTCAAGCATTCCTTATGTCTTACCTCTTCTAGGTTACCTATGCAGGCCATGGTAAAATGATCTGCTCAATTTAGTTGCTGGTATTAAAATTCTTCATTTTGGAGCAACGTGAGTGAACTTGTCAGTGTTTTGTACTTGTAGGAGAAATTTTGGATAGAGGAGAGCTGTGTGAGAAATCTGAAATGCAGTTGCATTGTATGTCTTCTTTGGTTGATGCTTTGACTGTGCTGACTTCAACTCTGCTTATTTGTACTTCTGTTGTTTTGGCAGTTTCAGACTTACCTTTCTGAGCTTCTGGAAATCATCAATTTTAAGATAAAGCCATAATTATTCTATCTAATTCTGTTCCACAAGAATTCCATTGGATTCATGAATGAAAAAATTGATGATGAATCTACATGGATGACAACATTAACAGTTTCATAGGGATCCACATCTGTCTTTTATTAGACAGATTAGATCATAACTTTGTATTAAGGAATGCTTGCATCTTCACCTGAAGTATTTCATTAATTGGATCTGGCAGTGGTTAAAGTTGTTTCCTTACTCTTGTTTGTGATGAGAGCAAGTTTACTACGGTCAGTGGTTATAACACAGACAATGAATGCACATTTTTAGTCCAACGTAAATACAATGACCAGAAATTATTCCATTTTGTGGTCAAATCGGAGTTGCAAGAGATAGGGCTGCCACCACTGCAGTTTTGAAATTTCTCTGTTTGAGGGGTATTAATGCTTTGTAAGTTTGTCCTAATGCTTAAGCTTTCCCTCTGAGCACTCCCCAAGTGTTTTGGAGTCAACTTCACTGTAACTTATGTGCTGCTTCTACTATTGGCCACTGCTGGAGAATAACCTGCAGGGCAGTGACTGAGCAGTGCTAAGGCAGGGACTCAGAAGCAAGTGTTCAGCTCTTTGAACAGGATGGCTACAGTAGTGTCTTGAAATGGACATGATTGATGTTCTCCTCAGTCATATCGAGTATCAGTAACACAAGAAGATTATGGGCTAAGATGTTCTGTGATGTGATTAATTAATATGCATTGCTGTTGTGAAGAAAGGATAGTTTTGGATTTTTGGAATACTTAACACTTAAAATGTTACCACTTTACCTAAAATAAGTAAGACATTCTGTAGTAAACTGTGCATCAAGATCCATCAACTCTTTAACTCTTACAAAAGTTATCAGAGTCTTTCAATTTTTGTTAGCCTGGCTTCCAAATGCCTGAATTTGTGTATTATGTCATACAAAAGTACCGAGGCATAATTCATCCTCTTGTGGAATGGTTTGGGTTTGAAGGGACTTCTAAGATCATCTAGTTCCAACCCCCCTGCTATAGGCAGGGACACCTCCCTCTGGACCAGGTTGCTCAATGTCCCATCCTGCCTGACCTTGAATGCTTCCAGGGAGGGGGAATTCACAACCTCTCTGGGCAACCTGTGAGTGTCTTGGCACCCTCACACCGTCAGGCAGGAAGTCATTTCAATTCCGTCTTTTCCCCTGTTTAATATTGTGTTGGAGGGCCACTAAGATGATCAGAGGGCTGCAGCACCTCTCCTGTGAGGAAAGTTTGAGGGAACTGGGCTTGTTTAGCTTGGAGAAGAGAAGGCTCTGGGGAGACCTCATTGCAGCCTTCCAGTACTTGAAGGGAGCTTATAAACAGGAGGGGGGACAGCTGTTTACAAGAGTGGATAGTGATAGGACAAGGGGGAATGATATTAAACTGAGATAGGGGTGGTTTAGGTTAGATATTAGGAGGAAGTTTTTCACACAGAGGGTGGTGACGCACTGGAACAGGTTGCCCAAGGAGGCTGTGGATGCCCCATCCCTGGAGGCATTCAAGGCCAGGCTGGATGTGGCTCTGGGCAGCCTGGTCTGGTCATTGGTGACCCTGTCCACAGCAAAGGGGTTGAAACTAGATGATCTTTGATGTCCTTTTCAACCTAGGCTGTTCAATGGATCTATGATATGATTCTATGATGTTCACTGGGGTATGTTGAATAGACATTGGCTTTTTAGATGTTGGCACTATTGACTGATTAGGTAGCTCACCAATCTGTCTCTTACAGAGGTGGCAGTAGAGGAAATGTTTGTCATCCATTCAAGTAACTGTGGCACCATGGAATTGCTTGTGTAGGTTTCTACATGGTGTCCTCAGTGTTTTGGTTGGGAAAAGATGGTCAAATACAACATAACCCATAGAACAGCAGTATATACAGGATTTTCTGATTTAGCCTGGTTGTGGCTCAGTCATTCTAGGAAACTGTTTTTCTGCACCGCAGACTTCTTAGTAAGCATATTGCCATCTTCTGCTTCTTCAGGCTTTTTTGTGCAATATACACAGGTTACCCCAAAAGTAATGCCTGCTCTTCATTTCTGTGGAAACTACAACTGATACAGAGAGCACAACAACACTGTTGGAGCAAATTCTCAGTTACATTGAAAAATAGAGTTGTTGTCACCACCATTAGTGATGCATTACTGCCAGTGATGAACAAGAGCCTGCATGCTGACCTTCTAAAAATCTGCCCTGGTCATCCAAAAGACAACATCCACTGTCTTTCACATTGCTGTTGCCACTGCTGAAATGCACCATCCACCTCCTCACTATGCTCACATCTGCCTTTTGGTTTCCATGAACATTGAGCAAGCATCAAGGAATGTCTGTGGTGTCATTTTTTTTCTGCATGGAGAAATTCAAACCTTTGCTTCATGCACACTTCCACACCAGATGCCATTTTGTCAGACTGTCCCTCTGCTGCCATCTGCCTCACAGCAACAACATGTAACAATATTGGTGGGGAGGTTCAACCTCTATTGCAATACCAATGTCTGCAATAGCACTGTCTGCCTTTGATGTTGTGGACCAA
This sequence comes from Centrocercus urophasianus, assembly GCF_019232065.1. Taxonomy (NCBI): domain Eukaryota; kingdom Metazoa; phylum Chordata; class Aves; order Galliformes; family Phasianidae; genus Centrocercus; species Centrocercus urophasianus. The sequence goes on along the minus strand of NW_024885532.1, from coordinate 33,568,891 downwards.
CGTAATAAAATAGAAGGCATTACTTCCAGAGCAGCTCTTGTAGGTATACTGAGCTCTAAACAGGCCCATTTGTGATGCAGCCATCTCTTTTTCCTGAAAGTTAAAGCTTGCCAAAGAATTTTCTTCTTCCTGGGGTTCATTTGTTTAGATGCCTATAAGAGCTCTTCAGGTTGTTTTTTTGCCTGCAATACTACACCAAATTTCTCTAATATATTATAACGTCAGCTGTCAACTTTGTATGGATGATTTTCAAATGTCTCTTCCAGATTTTCCCTCTCTTCCAGCTATATCTCAGTGCGTGCTTCTGGCATGTTTTTGTGGGTACCTGACCTTTAGCTCAGGCTGCTATCCCGAAGGCAATCCTTTCTCCCCAGAAAGAAAGCTCTCCATGCTGCCTATCTATCGCTTGTAGATGGTGTTGCCTTCAGACCTCTGTTTAAGCCCTTGATCTAGCTGTTGTTTTAGGCACACAGCATGCTATTCTTCTAACAGGTAGTAAGCTGTATCTTAATTGCTAACAAACAGTTAAATATTTATTATGTATCTATTTAAATGGATCATGTAACTACATCTCATACCTTGTCTTTGTTCTCTGTGTCTTGTAGTAACGCTTATTCTGTTTTGACTGCCTGGTCTTTATGTTATATTTTATGAATGTAAAAGTAACGGGTTACCTGCCTTTAATTTAAGCTTGCAGTTTAGCTGTGAATAGTTTTACAGTCTTATTTTGTTGTTAATGAGGTTTAAATGCTCTCCAGAAAGTGACGTCATGGGCAGTTCAACCCCTCTGTTCCTTCTCCTGTCACGGTCCTCATGTTTGGGGGTGCTTCCATATGTGCGCCTTCTGAAGCAAATGCAACTTATTAATGCAGAGGAAGCAAAATTCAGGAAACAAAGCCAACTGACAGCTAAATGAATACCTTTCTTGTTACTCTTGAGACCTAAGCACACCATCCTTGGAACAAGAATCCTAACCATTGTTGGTTGTAGTGCTTTTTTCCTTGTATTTTCTTTTCTCTCTCTCCATCTGTTGTCCCTTATGTTTAGGTCGTTTGCTCTTTGAACAGACATTCGTATTCTGTTTTGGTACAGTGGCTAGCATAATGTGGTCTGTAACTTCAGCTCCTAGCAGCGTACGAGTTGTACTATATAGATGGGTGTAATATCAGTGTCTGTCTTCCTTTTTTTCTTTCTTCCAGATAGGGAAAGAAGGCCTGTACTAATAAATTAACTTCTCGATGATCAGGAACTGCTTCTAAGCTGGACAGATTTACCAGGCATCTCTTGAATAACTAATCAGTATATCTGTGTTTGTGATGTTTATTTATGTTAATGTTCATTCATAAGATAAAGTTTTATTCTGTTTGGTGGTTCCTCATTAAAGAAGCCAAATATTGCCTAGAAAGGTCAGATAGGAAGTTATCCATAGTTCATATACACACACGCGTGAAAAAGGTTGTTTGGAAATGACTGGAAATGAGAATGCAATAAAGGCTTTTTTGTTGGTGGTGAGCTGTTGTTGTTGTTTTAATTTATTGGATATATTATGGAGTTGTTAAAATTTTTGCTGTGTTTGGTTATCATTGTGTGCTTATGCCCAAAGAATTATCAACTAGAAACACGGAGTTGATCTCCCTAACATAATGTATAAGGCAGCAATTATGGTCTGAATGAAGTTCAGCATTTTTAATAGAGAAGAACTGGAGGGTTTAGAGAAGACCTGCAAGAATGACTTACGGAGCAGTGGGAAAGATTGGCAGATCTTAGAAATATGGTCATCTTCAAATAGTTACCTTTACTTCTTGAAGTCAGTTGAATTGTTCTATTCAATAAACAGGAGTTTTGATTGCATAATGCAACTCGCGGCTGGTCAAGGAGTGCAGCTGAGAAAACCTGTCACACTTCGATGCTGACTCTATCCATTCTTGCCTTGGATTCCATTCCCTGTCTATCTTACCTTATCATAGACTTGAACTGTTCTGGTGGTGGGATTTTTTTTTCCTCCTCTTTTATTTTAAATCCCATTTGATGTTAAGATTTTATTTCCTTTGTTGGTGGCTTCATTGGCTGTTTGGCTGTAGTCTGTGTGAGTTTCTTAACTGTATCTAGCACATACTTTCACATATTCTCAAATTCAGTTTTTCTTGATATTGAATTAGTAGATGGATTGAATGCTAATTGCTGAAGGTAAATTGTCTTTGAGAAGCTTGTCCATACTTGATCAAAAATAGTAAGTTGTTAGCTGATCTTGGGTACTCCTCAGATGGAAAAAAATGTGGTTAAGATTGCTAGTTGATGTTAGTTATTGTTAAAGGAAAGAGGAAAGTGAACTATCTACAAACTTCTTGTTCACTTACGTATGTCAGGGAATTATACTTTTTTTCCCCTAAGCACGTGCAAAAATCAGAAGAACAGAATTTAATTTTCAAAGCATTATTAAAAAGGGTTTGTGATTTCAGTATCTGATAAACCTGGCAAGGTAGTAGGATTTATGTCTATCAGTTGTCCATGCAGATTTTTTTGTATCATGGGCAGTATGTACTGAAGTGTATATTGCATTTTGAATTAAAATAATTAATAGTGAAAAACCAAAAGGAAGTGCCAATCAAGGGTAGTATTAAAAGTCCTTTTTGGCAACTAATAACATCTTATCTGAATTGTATGGGAATAGTGCTGGCTGGGTGCCAATAGGATAGACAGCAGCTTTGCAGGAATGGTCTTGGGAGTTCTGGGGGACAATACCTTGGACGTGAGCAATGTGCTCTTATAAGGGTGAAAATGAACAGCATACTTGTCTGAATGAGGCAAGACTAGCCATCAATGTGAGGGAAGTGTGATTGTTATACTGATAGCTGAGTTCCCCATCTGGAGTGATCAGTTTGGTTCAACCTCGGGGTAATGAAGATACTGACATACTGGAAGGAGTCCAGTGGAGGGACACCAGGATGCTTAGGGAGTTGGCGTGTGTAACAAACAGAGGCTGAGAGGGATGGGTGTATTTGGCTTTGAGAAGGCTAGAGGGACACGTTATTTGTCTTCAGCTATTTAATGGGAGAGCATAGAGAAGATGAAGCCAGGCTCTTCTTAGAGATGCACTCTGGTAGGATGGCAGGTAAGAGGTTGCAACAAGGAGGATTTCTAATAGCAAAGATAACTGAAGCTGGAAGAAGGTATCCTAGAGATGTTGAGAAATCTGTATTCTTTTAGATACTCAAAACTTAGTTGAATGAAAGCTGAAAAACTTGACTTCTGCCATTGGTCTTGTTTCTGATTTGACATTCCTCTGACCTGGGGTGGATTTGCCAAGATGACATCCAGAAGTCACTTTCAAATAAGCTATTCTATTAAATTTGCAGCATTTTAAGCTATGTCTGATATCATTTATTGACCAAGAAGATGCTCTCTATTGATAAGCAGTGCTTTATTGTAAGTCGTATTGGACGTTCACTTTTCTTGTAGCACAAAAATAAAGCATGCTGTTTAGATAAAATCTGTAATTAATAAAATGTAAGTGTATGATGTGGGCCTAAACTCCTTAAAATTACCTTACGCATACTGAAATAACCTTCCTGATGAAATACTTTTTTTTTTTTTTTTTTTTTTAATTTTCAGAATTAACATTGTTCTTGCTAGTACATTGGTCCTACAGGACTATATGTTAAAGGAAAAAAAACCAGACCAATTTGTATCTAGTAATCTCATCTTTTCTCTCTAAAGATTTCTTTTCGCATTTTCTGTCCCCGCTTGGTTTTCCAGATTGGAGTGGTTTATACATGATTGGATGTACCAGGTTTTCTGGTAACATTACAAACTTGCTCGTCTTTTGTGATTTTTGTAAATGATCTGGATGTGGGACTGAAATGCATACCAAGTAAAATTGCAGATCGTACTAAATAAAGAAGAGCTGTTGACTCCCTCGAGGGCAGAAGAGCCTTTCAGAGAGATCTTAACAAATCAAAGGCCTGTGCAATCAGCAGGCAGATGAGATTAAGATGAGCAAGTGCCAGATTCTGCACTTGGGATGGTGTAATCCTGGCTATGTGTGCAGACTTGAGGATGAGAAGCTGGAGAATGGCCCTATGAAAAGGAATCTGGGGGTTCTGATGGTTTTACAGCAAGTTGAATGTGAGTCAGCAGGGTGTTCTGGGGTGCCCCAAGCCCCGTGCTGCCCCTGGGTGAGGGGAGAGGTGCTCTGCTCTGCACTGTGTGGCTTCGCCTCCTATGCTGGGTGTGGACTTGGGCCTTCAATATAAGAAGGGCGTAAAAGTCTTAGGGAATGTCCAAGGCAGGGCTTAAAAAATGGTAAGGGATCTGGAGGGCAAGGTGTGTGAGGGGCAGCTGAGGCCCCTGGTGTGCTCAGCCCAGGGCAGAGCAGGCTGAGGGGAGGCCTGATGGCGGCCGCAGCTCCTTCCGACTTGGGCTTCTCTGTGATACAGTGAAGAAAGCCTGCTGTATGTGTTTAGTATGTAATAACAGATACATATAGTCACTATGATTATAGTGTAGCTGTATCAAACATATAGCCAAATTAACTCTTATGAAAGATACAGGAATGGATTATTTGATTAGTTAGAGCATTCTGTCTAATTGCTCTCGTCTTTTTTTCATTAGTATCTGTACCATTAAATCCGTATTTAAATTTGTAGCATTTGATAAATTGCATCTATGCCCTGAGTACTTCCAAATTGGCGCTTCCTCAAACCCGTAGTAACTAAATGATGTATTGAAGGGATTATACACTTTGTCTGTGTCAAGGTTTTATGATTTTGGGTTCTCGGTATTCCACATCATAACATCACGTAGTGCACTAAAAGTTAAAGTGTTTACGCTCCAGTTCTGGGTACCTGTCCCAGAAGAGAAGAACAACTACGTTCCCCAGAAGATTGTTTAGTGTGTTGTTACCATTTCTGCTCGGGGAAGAGATGTAAAGCCTTGGTAGGTCATCTGGCTGCCCTTCTTTGTCAGGCTCTCCTTCTCAACTGGACTGTGCATCTCACCTCAGTGTTATGGTGAGGCCTATCCACCTTTCAGACACTCTCATTATATTTGATTTATTAGCTTTAATTCTAATTATATTGTATTATAGTGTGTTATTTTGCATTCCAATGCCACATTTAGTAGATTAGTTTGTTTCTCCTCAGATCGCTGCTGTTGTTAATTATTATGGGGACCTCTATTTCCCTTTTCTGGGGGTGACGATTCATGGAGACCCTTCGCCCTGCTAGTTGCCCAACCAGCCTGGAAACTGTTGACAGACTGTTGCCATCTCAGTTCATCTTCTTGAGTACTGGCAAAAGCTAGGGACGTCAGAGATTTGAATTCTGAATTTATAATCTTTATTGGTCCTTGTGGAGTGTGTGTAAGGAGTGTTTTTGAAATGTGTTCTGTAGCCCACAGAGCCTTTTTTATCAGTGGCCTGTGTTCCATGACTTAGTCCAGATATCTAAATAATTTTACTATTTAGAGTGTTCGTAATCTATCAATTGAACGTGCATACATATATACGTATTTCCCATATGTGCACTGCATATTTCTTAGTTGGTTTATGTTGATTGACAGTTTGGTCTTTTTGTGTTTTATTAAGGCTACTTGTGTTCAGTTTTTCCTTTTTTCCCTGTTTTTTACTTGTCCTTTTCCTATTCTGTATCTTTAGCAGAGTGTATTTCTTCTGTTACTGTAATGTTCCCTTTTGACCAAGGTCACATTTCAAACCTGTTGCTGTGGTTTAGTGTTACCTACTTTCCTGGAAATAGATACGTATTTGAATATAACTAATAGATAAACACTTAGATACAACTTCTTTTGGGGTCTGTGTGTTCTCTGTCTGTCTTTCTATTCCTTTTGTGGTAACATATTTCCTGAAGTAGCACAGTGCTGCTTGAATAGTAGAGAGACATAATTTACTGTCTACCACATTATGGTATAATGACTTTAAAGGTTAGAAGTAGTGCTGGGTTCTTGTTGATCTGCATGTTTTCCTGATTGAGCAGCCATGAAATGTATTGAAAGTGCATATTTAAGGTGGGGGCAAATACCTGTCAGTATGACTGTCTTGAAACTTCATAGTTAGTCAACATTACGATTTTGATTTGCCATGAATAGTTACGCCAAGTACTGCTTATCCCTTTGTGAGTAATCTTGAAAATACACGATCTGTTAGACACTCCTGAACTCATAATTGACCCTGAACAGAATCAAGTTTGAGACCGACCCTGAGTTTTCATTCTGTTCATGCATATGAGTAATTCTCAGCACAGGTTGATTAGGATGACCAATGGAGGAGGCTGTGTTGAAGAAAGACATTCAGATGTTCTTGGAAGCGTTGGTTGGAAACCAGACATCAGTAGTCACACATGTCGTGGATGGCTGCAGTACTGTTGGCATACTCAGGAGACAGTGAAGTTTCCATTTCCCTACCTCTCACTTTTCATTCAGGCTTAGTTTGTGTCTAAATAATTTATCTTCAGAATGAAAAGCAACTTGCTGATTCAACTGCTCCAAAATGGCTATTTCACTGCTTAGTTTTTGCTTGCTCATTCTTTTTAGCTGTGTTACTGGCATGCAGGTCTTTGCGTGCACATGCTTTTCAATTTCTTGAAATCTGTGACAAGCACATCTTGGGTGCTATAATAAATTTTACTAAGATGTTTTCTTTGTACAGATTTGAAATTGTTGAATTTGAATTAACGAATTTTGAAGCAGATCCAAGCCTAGTGGAAACTAAATTCTTCTGGAATAGCATCTTTAGGCTGAAATAATAAGATTTCAGGCCTTTCATGATGGTGATATTGGGCAGTAGGTTCTTAAGTCTAATCTGTCAACAGTTATCCTGTTCCTGAAAATTCTTACTTGTGGTAAGAGGGCTACTCCAAAAGTAATGCCTCCTGTTTAATCAGGGGCGGATGTTGGTGGGGTGGCAGTAGAGGTTGAGCCTTCCACCAGTATTCCAATGTATTTTGTTGCTGTGTGACAGATGGCAGCAGAGGAGCAGTCTGACACAATGGTGTCAGACATAGAAGTGTGTATGAACCAAAGGTTTGAATTCCTCTGCCGCAAAACTGGTGCCCGCTGATGTTCGTTGGCACCGACTGAACATTTGTGGAGACCAAAGAGTGGATGTGAGCACAGTGAGGTGGTAGGTGGCATGTATGCTTCAGCTGTGGTGTCAGTGACAGTGGGTCACCTGTGCTGGTGCAGATTTTTACAAGTGCTGCATACCATCTCTTGTTCATCGCTGCCAAAAATGCATGGCTTGTGGTGGTGACTTTGCTGAAAAATAGTGTTATTCAACACAGCTGAGAGTTTAGTCTATCAAACAGTGTTAGTGTGCTCTTTGTATCTGTTATAGTTCCTGTGGAAATAAATAGGAGGCATTATTACAGAGCAACCTACATATTTATAGTTAAGTTGCATAATGTTTTAAGGCAGACTTTTTTTTTACTTTGGTGCTGTAAATACTTGCAGTTGAGTTTAGCCCAAATTATGGAAGTGCTTATATTGAACTCAGGAGCACAGTTTGTGTGTTAAGCTGGTTAAATAGCTGTCATTGCAGCCTCAATGTAGTATATTAGGTTTGCTTGAAGTCTTACAAGTTTGTTATATTCACTGATCACAATCAGATAGTGTATGTTTTAATAATCATTTTGTTGCTGCTTGCTTAATTGTCAGCTGTCATATGCATTTTTGAGCAGGTGTGTTTTACGCAGTAAGGGTTATGAGTTTTCTGTCATCCATGCAGGTTGTTCTGCAGGTATTGGCTTGTCATGTCCACTAAAATGGTCTTGTTGCTGCAGTTCTAAGCTGTGGCACCAACCCTGTTATATTCAGGCACAGCTGTTAGTGTTGGACAGATAACTTGTTTTAGGGAACTGATCTGTCTGGGAAGGAGTCAGTCTATGTCAGCTGGAACAACTTCTGTTTGGTTATGAGTGTGGCTGCAGAAACAGCTGTGTTGCATGGTTGTATAATAAAGCAAACCTGTGGACTGAATAACTAGGTGGCTCTTCCAAAGCGTTACAATTGTTGGTAAGGTCAAACCTGTAAAAGTTGGCCACAGATCAGAGCTGCCTAATATGAGGTTGCCAAAAATGCTTAGAGTTGATGGGGGGTATCCCTCAGGAAGGATGTAAGGAGGAAAAACAAATACGCTGAGTGCTCACAGTAGGGATGACTAGTGAGAATGATTTCATTATGTGGTTGCCTGTGGTAATCAAGTTTTATATCTGATGACCTAGAACTGCTTTTAATCTAATCTTCCCTCTTCTCTACCTGCATAGATAGGTGTCTGTCCATACACAGTGTATATTATTCAGGGCACAGATTGAAACTGGACTACAGTAGCAGCATTCAGGCTTAACTTTAGAGCTGATTTAAATCGCAGCCTTTGAAAAATGTTGGATTACTTCTCTTTTCAGTCTTTCTGAGTGACTGTGTCTGTGTGTAGAGAGAATAACATTCATGAGTTACAATGAGAAGTAACAGCAAGCTGTTAAGCTAGAGAAACACTTCTTGATAGCTGCATCAATTTGTCTTTACAATAGACTGAGTTTTTGATAATTAGATTCTGAAAAGTGTAATGAAATAAAAATCATTAAGGAAGGGTACGAAGTCTTGAAAGTAGGTGAATCAAGGAATTGAAATGGTGTTGTGTTCAGCATCTGGCTGGATAAGTACTTTTGTAGAGTTGCCTTTGAACTGCTGTGATTAATGGTTATCAGTATATTTATTTCAGAGTTTGTCCAGTTGCTTTTGTTTGTATTTCTGGCATTACATGATGGTGATTCTTACCATTATCACCAGTGGTGGCTGTTGAGTAGATTTGGTTTGAAAGGGTTGCAGTTGTGGTCTTTTAACTTCCACTTCAGAGGAATCTGTGTATGTAGTGAACAGCTAGGAAAGGTAACTGTCTTGTGCTTATCACAAGCAAGTTTCACTTATTACGCTGCCTATATTTAGCATTGTGGTACTTTTCTGTAGTTCTTCAGTCAATCTTTGTGTTCAGCTACTGTGAATAACTTTGCACATCTAGGAAACTCACTTTGGTAGTGTCAATCTCAGGATTGATCAGGGGTGGCCAGCAGGGACAGGGAGATGATTGTCCCTCTCTGCTCTGCTCTTGTGAGGCCCCATCTGCAGTGCTGTGTCCAGGTCTGGAGCCCCCAATACAACAAAGGCAGGGAGCTGTTGGAGAGGGTCCAGAGGAGAGCCACAAAGATGATCAGGGGACTGGAGCACCTCCTCTACAGACAGGCTGAGGGAGCTGTTGCATTGCCAACTACAGGGAGCTGGCTTGTTCAGCCTGGAGAAAAGAAGGCTGCGGGGTGACCTCGTTGCAGCCTTTCAGTACCTAAAGGGAGCCTACAAACAGGAGGGGAATCAACTCCTTGAAAGGGTAGATAGCAGCAGGAGAAGGGGAAATGATTTTGAGTTGAAGGAGGGAAGATTTAGGTTGGATGTCAGGGGGAAATTCTTCCCAGAGAGAGTGGTGGGGTGCTGGAACAGGCTGCCCAGAGAGGTTGTGGATGCCCCGTCCCTGGAGGTGTTCAAGGCCAGGTTGGATGGGGCCCTGGGCAGCCTGGTCTGGTATTAAATGGGGAGATTGGTGGCCCTGCATGTGGCAGGGGGGTTGGAGATACGTGATCCTCGAGGTCCCTTCCACCCCTGGCCATTCTGTGATTCTGTGATTGCTTTGTAAATGTTGACCTGTATCACTTTATTTTGGGGGACCCCACTGATAGCTTCTCTTTATTGAAATAACAGCTAACAATGCATGATAGTCATCTCTCCAAATAATGCAAACTCTCAAGAGGACCCTTGCTCAAATCTAATTCTGGGTGATTTCCACGGTAGTGTTTAGTTAGGAACACGTTTGAATGTGTTTTGGAAATCTTGAGTGCTCTGTACCAGTTTAAGCAGCACTGGTCTGATTAATGGGCTGCCCAGGTGGAGTCGCCGACCGTGGAGGTGTTGAAGGAACATCTTGAGGGCGTCACGTTGAGGGACGTGGTTTAGTGAGAACTAAATTGGTGATGGGTGGATGGTTGGACTGAATGATCTTGTAGGTCTTTTCCAGCCTTGGTGATTCTGCAGTCAATGAGTATGTGAACCCCTCAGTTACCTCTATAGGAGTACTGTGAGATGTTGTCTTTCCTTTGCAAAATTTATGTAATTCTTTCCCCATTTATTGTATCTTTCCTCAGTATATTTATTCAGCTGTAGTTTCTATCAGTCTGTTTAGTGATGGATACAGGATGGTAATTGTAATTACTTGGTCAATGATCACTTTCTGTGTAAGTAATTGATTACAGAAACTGTAATACAAAATTACTGAGTGCCTTTAGAAGTCTAAGTGAAAGTCATGTGGTCCTGGTGGTTTGTTCTAAAATCCTCTTTTATTAGCACTTAGGATATTTTTCATTCTTAACCCTTAGAAAGAGAGCTTTGATGTGTTCCTCCCTGATCTTTTCCTTACTGAACATCAGTGCAAACATCTTGCTCTGTTTTCTCTGCTGTGGTTCAGGTTTCTCAGATGCTGTGTCTTTTGGAAAACTGTACTGTTGTACAATAGGTATGTTAGACGAACCTTTGCTCTGAGATAGCTCAAGATAGGCTGCACATCTTTGCCTAGCAAAGGATAAAGAATGGGACAAATAAATGCATGTCTTCCCTCACACGTGTAATTCCATGATTCTTGTTAGTTCAGAGACTTTTTGGTAGTAGCCTTTCTAGTTTTGGGGGAGTTTAGGTTAGTTGTATGCTTTATGTGATGAATCTTTAAGTGGCCTGCAGGCTTTCAAAAAGCTTTTTGTTCTTCTGGCTGCTCCATTTCATTTCCTTTTAACTTGGTTCCTCGTACTTCTGTTCTTCCTTTCAAAATTCAGAAGTTAAAGTCATGAAGTGTTTTCTCATTCATTCCCTTGGGATAAAATATGCTATTCTGGACAGCTGTCTGGATAATTGCATCTTCAACCATGTTGTATGGCTCAGAATTACCAAGTGTTGCTTTTCCTTCTGTTCATGGGTCTTTCTGCTGGTAGGTGGCTGTGATTTGCTTGTTTGTTTTTTATCTGTCTTGGTCTGCACAGCAGTTCTTGAAATCTTCAGCTTACTGCATCTCACTTCTTCCTCTTATCCATGCTGTCACTGTGTAATGGCATTAATATGTTGTTTGTCCTCTTTTGGATATGAAATTAAATGTAGCATAGCACCTGTTAACTTAAATAATTTAGTTAAGATACGGTGCTTTCTTAATAGAAAGTATTTCTTTTAGGGGATCAATGGATTTTTTTTGTTTCCGTGTTGTTTGTACGCTTGTATTACACTGTCTCCAGAACTTTATTAATCCCTTTAGTTTTCAAGATGTCTTAATTATGTGTTCTCTCAAAACCAGTCCACTTTTTCTTTTTTTTTTCTTTTTTTTTTTTTTTTTACGGCTTTATATGGAAGCATTTGCACATGCTGGTCTTAGTTTGAATGTCTTTTTCAAGTGCTCTGCATTGATGAAACTGTTTTGGTGAGATGTCAGTGACTCCTTTCTATCCTTACAACTTTGCTCCAAGGGTGTGTAACCATGACCGTGCTTTTCCGTATGTTACCTTCATCCCAGGTGTTACTAATGGCATTTAGTAGAGACTTGGGCTTGGAAAAGCCAGCCTTCTGTTGATTATTTTTAGGTATGTTCTTTCATTCCCAAGTTTCTTCAATTTCTAATAAATTTAAAACTATTCTATTTTTCAACTATAAAGACTTGGCTTATGAAGCATTGCCTAGCTGGCTGCCTTAAAGCTGTTGTATTTGTCATTTTTCCAGAGACATGCCTGGATTTTGCCTTTTATTTCTTCAGCAATTAAACCTTGAATGTAGATATGAGGTGGTGATTTATTTTAGTATGAAGACTTCTATACATCAGTGGTACAACCTAATTTAAAGGGAGAACATAGCCTGGTTCAGGAAGGGCTGGTGTGTATTGGTACTGCCTGTGTTTCCATCCAGCTGTAATTTTGGTGCCTGTGTGGTACCACAAAACCTTGAGCTCATTTAGCAACACTATTGAAAATAAATTCTCTGCAGAATTGATCTTGCCAGTCTGTGGCTTTTTGGGCTTTGGATTTATTTTTTATCCAGAGTTTTAACAATTCATCCAGTCTAATGAATTTTAGAGGGTTCTAGCAATCACGTTTCTATGGTAGCAGTAAAATGTGCTTAATAAGCTATGGGGATAGAGTTTTTCTTAGTTTCCTATTGTAAACCTATACTTGTGAGTTATTTCTGTTGTTGTTAGTTTTCATTTAGAAATACTGAGTACAAAATTGCCTGTAGTTTTTGGGTCTCTTTTCAGTATTAGCATTTTCAGAACACTTCATGGGTCATTCTGCAAATTGCTTTTGTTTTTGAAAAGAAACAAAATTAAAAATTGTATTTTGTTGCTGAGTTTTGCAGAGTTAGAAGCTGATATGTGTGGAAATACCAGCAGGTATTACTGTGTACCAACAGTTAAGCACATGAGTTTTTCTTGTTATGGCATACCTAACACAGGTCACTAAAACCTCCTAGGAGCCTATATGGGGAAAAACAAATATGAATAGGCAAAAAGATATCTTCCAGTTTATTATAATACATGCATATAATTTGTAGCAAAAGTAATAACTCCACCTATATTCTTAGCGAGAACCTTTGAAAACAGAAATAGCAAAGCTTTGGCTCAGGTCTGAGGTGTAGTCTTAGCATATTCTCATTTCCTCTTTGCTCCCCTCTGTTCAGGTATATTTAAGACTTCATTAAAAGCTTTATGTGCTTGTGATGCTTTTCTTCTAGTGGAGAAAGAAAATATATGGAATAAAACTGGGAAACTTCTGAGAATCAATGAACTGAATACGTTCTTATCAGTAAAAACTGAGATGTAGGGAAATCTAACTTTGAATTAATCAGCCCTTGAGAGGAAAATGATAGGTACAAGAGAATATTGGATTAAATTAATCTTCAGTGTAACTGACTGATTTCCAGGAAGTTACAAAGCCAGCTGTTATGATGATAATGGTTCTTTTGAAAGAAAACTCTTCATTCCAATTGTTACCTTCATTACATTTCAGATGGTCTTACATAATGGCATTTGGCTGTAAGGCTAACAACATATGAAGGAATTAATAGGTGGTTGCTTCTCTTCCAGGATTAATCTGGTTCACAGCCTTGTTGTTTGTATTCCCTCCCCCTCCCCCGTCAGCTGCAGTTAATGGACATGAAGGCTTGAATAATATTCTAAATGCTTAGAAGAATATTTGTGCTTTATTTCTTTGGGCCTCTTTACTGCCTGAGGATTTTAAGGCCTATCTTCAAACAGTAGATAACTACACATGTTGATACCCTATTGTAAAAATGCTGTCGAGCCTGGTAAACCTAATGACTGTTGCAAAACCTGAGGAATGAGTACAGGCTTGAGCTTTGAGCATTTTCAGTCTCTTGTGTTGTGTGTTAATATAAGCTATGGATGTCTGAACCTGTGCTAAGTACTACTTCAGTGCATATATACAATCTGAAAATGATTAGCAATGTGAGGTAAGCCTGATTTGTGATGTGTGTTCTGTAATTTTTCTTTAGTCATGTTGTGAATTTAACCTTGTATGTTCTGCCACAGGCATTGTGGAGGTTGACGCCATATAAAGCAAAGAAACTTAACTGGTAAGATTTCTTTTGTCAATAGTTCAATTTGCTTAAATCATTTATTTTCTTTACGTTCTATTATAAACAGACTTCTTTAATTCTAGTACTTGATTTCATAATTGCAACTATATCTGTTTCTTCACACTGTACTTTTTCCATCTACCTATGAAGCCCAAAAAATGAATCCTGGAAATGGAATGTAACAGTAGAAAATTGAGAATGAACAGTACTGTTGCTGCTTTTCTAGTGGCAATAAAGGTATAGACCAACATTTTCCCTATTGGTGTAGGACTACCGTGCTGAAAATCAGGTTTTAACTGAAACTATAAGTTCCAAAAAGTCATTTCCATGAGCTGACTTGGTGCAAGAGGTTCTAGCTGTTTTCAAATATGTTCCGTTTCAGGTATTTAATATTTGTTTTAACCCTGTTTCAGAACACACAGCTTTGAAGCAAGTTGCTTCAAAAAGAGCAGGCTCCACACAGGAAGGAAAATAAAAGGTCTTGGAGCAACTTACTAAGGTAAACAGATTGCAGTGGATTTCTGGATGGGTAAGTATTTATGAGTGGGATATTTCAACTTCATCTATTCAGCTTCCTTTAATAAAGAATGTATAAGAATGCACAGAAAGCTACTTGCAGCTTTTGATAAATGCTCAGTGATGTCACACATCAGTGTGTACTTGGACATACCCTAATTATAATGTTGAGTATGTATTTCTTGTACTATCTAGGTCAGCTTAATTCACTGTTTCTTAGTACAAATATTCTTTAATTCCCTTAACAACAATCATATGATTGTTTGGAATTGCAGAAGGCAAGAAGAGGTGCAGAAGTTACATATTCTGCTTGCCTCTTATCAGTATTTAAATCATTGTAACATAGTTATAAACAGGGGATTTGACAAAACTGAACTAAATGTAAACTGAAACCCACAAGCAAAGTAGCTGTTGTGAGGGAGCCTGAAGAAGCGTTGGTTGCTATTAGAGAGAAAAGAGATCAAAGCTGTTGAAAGCTGCAGTGAAGAAGTCAGGATGGCTAGAAATGCGAAGTTGCTGTGCGCCTGTGATAGTGTGTGTATTCTCAATGCACGTGGCGTTTCCCTGTCTCCTTTGCTTCTCTGTCTCAGTTATAGTGGGACCACGTAAGGAGATTTGCCTTTGTGGGAGCGTGGGAATGTCAGTTGAACTTCAAAGTTACTAATATGCAAAATGATATAGCTTTTTTTGCTAGATGAAAATGATGTGCACTGATACGGCTTCAGTCTTTTTTTGTATAAATCTGTTGATGTTGAAAGTTGGTAATGTTTCTAATAGCAATGAAATTTAATAGGAATTCAGTTTTTTTATTCTGATTGTCTAAATCTTGACTTTGCTTTGCAGTCTAGCAAAAGAAGTGTTACGGGCTCATTGTGTCCGTGGGTGGAGGGAATCCCTCAGAAGAGGAACTGAGAAATGGAGATATTGTAATGAGTACCAACAAAAATTCAGTTTCTGATGTGTTTTTTGCTAGACACTATGATTTATAACTGTTAGTGGGAATTGTTGGTATAGGCCATTTCTCTTCCTCGTACAGGTTTAGAAATGAAATCAATTTTAAGATATTCAAATAAGAGCATAGAGAAAATATGTGAGTTTTCATGGTGTATTATCTGAGATAAGAAGAAAACCAAATAAAAATTAAAACTATGATTTCTGTACCTGGGTGTTGGAATAGATGATCTTGAGAGGTCACTTCCAACCAACTCTGTGAATCTGTGTAGTTATTTTTAGGAACCATTACTGGAAAGTTGTGTCTTAATCTGACATTTGTTTGTTGTTGTTGTTGCTTTGTTTTTATTCAAACAGCAGGTCTGGAATGGACTCAAGTTCTCTGGGAGGATTAGGACTGTCTGAACGTACTCCTGACCTACTAGCAAATACCACCATGGCAGCAGGTCTTGCAAATGTAGGAAATACATTTGCTGGTCCACCAAGTTCTTTAGTTTCTAGACCAAGTAAATTCCAGAACTCTACTGTAGAAGATGACGATGATGTAGTTTTTATTGAACCTGTACAAACACCACAAAATTCTACATCACTGATAGCAGAGCAAAGGAACGCTGCGTTTGCATTGTCAAAAAATGACGAACTTCAAGGAGATGATTGCAAAATGCTTCCTCCTCCGAAAGACTTGAATTCTCAAAAGGGGAGTATAAGTGAAACTATTATTATTGATGATGAAGAAGATGTTGAAACAAATCAAGGACAGGAGAAGAATGCTTCCAGTTTTAATGAGCGAAGGCTTCCAGAGTGTAAAAATAGAGCCAACGATTTGGATTTCTCAGCTTCCAGTTTTTCAAGAAGTAAGGTAAATTCAGGAATTGGTAATAGTGGTATATCCACAGAACCAGACTCTGACATTCAGATTGCTAATGTAACTACATTAGAAACAGGTGCTATGAGCTCTGTGAGTGATGATCATGTAGAAAATGCTGAAGGGCATGACATGAACTTAATGATTACGCATGTAACATCATTGCAGAATGCCAACTTGGGAGATGTATCTAACGGACTGCAGTCAAGTAATTTTGGTGTTAATATGCAAACATACACCCCATCTTTAACTTCACAGACCAAGACTGGTGTAGGACCTTTCAATCCTGGTAGAATGAATGTGGCTGGAGATGTATTTCAAAATGGAGAATCTGTGACTCATCATAATCCTGGTAAGTTAGAATTCTCATCATTTCCTTAAAATTGTTTGGTAATTTTTTGGGGAGCAGTTGAACTGCTTTAGTTTATAAGTTTAATTCATGTAGAACTTGATTCTCTTCATCCTTATCATGGTTTTCTATCACAACATTCTACAACTCTAGAAAAAAAATAACTTCAATAACTTAATGCCTTGGGTGGGTAAGATATCCCAGTTCATTGTGCAGTAATGCTTCAGGTGTTTTCAGACATAATTTCTATCTAAAGAGCAAAGTTTTATTTATAACTTGAGTGTACTCCTTTATTCATACAAAGAATGGTGAATCACAGAATCACCAAGGTTGGAAAAGGCCTCTTAAATCATGCAGTCTAACCATCCACCTATGATCAATATTTCCTACTAAACCATGTCCCTCAGTGCAACAGCGAAGTGTTTCTTGGAATAACTTCAGAGTCAGTGACTCCACCACCTCCCTGTGCAGCTCGAAGAGGAAGCATTTCCAGATGTCCAACCTGAATCTCCCTTGGCACAACGTGAGGCCATTCCCTCTAGTCCTATCATAGTTACATGGGAGAAGAGGCCAACCTCACCACAGCCTCCCTTCAGGCAATTGTAGAGAGTGATAACGGGACCCTGAGCTTCCTCCAGACTAAACGATCCCAGTTCCCTCAGCCATTGTAAGGCTTGTGCTCCAAGTCCCCCACCAGCTTCAGTGCCCTTCTCTGAACCTGCTCCAGGGCCTCAGTGTCGTTCTTGTAGTGAGGGACCCAAAACTAAACTCGAGGTGCAAGGCTGAGTACAGAGGGATGGCCACTTTCCCGCTCCTATTAGCGATGCTATTTCTATCATGTTTAGCCAAGCATTGACCAAGATCCCCTTAGATCATTTCCTCTACACACTCTTCCATGCACTCTGCTCCAAGCCTGTAACGTTGGCTGTGGTTGTGGCCAAAGTGCAGGATGCAGCACTTGGTCTTGTTGAACTTCATCCTATTGGCCCCAGCGATCCAGCCTATCCAGGTCCCTCTGTAGGGCCTTCCTATCCCCAGGCAGATCACTACTTCCTGCCAACTTGGTCTCATCTGCAAACTGAGGGTGTACTCAATGCCTTCATCCAGGTCATCAGTAAAGATACTGAACAGGACAGGCCCCAATGCCATGCCCTGGGAACACCACTCGTGACTGTTCTCCAATTGGATTTAACTCCATTCAGCACTATTCTCTGAGCCTAGCCATCCAGCCAATTCTTTACCCAGCAAGGACTGTATCTATTCAAGTTGTGGGCTGCCAGCTTCTCCAGGAGAGTACTGTGGGAGACAGTGTTGAAGGCTTTGCTGAAGTCTAGGTAGACTGTCAGCAGCCTTTTCCTCATCCACCAGGTAGGTGACTTGAGCACAGAAGTAGATCAGGTTGGTCAAGCAGGACCTGCCTGTCTTGAACCCATGTTGGCTAGGCCTGATTCCCCAGTTGTCCCACATATGCCCTATGATCTCCCTCAAGATGATCTGCTTCATTATGTTGCCTTGCATTGAGGTCAGGCTGAGAGGCCTGTAGTTCCCCAGATTATCCTTACAATCTTTCTTGTAGATGAAAGTAACGTTGGCAGTAAATGGAAGTAATGTTGGCAAGCCTCCAGCCCTCTGGGCCCTCTCATATTGACCAGGAGTGCTGATAAATGATGGAAATGGTTTGATGGTTTGGCTATCAACTGCCCACACTCTTCCACACATGGACTTGTGGCAGTCCACGTGGTGTAGTAGTTCTTTTAACTGTTTCCACATGAATCGTGGGGAAGTTTGTTCAGCTCCCCATCTGAGACTTTCAGGTCAGGGTAGTCTGAGGATGAATGGATGCCAGTAGTCTTCTCCAAGAGCACACTGCTGGTTCGTGTTAAATTTTTCTTCAGCCAGAACCCGTGAGTCCTTTACAGCAGGACTGCTGTCGTGGGGTAGCAAAGGAAACAAAGCACTTTGCTTTGAGCCTCATTAGATTTACAGGGGCCTACCTTCTAAGTTAATCAGGGTCCTTCTGTTTTATCAAATGCACTGCTCAGTTTTGTTTCATCAGCAGACTTGCTGAGGGTGCACTTGACCTCACTGTCTGTGTCATTGATAAAGATGGTAAGGAGTACCAGACCCAGGATGGACCTGTGGGGGACATCACTTGTTACGGGCCTCCACCTGGACGTAGAACCATTGACCACAGCCCTCTGGCTGACCTTCCAACTAATTCTTTTTCCACCAAATAGTCCACCCTTTAAATCTATATCTATATAGATATATCTATATATATTCCAGTTTAGAGACAGGATGTGGTGGGTGGAGGGACCATGTCTAAGGCTTGGCAGAAGTCCAAGTAGATTATATTACTTGCCTTATCTTTGTCCACCAGTGCTTCACTCCATCATAGAAGGCCACCAGATTGATCAGGCACAACCTGCCCTTGGTGAAGCCATGCTTGCTTTCTTGGATCACCCACTTTTCCCTCATGTGCCTTAGAATGTCTTCCAGGAGGATCTGTTCCATGATTTTTGAGGTATAGATATGAGGCTTACAGGCCCGTAGTTCCCCAGGACTTTCTTTCTCCCTTTCTTGCACATGAGAGTGATATTTCCCTTTTTCCAGTCCCTGAGGTCTTCTCCTGACAGCCACTTTTCAAACATGATGGAGAGTGACTCAGCAACCACCTCAACCATCTCCCTTAGGACCCTGGGGTGTGTATCCCCTAGCCCCATGTAGACAGTAACAGTAATAAGAGTGGACTCTAGGGGTCTCCTGCCTTGCTTATGGCTCATTGTGTTCTCTGGGTGGTTGAAACCCCCATCAGGATGAGAGCCTGTGAGAGTGAAACTTCTTGCAGCTGACACAGGAAACCTCATTGTATGATTTTGTTATTTCTGTGTAAATAGCAGTATGCTGTGTATTGTAAGCAAGTCTTACTAAAATAAAATGGGACAGTTGTCAGTGGTCTTATGTGAAAATGTAAAAGCTTAAATTCTGTAGAATAGCAAAAGTAATTCAAAATATTTTGAGTTTCTATACCAATACTCTGCTGCCCAGCCGGGGAAGAAGTATGGGGGGAAAAAAGCATGAATGACCACTGTTGTGAAAGGCCTAGCTTCAGACTAGTTGGGGTAGTTTAAAAAAAATTATTGTAAGGTAGAATCCAAGTGCAGTAGACACTTACTGTTTACATTGCTTAACTTGTAATATATTGATTAAAATCATGGATTTTCTATGTACTTTTCAAGAAATATTTAAATAGTGCAGTTCTTCATTTTAGTCGTGTCACCTAATGTACTTTTGCTAAAGTGTTAGTATCTTCCATATTCTACTTTGGAAATGGCAGTATGAAGATAAGCCTTTAAGTCAGATGTTATCTTGTGTTCTTTTTGTTGTATTCATGTTAAATTTATTATCTAAATTTGACATCTAAGTTGAAGTTTGAGAAATTTATTGTCTGGATGTTTTAGTTATTCAGAGAGATCCTGCATTTAGATTTGTTGAGCCGCATAAGGTTCGCCTGGGCCCGACGCTTGAACCTGTCTGGGTCTCTCTGGATGGCATTTTGTCCTTTGGATGTGTCAGCCACATCACACAGCTTGGGTGTCATCAGCAAACTTGCAGAGGGGGGCTCTCATTCCCCCTCTCAGTGTCACTGATGAAGATGTTAAACAGGAAGCATTTTCAAGATAAAGATTTCCATTTTATTTTTTCCTTCAGAATTTCCTTCCTTTTTCTTCTAGAGACTTGTATGTGCTTCTCAGCGAAAGTAGTGACGTGTACAGATTATCTAAAGGAGGGGTGCAAGGAGAGTGGAGCCAGGTTCTTTTCAGTCACGTCCAGTGCCAGAGTAAGAGGCAATGGGCACAAACTGGAATGCAGGAGGTTCCCTTTGAACACCAGGAGTGCTGCTGTGCTGTGCATGTGACAGAGCATTGGCACAGGCTGCCTGGGGGCTGTGGGGTCTCCTCCTTGGGGATCTGCTGAAGCCACCTGGAGGTGGTCCTGGACACCCTGCTCTGGGTGTCCCTGCTGGAGCAAGGGTTAAGCGGAGGGACCCTGAGGTCCCTGCCAACCTCAATGGTTCTGTGCTTCAGTGATTTGTTTGCTTTATTTTTTGGAGGATTTGAAGCCTTGAAGATGCAAATGCAGAATATTGTTTTCCTGATAGTTTTTTTTTTTTTTTTTCTTCCTGTTAATGTGACATCTACATATTAGAAAACAGTAAATCAGAGTTGTTGGTACTGTTGCTCTTGAGAAGTCCAAGCTACTGTCAAATAGAGTGGTAGCGATGTGTGTGAAATAGTATGTAGAAGTGAAATGCCTGTCTAAATGAGTGGAATCACAGGCTTGAAAGGTAAGTCTCAAGTTCTGTGAGAGTACTTGGGGTAGCTGACACATACTATTGAAAATGTTTGTAAATGGTTTGTTACAGTGAAAAGAAGTTCTTACTCATGTTTTGTTTTATACTCAAGTAATGTATCATTCTTGGCATCCTTTAGAAGCTCGAAGTTCCTGAACTGTGGTGATAGTTATTAAAATGAAAGCTTATGTTCTGTTGAAAAGCCTAGAATTCAAAGTTTATTGAAGGACAGAACTGTATATTTTTCTTGTCCAAGCTGTGTTTCTTGATTCAAAACAAGATACTGATGATGTAATTTAACCAGAAGCATGCAACGTTTCCAGGTGCGTAAAAAGAACTCGGGTAAAATTTTCTACCCAGTAGATATGCAGATCGTTCTATAAAATGTCACTCCATAAAAGATGTGCCAAAAGTGGCATAGTTCCACAACAGTTTGTTGTCCAAAAATACAGTTGAAAGACTGGTGAGATCTGGAGTAGAAGGACATGGAACTGTTTACTGCCAACACTTAATGGAATGTTATTTTCTAGGGGCATAGATTTCTACAGAAAAAAAACTTGAAACTCTCATGGCTATGCTGGTTTGCAGATTAAGTGGTATTTGTTCTGTTGAGAAGACTGTCATGTCAGAAGCAAACTCTACAGTAAGCAGTGACGTAGATGGAAATCTCACAGTACAACTCCTTGGCTGCAGGCTAGACGAAGAGATTACCAAGAGACTAGCTCAACTCTGTGTTTTGCTACAGAGACAGGAGTAAATAACTTTATCAGTTGTGCGTTAAAGCTCACTTGAGAAGAAAATAACTAATGCAAATCTTGAGCTTTCATACTTATGTTGATAAATTTGGAAAGCTTGTGTCTTGAACCATGGTAGTTGCAGTTCTGTTGGTTTGGAGATCAGAATTACCCGTTTGCAAACACAGTGCAAGAGGTGTAGAATGGGACCATTCTGAGTCTTGTTCATGTTCTGAATCTTTTTTCAGCAGTGGAGAGTGGTACTGTGAAAGTGAATTTTGAATTTGAATTTCTAAAATGCCACTATAATTGTTAGTTCCAGGAAAAAAAAATTATGACCATATAATTCTCTGTATGTGCTCATGTACTCACTTAACTTTTTTTTTTTCTTTACTGAAGATTCTTGGATATCCCAATCAGCTTCATTCCCTAGGAATCAAAAGCAACCAGGTGTGGATTCTTTGTCACCAGTAGCATCACTACCCAAACAGATCTTCCAGCCTTCTACTCAGCAGCCACCGCCTTCTAAACAGGTTAAAGTTACATGTGCAAACTGCAAAAAGCCTTTGCAAAAGGGACAGACTGCTTATCAACGGAAAGGATCAGCTCATCTGTTTTGTTCTACTACCTGCCTCTCATCATTCTCACACAAACCCACTCCAAAGAAACTTTGTGTCATGTGCAGAAAGTAAGGGATATTTTTTTACTTAGCAGCTAAATCCAGTAATACTTGAGATTCTCATGTATTCATGATAATTGTACTGTTAATGATATAAAATTTGACTACACAAGTACTTTATATACTGTCAGTTTAATGTCATTTGTAAATGTTGAATTCACTGTTTACACAAGAAGAAAGTAAGTTTGAAATCAGAGTAGGGCAAGTTATTTCCATGAAAGGCAAACACAAACTAGGGATTTTGAGGATGGAGAAAAGGCGGGGTTGGTGGGGGAAGCAGGGAGGTGAAGGTTGTCTGAGTTATATCCTGTGGCAGAATATATTCTTTAGATAAAAAATTCTCATGAAAAGACTAGACCTCTTGCACAGAAACCATTCATTTTGAAAGTAGAAGATACAAAGTCAAGAGATCTAAAGAAAGTAGAAACTGAAAACTGAACTCTTTCAGTGTTGACCATGTATGTAGAGGAGGAGAAGTTTTGAACTTGTCCCATAGAGTATGTGCAGCAATGACAACTTTTCAAGTTACAACTTAAGGGGATAGTAGAAAGGGTGACAAGCATACTTCAGAGTGGCTTATTCTGAATTATTGGATAGGTTTGACTTGAAATTTTTCAGCTGTTTCCATAGCTCAAAATTGCCAAAGGGGAATTCGAAGATAGTATCTGAAGGGGCCTACGGGAAAGCTGGGGAGGGGCTTTTAATAAGGACGTGTAGTGACGGGATGAAGCCTAATAGCTTTAAACTGGAAGAGGGTAGATTTGGCCTACATATTAGGAAGAAATTCTTTACTGTAAGTATAGTGAGACAGTGGAACAGGTTGTCCAGAGAGGTTGTGGATGCCCCCTCTTTTGAGGGGTTCAAGGCCAGGCTGGATGGGGCTTTGAACAACATGGTCTAGAGAGGTGTCCCTGCCTGCAGCAGGGGGGTTGGAAATAAAGGTCCCTTCTAACCCAAACCATTCTGTGATTCCGTGATTTGATTTTCCTAGTGCTGGGTGTACTAGCTGTACTGTTTTGTTCGGTTGCTATACCAGTTCTGAGGTACTCATACTTTTCTGTACCTTTTCCAGTAAAATCTCAGTCTGGTATGCCCTGCACTGATACTAATTGAATGATTAATTCTTACCAAACTAAAGAAGGCTTCTAGTAAGGACTGCCTTTATTAATGAATGTTTTGGAGAAGATGATTGTAGCTGAATCACAGAATCGTGTATTTGAACTAATGGAAGCTTTATATTAATATGCAGTGAGGTGAATGCATGGCTTGTATTCAATTCAGATCTGTCTATTTTCATTTCTCATGAGACTCAGTATCACAGTATAGGAAGTATTTATATCCTTTGTTTTCATACCTTGGTACACTTAAATATCTCAGATTTAATATTTTAGTTCTTTTAAAATAGATGTAAAAGCTCCCGTTCTCTGAGCAGTTACCTCTACGGAGCTAATTAAGACTGTATTCTTTCTGATGGTTTGTACACTGATTCACTGATTCCTTTTTTTTTTTTTTTATGCCCCTTTTGTATGGTAAATATTCTTCCATAGATTATAGATAAAGCTGAAGAGTAATTTTTTATTTCTGACTGAAATCTTGAAAACTCATGGCTGTGCACCAGTGCACTGGTAAGTATATCCAAAGAACAATTCTCAAGAGAACACTAACTTAGCCACGAGTTTTCAAGATTTCAGTCAGAAATAAAAAGATTGCTCTTCAGCAACATGCAAATGAAAATGCTTTATTTATGAATCATGGGAAAATAACAGATTCCTAGCCTTTTTGCATTGTTTAAAATAGTTTGCGTAGTTGTTTGATTTCTAAGGAATCTCTGTGAAGTCAGACTTAGACGCTTCTTGAGGTGAGGTTATTCTTCACTTTTCAAGTGAGGAACTTCTCCAAACTAGCAAGCCTGGTATCTTTCAAGCCTCACCTTGAGTATTTCCAGGGATTGTGCATCTACCACATTGGTGGGCAGTATGTTTCATTGCTTCACTACCCTTACGTAAAAAACAGCAACAACTTACGTGAAGATTAAAGCTTTTTGATCTCAGACTCATCTACTTTGTTGAGAGCTAATTGTGTTTATAAATCCTTATAGAGTCCAGCCAGAAACTCTTAAGATCCTCAGGGCAGGCTTTGGCTTTGTTTTGCAAACCAGAAGCATGTCACTCCCTAACCTGAATCTCTTCTAGCTTGCTGAAAGGCAAACCAAAAGCTGCCGAGTTTCCTTCAGCAGGAGACAGACTTGCAAGTGGTAATGCTGAGGGGATGGGACGAGTTTATTTGCAAAAATCATGAAGTGGTTTGGGTTAGAAGTGACCTTAAAGCCCATTGGGTTCCAACTACCTGCCATGGGCTGGATTGCTACCCACCAGCTGAGGGTGCCCAGAGCCCCATCCAACCTGGCCTTAAGTGCCTCAGGGAATGGGGCATCCATTGGGCAGCTGTGCCAGTGTCTCACCACTTTCAGATTAAATAATTTCTTCCTGATATCTGATTTAAATCTCTCCATTTTAGTTTAAAGCTATTCCCCCTTGTCCTGCCATTCCAATTCCTGATAGAGTCCATTTCCAGCTTTCTTGTAGGCCTACTTTCAGAGGAATCTGTTTAGGGAGGCATACAGCATTTTTCTCACTCACCCTACTTTTAGAGCTCCTGTGTATGAGTGGAGCATGTCTTTTGCAAATCTCAATCACAATACAGAGTCAAACTTAGCCAGTCCACGTTTTATTTTCTCTGTCTAGTAGCACTTCCTGTACATTGATAAAATATTTCTTTGGATTAGTGGGCACAGGAGAACACATCTGTTTCTTTTCCTTACTTCTAATTCATACAATATGATAGTTTGGAAATTAAGAGTGAAACTACCATTGGGACAGCCTTACAAAGCTGAGAGATCTGGATAGAAAGGCTGGCTGATGAATGTGGTGCATGTTACATGTGCAGCACACAGTGGAAGATGAAAGTTTGAAATTAACTTTGGTGGGAAGAGAGGAGAAGAGAGGAGGATTTGTTTTGTATTTCAGATTAATGTTATTTATGGTTATGTGTTTGGTTTAATGCATTAAATAGGTGCAGCTTTGTGGACAGCTGAACTGTTCAAATGATTTGGAACTTTAGTAGTATTATTAACTGTTCTTGAAATTTCAAGTGAGAAAGCTTCTGGGCAAACTTGTGGTAGAGTTTTAATCATTTTAGTTAACAGAAGATACTGTTTGTTTGGCATGTGACTAACAATTCTGCACCCACAGAACTGGCTTGAAATGAAAGCATTAAAAGGAAGAATGAATGTTACAAGGTGTAAAGGGTTCTTGTTTTGGCATATATGTTTATATATGTACACTCTAGAGGATTTCTTTTGTCTTTCAGAGATATAACAACAATGAAAGGTACCATCGTTGCTCAAGTTGATTCAAGTGAGTCTTTCCAGGAGTTCTGCAGTACATCATGTTTATCGTTCTATGAAGATAAACAGAATCCTTCAAAAGGAGCTTTGAATAAATCAAGATGCACTATCTGTGGTAAACTAACCGAGGTCTGATTGGTTTTGTTTGATTCTATTCTTCAGTAATGACAATAGTTTCAATAATATCAGTTTACAAATGAGAGAACTGAAAATGAAGAGGTGCATAATGATTTAGTGTTTTCATATGCAATGAGATAAGCTTAATATTCATGAAGAGAGAGTGAAGGGAGAGAATAGTTCAGATTAAAATTACTCTTGTTGACGTTGTTGGACTTGTAAGAAAAATGAAGTGGTTACTTCCAACAGTTTTATGAGTCATTGAGCCTTGCAGTTGTTACCAGGGTGGCAAATAAAATTGTCATTTAAGAAGCCAGGATATACAGATGAATTTTTTACCCTGTATTTTGAAAAATTATGCAGTTAACTTTGGAGTAAGTACCATCTACTTAGTTCTAAATTCTTAATAATGTGGGTTTTTTTCCTTGATGCCATTTCCTTGATGGACCCACTGTAGTTCAGATTACTAATATACACAACTTTTAATGCATATATCTCTCACCATTCTCTACAGGAGTATTTTATAAAATTGTAATTCTTCTAGATATCCAATTATTACCTTCTTCTCTGATCTTTGCTTGTAGGCAACAAGAACAAATGTGTCTAAGTTGTTTTTTTTTTTCTACAACTTCAGAAAGAAAATAAATTTCTATTTCTGTATTGTATGGTCTGTCCTTAAATTATTCTGTGAGCTAGCAAAATCTGGTTTTAGTTATTGTGCTTGAATGTGAGATTTCTGGCTTTTCTGCTTTGTGCTTGTGTGATAATGGAGTACTTTTATTTTTGTTTTTTAGATTCGTCATGAAGTTAGCTTTAAAAATATGACTCATAAGCTGTGCAGTGACCACTGCTTCAATAGATACAGGATGGCAAATGGTTTAATAATGAATTGCTGTGAGCATTGTGGGGAGTATTTGCCCAGTAAAGGAGCTGGAAACAATACTCTTACTATTGATGGTCAGCAGAAAAGATTCTGCTGTCAGAACTGCGTTGGTGAATACAAGCAGGTAATTATTTCTTAACCTACAAATTTAAGTGAAACAAGCATTAATACTCATTAAGTGTATGCTGTTGTTTGTAACATGGTTTTTTTAATCTTCAAGTCTTAAGTAACAAAAATTTCTAAAAATGAAATGAGTGCGAGAGTACAAATAGGGACAAACTAACCCAAGTGGGTCTTTTACTATTGGCTTTCTTTTGATGTTACTCTAATAACAGTACATATTTGTTATAAATCAAATATCATTGCAATTAACCCTTCTCTTAGTTTCTTTCTTTCTAATGGGTGCATCATTTAGGAGTGTATGAATAACAAGCCTGTCATGCAAGCTTATTAGTCCTCAAGCAGTGTTCTTTTCTGGATAGAAAAGCTGGCTTGTATGCAATTGAAACTTTGAGAAGTACACGGGGCATGTAGGTTGGATGTTGCTGTGAGAATAGTCTAACACATTGACTGTGTACCTATGTTATGTCTAATCTCCTTCACTGTACAGTTTTTTAAATTGATAGTTACTTTCATTGTTCTGTGGGCTAAAGTTTCTGTTTCCATTTTTACTTGGTTTGGGTTTCATTTATTCTTATGCTTAAAAATAATTCCAAATCAAGAAATCTGATGGTGAGTAGAGATGCACTTTACATTTTACAGAGCAAACTTAGCTCTGAACCAGTGCTAATATGGGTTGGAAGGTTTAAGTTATAATCACAATATTTGAAATATTAAATACTTTGGGGGATTATGTGCAATTTGGAGATTTTGTTATCTTTTTTTTTCCTCAATATATACTGCTTTGAGTTCCTAGTAATAGTGCTGTGAAATCTGAAATTACTGTTTTACTAGGAATTAATTTCTTTACCTGATTTTAAACTTGCACTCGACTATGTGAGTGGCCCCAGTGCTGCACGTTGCTTTGAGGTTTGCTCTTCATCTCCTTCCGTTTTTAAGAAACCAGTGACCCAAGAGAAACAAGAAACCAGCACTGGATGTTTATAAGTTCCATAACGTTGCATCATGTATGTTTGTATTTTCTGTTAGAACGTTCAGTTTTGCTACTTTTTGTTTTGGGGTTGTCTGTTCTTATGTATATGGAATGTGCAAACAGCAATACTGGAAACATGCGTATGTAAATAGCGTAACTGGAAACATAACATGAGCATTGTTCTTTTGTCACAGCTAATCCAAAAGGGACAGGATAGGTTTCCAAGATACTAAAAACATAGGCATGCCCAGAAGCCATGGGAAGACTTGAAGAAACGTTGAATACTGTCTCTCGAAGAAACAAAAAGGCATGAGATTAACTTTGAACTTGAGACATTCCCACACAACCAGTATAACATGCACTGCATATGGAATTAAGAAATGAACGTGGAATTTTGAGAGGTTGAATGATAAATCTGTACTTCCATTACAGACTGTACTCTGTTCAGATGTTTTTTTTTTTTTTTTACATTGTGTTTAGATGTGTATTTGAGAATGGGAAGGGTGTGGGTAGCAAGTCGCATATTCTAGTTTGATTTGGGGAGGAGGAGCAGTTTGCAGAACATCGCAATCTTCATAAATAGTGGTGGATATTGCACATTATTGTGCAGATCCTTAAGAGAAGCTTTTAAAATTCAGAAACATATTTTGTTTTGGTGCATTCAGTTCTGACAGGAGGGTTTATTCAGACAAGTTCTTAATATTTTTTTTTTTCTTGGTGCTGGGAAACTGTAACAGGCTGAGCGAAGCTTAACTCTAGTTCTTATGTACATCTTGTTTGGACTGGTGATTAAATGTAATTAATCACTGGTAGATTTCAAATGCTCACGGAGCATGAGAGTTTGGGGGTATTTTTAAGGAAACTAATTTTGAATTAGGAGCTTTTTTGTTATGTTGCTGTAGGTGCCAAAGTTGCTCAGGGTGCAGCAGTTAGTATTTCAAAGCAACTAGTTGTTTAGCGAGGTTCATTTAAGCTTCCATTGAGATTTTTGAACTGAATGTATTCAAGGAATTCTGTTTTTGAAAAGGAATTTAGTTTTCGGAAAATGTCACTGAAAACTCATTGGGCCAAGATGAGTAAATTATAGGCTTCTTTATTCAGTAGTAACAGTATTTTTTTGGAAATTTTTGATTTGGATCTGGCTGTTAAGGAAAGAGAGAATATGGGAGAGTTGCTGTTACATACTGAAATAAACACTGGAGTCAATAATGTAGGAGAAGTTGATGTCATTTGATTACAGCTATACAACTTGTTACTGTGTGTCACATAAGTTTCAGCAAATGTTTTCTTACGTTACTGTACAATAAATAGGTTTTGCTGGTACGAGCTTTGTGTTAAGCAGTTTATATTGTAAATGTCATAAGACTATCACTATGCTTTACTTTTGTAGCAGCAATAAACGAAACCTGGTTTTTATTACTTGTACCTATCTATATACCTCATCCCTATTTTTTGAATAAATATTACACTGATTTGAAAAATCGATTTTTATCAACTTATCATGGACAGTTTTTCTTCTTTTCTAAGATGTGCATAATAAAAATTGCTGTGGCTGTTGGAATGGCCACTGAGCTCAAGTGATCCATTGTTTACGAAGAGTTTCTTTCCTCTGCTTTAGACTGCATTGGTGGGAGGCAGGGAAATAAGAGCAGTTCCTGCCATGGGAAGTAGGTCTTTCTCTGAAGTGCCTGAATCATGTTTAAAAGCCATGGATGCCTGTAGCTTCCTACTTCAGAATCTGCTTTAAAACTGCGAGACAAATGATCTTGAATACTGTGTGCTGTTTTCTGCTTTCCTGATAGGAGATGGCTCTTTTCTTGCCTACAACTGATGAAGTTGCAGAGCTGAAGTTTCTTTTACTATGGAAAATACTGTGCTCTGAAGGCGGGAAAAACCCACAAAAATTTAGATAGTCATAGCCTAACTACCGATCACTGACTGTATGCAAAAACAGTATGCAAGAATCGTTTCCTGATAGTAAAGTAGCAGTGCATGGAAAAGCTAAGTGCAAGTCAAGCTGATTAATTAAAAAAAAATAAAATAAAAGTGAGAGAGAAAATGACATTAAAAATCTCCCTAAAGACACAGTCACTATCACAGTTTAGATAAAATGATGTCAAGAGAAAATCCTTACTGGAATTTATTAATTATTATTATTATTTTGTAAACCTGAAAACGACGACTAGTATTGTAATAATTGTATTGAGCTGAGCTATTGAGCTGAGGTTCTGGCTCTTCACATCTAGGGAGGCAAGGACTTAAAGATGCAAAAAGAAAACAAAAAAAAAAACAACCTGGAGATGAATGAGATTAGCATCTGGCAAGGAGATGACTATATTGCCTACAAAATTGTGCAAATGCTTACACACTTTGATGTCTCTGAGTAGGTGTCCATCATTAAAACAAGAAATGACCCATTTTAAAAATCAGTATACGTGCAGCAAATTGAAACAGACCTCAGATATGCTTGCAGTGATGACATTAACCAAAGCAGTTACATACACTGTTTCAGTGGTTC
The DNA here is from genome assembly GCF_019232065.1 of Centrocercus urophasianus. Taxonomy (NCBI): domain Eukaryota; kingdom Metazoa; phylum Chordata; class Aves; order Galliformes; family Phasianidae; genus Centrocercus; species Centrocercus urophasianus. Next base: position 33,538,749 of record NW_024885532.1, on the reverse strand, counting down.
TGCTCCAGATAATACTGTAGATACTCCGTACCAAGAAAAATAATCACCTTCATTTTCAAGGTAGTTTCAATCTTGTTTGTGCCCTGGTTTGTTGGAGCAGGTATGAATCTGACAACCTTGTTCTAAGGAACAAGTGAATTTCATGACATGGCTTGTGCTACCAGCAACACCTGACTTCCAGCTGCATTCTTTAACTGCTTTGCTTACTGGCCTAGTCAGTCCAGTGCTCTTGATTCTGGTGTGAAAGGCATTTGATTCTTTGCTAATGTTTCTTTACTTTTTTCTTTCTTTGTTGCTTGCTTTTCTTCTTTTTTCCGTAACTAAAATTCTTGTTAAAAATATCACTGGACTTTGTTGCTTTTTGTGCTTCTTAAAAGTAGTGGTCTTCATGTGCTGTAAGGAAAAATAGCTTTGCAGTATCTCTTAACTAGTGAGAATTTTCCTTCAGCACTGAATGAGAATATATTGGGTTGTCTTGCTTGTTTAGATGAAGGCTTCCTGAATGGGCTTCAAGACTAACCAAGCTGTGCCATCCCTTCAAGCTATCTATTCACTTACAGAAGAGCAATAGGAAAAGCCCAATCTAGACAGCTGTGTTTTCTTACTTTGACTATTCTTTGCCTAACAGTTTGTTCTGTGAAAGTCTTCTTAAAACTTGTTCCATCTGCTTTATGTGTACAGAGGTTTAGGAACCTTCAGTGTATGCTATTACATACATAGCTGTTCTGCAATGCAGTATTATTATTAAAGTTCATATTTACTCTCACAGAAGGTACTGATATCTACTAGTTTAGAGTTTATTCAGTGCTTTGCTAAAATGTCTTATTGCTTAGTATTATAGTCAAGCGTTTAGAGTTTTTAACTTGCTTCATGCATCACATGTGATTTTTTTCATATTTCTTGGGTATTCAGACTGATCTGTACTTCTGTTTTTGGGGGGGTTTGGTTGGGTGTTTGTTTTGGTGGATTTTTTGTTGTTTTTTGATGGTACAAATAGTTATATAATTTGCTTCCTGCAATTGTCACTGCTCTTTAACCTCTTGTTACAAATGGCTGTATTTCAGTAAGTACAGCTGGTAAAACTAGTAGCTGTGAGAGTTGAGCAGCCCCTAGAAATACTGATTTCTCAGATTTTTTTTTAAACATATTTCTGGTTTCATTAAAGGGACAGTGTTGTGGTTTCAGCCATTTCGATAAACTGATTTAATGGTAGACCCTCTTTCTCAGGTTGCAAACTACTTTTGTTTTACTGCGTAGAATCTTAGAATGGCTTGGGTTGGAAGAAACTTCAAGGATCATCAACTTCCACCCCCCCCTGTTACAGGCAGGGTTGCCAGCTGCTTGATCAATTACTAGAATAGATTGCTCAGGGCCCCTTCCAACCTGCCCTTAAACACTGCCAGGGACAGGGCATCCGCAGCCTTTCTGGCAGCCTGTTCCAGCACCTCACCACCTCCTCAGTGGAAAAACTTTTCCCAATGTCTAAACTTCAAGTAATACTTAGTCTGGTATTAAGTTATCTGTCATATTTGTCACTCATCTTAAATAATCTCAAATCTGATACTGTGTATGCCTCTAAAATGGAAATAACTGGATGTTTTCTACCTCATCTCCATAGTTTAAGTGGCCGTTTCTTGACAAATAAAGACTAATGTCATTTCCACTTCCTTCCTGCTCAGATTTTGTTTTGTTTTTCTTGTGGGCTTTTTGTTGGATAGTTTTTTGAGGCTGCTTGGTTTTTACACCTCCAGTTTCTTGTGTCTCTGATACAAGTCGAGTTGCTCTGGAAGATATCCTATTCTAATACCCTTTATTTTACCATTTCAAATGTCTTTCTTCAAATGCAAAGTCTGTTGCTCTTCAATTAAAAACCAAAACAAAAAAAAAAACACATTACATAGATATATTAGTAGTAAGTGCTCAGGGTATTTTCTTTCTCTCCCATGTATTGTAAATGAAGTGAAATAGGAACATCAGAGTATGTTTTTGAAGAGAAGCACTTATAGCAGAATTTTGAGATGTGCTCTGCATGGCAGCACAAGAAATTATTACGGAGAAGAAGCAAGGAGGTGATATGTCTAGGTATTGATGTTAAAATGGGAATAGCCACATCGTCAGTGTACTGCAGCACCTGGGATCGTTGAAGAAGGTTGATAAAAGGCAAACCACAGAGCTGAAACAGGAGAAGTTTTCACTCAGTAGCTTTTTGAGGTGAGGGAAGAAGGGATTTTCAGCTCTGTTTTCCCTAAATGGAGAGTGGAAATGAAATTGACTAAAAGAGAGGGAAGCACCAGCAGTGCCAGAGAAAAGTTATTGCACATGCTGTTCACTTGGTTGTTCAGCTGAAGCACAAGTTGCTTTGTGTTCAAGGGCCATAGAAGCAAGTGCTTCAACCTTTGCTCTTCAGGCTTGTGTGAATGCTTTTGAGGTGCTAGTAATCTTAAAGTCTTCAGTTGGAGCAGGGAAGAGTTTGCAGTTGTTCTTGTTAGATAGTTTAAGTGTGGTATTACAAAAGACTGAATATATAATATAGTTCCTTGTTTCTTTGCTGTTACAGATTCTGCTGACATCTGGTTCTTAGATGTGTGTGCTGCTTCTGGATGCATCTGGACCATCCTTTCAAATAAATCTGAAGCAGTTTAGCTGCTGCTTCCTTGGTTGCCTTATTAATGCATTTCTGTTACCCTAGAATTCCATGTAGTGAATATCTATAGTGTTTTACTTAAATAGTTTTTCTCCATCCTTTACATTCAATTTGAACACAAATTGATTCTGTTTCTGCACCAGAATATTTTCTAGAAGCTTTCCCTATTTCTAATCTTATTTCTAATAGTTAACTGTTACTTCATAAAGCTGCAGTATGTACAGATCTTTCTTACGTCGACCATGTGAGATCAATTGTAGAGCACTTCCTGTCTCTAAACAAATCTTTGTGCTGCTATATAGCACTCTAGCAATCAACTGCTCTTCTAGTGTTCTCAGTCTCCTGGTCCTCACCTGGGAGTGATTATGACAAGAACACTCTATTACACGGCAGCTTTTCTTCATCCTTCAGAAGGAATGTAAAGGAGATAATGCTGCTCTTAATGGAGAATAATAGCTTGTAGCAGATCTTAGTGCCTAGATCTTAGGCACTAATATCCTTTATTGAGATGTTCTTGCAGCTAAAAAGGTCAATAAAGGAGACTTCAATTAGTTTTAGTTGTAAACAGAGGTGAGGCTTACTTTTAAAGTGCTGTGAGATTGTAATGTTATTCTGATACTTGTTCTTGGGCTTGATGTTTCTTTAAGTGGACGTATGCGAGAAGAGCTCAAAACCTGAACCTGTCAGTATGATATCAAGGAAGACTACTTCTGAAAGGATTATTGCTTATAATGGCAGGAAGATAAACTGCCTCCCAAATGAATTTTATTTCCAGAAATTTGCATTTCAGTTGTAGCTGTACCTTTATTTCTGGAGTATATCCAGTTATTCTCTTTTTTTCTTGATAGACTTTTGTAGCTGCCAATTTGAGTGGAATACTGTTCTAGCTGATAGAACGAAGGTTTTAAATGTATGCTGAACTAATGAATCCTAAGAACTGGAAACTATGAAATGTTTTTCATATTTTTTTCCTGAAATTACCAACCGTGAGACACACATCATGAAATAGACCTGATTTCTATAATGTAGAGTAGATCTAGAAATCTAATAAGTCTGCTGTTTACAAACATGTAATGAAAGAATGAAAGTAAGAATGTTTATTTTGGTATTTAAACTTCATGCTTTGCGAGAGGCCAAAAGCTAATGAGATCTAACTAAAATCTAGGTGGATGAGTGAGAGAGAGGTGTACTTGGGCACCAGTTTTCCCCTCAGGATATCATTGCCGTTTTCTAGAAATTTTGCCTATTAGCTTATCTTTTTCTCCTTAACAGTCTAATATATACTATTTTCTTTATAACTTGGTAACAGTGTTTTTACTTACATTTTCTTAAACACGTTTAAGGATGGTAATTTTACATTTTTCATAGGTTACTGTGAAAACTCACAGGCATAGCATGGAGATGGAGCTTTTTGAATTTGCGGGAAGTTGTGCATGGAAGGCAAATGCTTAGTACTCTATCGTGGTGATTGATGCCGAATTCATTCCATCTTTAAGCTTTGAAACTGAGGCCAGTTTGAAATGCATACATTTTACTCATTACCATTTTTTACCACTCTTGAGGTATCATGGAGAGAGCAAGGTGAAGTCAGTCTCTCTTCTTGAGTGGGAGATGACTGCCAAGAAAGCAGCTTTGGAGGAAAAGATTTGGGTATTGTGATGGACAGACTGAACAGAAGTTAGCAGTGTGCCTTACAGTAAAGTCTTTCAACTGCGTCACAGGCAATACCTGGGCAGCCTGGTCTATTGGTTGGCAGCCCTGCAAGTAGCAGGGGGGTTGAAACTAAGTGATTCAACCCAGGCCATTCTATGATTCAATACCACAAAATCACAGAATGAATGGCTGAAGTTGGAATACAACTGGAGAACTGTGTCCATCCCTCTGTTCAATGTAGGCCACCTACAGGCAGGTTGTGAGAACCAAAGCCATCGTTTTGAGTATCTCGGAGAATGGAAACTTCACAGCTTCTGTAGACAACTTGTTACTGTATTAGCAAGAGGGTGATGAACAAGTCAAGGGAACTTATTTTTCCACCCTTATCTACAGTTCAGAAACTGATTCTGGAGCAAGGTATTCAGTTTTGGATTCTCTGTAATGAAAAATATTGGCATAGGTCCAATGGTAAGCTACCAAGGTGTTTTCAAAGGCCAGGAACAACGAGCTTTGAGATATGAGTTCAGGTTTGAAAAGGCTAAAGGGAGGTGAGGATGATTTCATAGGAGGTGGGATTGGGCTGCTACAGAAGTGCACAGTGGAAGGATGAGAGATGACAGACACTATTTTAAAACAAAGGGACATTTGATTAGATACAAGGAATAGTGGTGTTTTTTGTTTGTCATTTGTTTTTAATCCGTGAGGCTGATGAAATACTTCAGAGAGGTTTTTTTTTCGAAGAGATTTTGGAATGCCTGTCCTTGGAGATGATTAACTTGTCTGAACAAGATCTGAGCAGCTAGCTCTGGACTTGCATTGAACAGGGCATTGCAGGAGATGTCTGGAGATCTTTGAAAGTCCTTTCCTATCTGTGTGATTCTGTGCTTCTGAAGTAAGGAACAAAGCAGTGATGTTTATAATGAAATCAGGAAGATTTGTGTTTTGTTTCTTTCCCTCCTTACTCAGTCGATAATGAAGATTTCACTATTCCTTGTTCTTTTACTATCTCTACTAATAGAGTTTTTGGTTTTTTTCTCATGATGCTGATACGGTTTTGTTTTTCTTAGTTTTCTTTGTTTTCTAAACTCCCTTTTTCTTGTGTATAGCAAAAACTGTTTAAGTTCAGTTAGAAAAATATTCCATAGTAAGAGAATGAGGATGGGTGTGCTGGTTCACATCAGGAACTGTGACACCTGCAGGGCATGGAAGTGGGCATTCAGGGAAGAGTGAGGACAGGTGTGCTGATGGTATTTTCTTCTGACATTCAAGAAGAAAGGATCCTGTTTCCTCTTTTCAGTGAATCTTTTGAGTGCTTGTAGGACTCATAGTGCTAACATCCGCAACACTTCAGTAAGAAGTGATCACCTTGTTATGTGAAGAGCCATCCCCTTTTATTTGTCTTCAGCATCTTTCTGTTGAACTGCAAGTGAATTCTTACTTTAAAAAAAGACAACAGTTGATCTGTAATGCCCTTCAATATACCACTCTTGGTACTGTAGTTCTGTCATTAGCATTTGTCTTGCTTCTGGGCCAGAAACATGCCTCAGGGATCTTCTATGTGCTTATGTGATTCTTCTTAGTTTTAGTGAATTGTCTGCTTATTGGAGCTTTGAGAATACTTTTAGAGAAATGGTTCTCAAATTTTACTCCTAGAGGATGAAATTATAACTGCAGATTCTCAGAGGTGAAAGGCAAGCTATTGTGATGAATGTGAGAATACAAATGTAATGGTACATGAGAACCATGAGAAGTAAATGGGAAGCCTTTGTGTAGGACTATTGAAATATATTTCCACTGCAGCTATATAATGCTGATTGATTAACAGCTTCAGATACACTTGAGTCTCTTTAACAGCATTGATCTACTTTTTTAAAAAATAATATTTAAGTTTAGAAGTTTGGGGAATGCTGTCAGTAGCAACAAAAATACACAAATTCAGCTTCAACGAGATGATGGCAAGTCTTTGGAAGCAACTGCTTCCAAAGTAAGTATAGTAAGCACTAAGCAGCTTACAATAGTTTTTTCTTTAAAGTATTTTTGTCTTGCCTTCTTCTATAGTGCGATTTTTTTTTTCAGTCTAAGAACTTGTGAAAGTTCCACTTAACTCTGTGTTGTTTTGTGGTTATATTCCTGAATGCTGTTTGTTAAGCTGTATCATCGCATTTCCACCAGGACTTCTAGATTTGTATTTTGTGTTGTTCTAGAAATACTGTACATGCACGTAGGTTTCTGATGGTCATTTTTCACTGAACTTTTTCAAATAAGTGAAGTTCTATATAAAGTGTGATCACCTGTATTCTCACTGACAGGACTTAACGTATTCTTAATTTCCAGCTTTGTCTCTTCACCAAGCTAGAGAAGATAAGCATGTATTGGCAGAGTAGCTTCAATTCATAGGTCCGTGGCTGCATTTTGGTCTTGGTGCCGAGTATGAATTTTTGCAGTATTGTGGCTGGTGAGGAGGATTATCAGGTACTGGGTACATTTTTAAGGACAAAAAATAAAAGCAAGATGTGAAGGCAGAATATTGGAACCGTGTAAAATACTCTCCCATAGGTGGAAGCTTGATATCTGGACACAGACTCCTTTTAGGAGGAAATCCACAGTAAAGGTTTCATTTTAGTGGCATGTGCAAATGTTGAAATTGCTGTAGCATCTTGGAGTTTTGTTGTTCTCTGCAAGGTGCTACACCCACTCTGTGGAAGAAGTGTCAGTAGAGCATTTTCTAATACCAGTAAGCTGTCTGTCTGTTTGTTTGATATGACTCATTGTAGTTTAAATTAGGAGCTCTCTGAGCAAGGAAGGTATTTAGATATTTCTTCATGGTGCATGAGATGCATACTTCAGTGATAGGTAAAAATAGTGCAAATGGCAGGTCAGAATTACTGAGTTTTGTCTTGCTTTACCGTTGGTATTTCTGCTTGGTAGTATTTTTCTTTGCTTGTTATAGAGCATTTATTCTTTTCTGTGGAGAACATTTTTGAGAGATGCCAGAATTCAGTGTATTGTGGGGTGTGAGGAGTTGCAGCTCATTGGTCAGATGAGGAGCACAGTGACTCTGCAGTGTGTATTTCTTGTGTGGCAGACCAGAACTGAAAGACTTTAGAAGCTAGAGAAATTTTCCAGTGAGTGCTTCTATTAAGCAGCTTCTTCAGCTCAGTAATATTTAGGGTGTTTGGGTGAAGAATAGAATGCTTTTTCCCCAGGTTTATCACTATTATTTACATCATGCCAAACTGCTATTTCTTGTCATACAATCATTGTCCCACCAGCAAGGAGAGAGAAACTGTTGTTTCAAACTCTCTAGCTCATCAGAACCTGTACTCTCCTGTCACAGTTTGCAGTTTGTAGCTGGTGGGTGGTTATTCTGTTATTTTATTTTTTCAGACTTTGTGTTTGTTTTTTGTTTTTACACGGAAATTTAATTTTAACCATTTTCCCTCCAGGAGGGAAAGACCCAACCATAGTGCCATCTGCACTTGAGATGACTGTGAGAGTCAGTTAATATAGGGATGTTCTGGTGGGGGAGAGAACTGCAGAAGTAAATAAGTTTTCCTCTGTTTGTTATACTAAAATGTAAAACTAAAAGCCAAACATAGTTTTAACTAATGAATTGTTTTGCTTTGTTTTATGTTTTAGAAATATGGCAAATTAACATCTTGTACTGGCTGCAGAGCTCAGTGCAGGTTTTTTGACATGACTCAGTGCATAGGACCTAATGGATATTTGGAGCCATACTGCTCAACTGCATGCATGAACACACACAAATCAAAACATGCAGAATCACAAAGTAAGTGACAAGGATGATAGATTTTTATCACTGATAAGTGTAGACTGGATTTTTTTTGTTTATTGTTTGAACACTGGGAGTGGGTTATTTTGTTTTAGGATGACTCTGTGAAGAAGCTTAGTGACTTTAGGTTTTAAATGTAGATTTTATGAAAAGATGGTGTTATATTTAACACTAGTAGAGGAACCCGTGAAAGATGCTTCTCTTTGACCTTGTTGCATGATTTCTGGAACTCTTCAGCAGTTTTAAGGCTTTTAGATAGAAAAAGCTTGAGACACAACGTGTTCTGGTCTGCCACAGAATGACAGTGCAGCTACCATGCTTGTAAATAAATGTTTTCTTGACTTGGAGTCACTCTATTTTATCTCCTCAAGCAGTTGTTGATAAATTTTGTCTTTTGGTGAAGGATGGAAGTAGTTACAATGTCTGTAGATATTCTCGAGAAAGATGTTTAACCTGGGTGAGAGAAATGGATGAGTAAGTTCAAAACTTGTGTTCTTCAGTACAAAAAGGAGAAGTAATCTTGGTTCATCAGACTCTTAAGTTCACAATGCTCTACTGAGTTTTGTAGAAGGTGGTACTGCTTCACATTTAGTGCTGAGCTTTAATGGAAGAATTCAGCAAAAAAAAGCCTCTTCAAGATTTTTTGTGTTATGTGACTTAGAAGCTGGCTGGAAAACAGAAAATTAGCTTTTTGCACTGAAAAGCTGATCTGTAGCCCAGTGTTTCTTGCATTACTATTTTGTATTAATTTTGTTTGTAAACTACGTTTTTCTTTTAGGTATGGAAATTATTTGCCACTTTTGTAAACGAAACTCTTTACCTCAGTATCAAGCCACAATGCCTGATGGAAAACTGTACAACTTTTGCAGTTCCAGTTGTGTAGCTAAATTTCAGGTTAGCTGTTGTGTTAAATATTTTCCTCCCTTAATATTTGTGTACCTGTGTTTGTGTTAAGTATTTGCACATTAAACTAATTTGCTTTTATATACTTGTTTATGACTTTTGATTAACATAGATGCTTATGGCTCGTAACAATTTCTTTTGAAATTACTGCTTCATAATAACACTGGCTAATATCCTAAAAGGTAATAATGCGTTTCTCCTTGATGCTATAAGAGAACACAACCCAGTACCGCTGCCCACCTTATTTTTCCCCCTCCAACCTCTGTATGGAGGTGACTTCTGCTATTGTGCATTGATAATTAACACATTTCATCTCGTTTCTGCTAACTGCAGTCACAGAATGAGATCTCATGTTGAACCATATATATATATATATGTACTTCGCTAACAAAGACGTGTGACATCAGGAATAGTGACTCTCTGTAATGGAAGGTAGGATCTAAGTCATTAGAACTTCCGTGGATGGAACGGGCTGTTTAAATGATGTCCAGAAAGCAGAGTGTTGCAAAGCTAATGGTAAGCACACTGTAAGAGGCTGTTGTGCTTTTTCAAAGTGTCCTATTTAAACGTGATTTAAAGTATATGTAACAATGCATTGTAAAGATTAATGTGTAGGATATCAATGAACAATTCAAAGACACTGTTTTAACCTTCTGTATGTAAAAAAAACAATGTATGGTGTGTGATTGATAATTGTTCAGCTTGTGAAGAGATGGTTACACCCATACAGAGCTTTCCCATTCAGTAAATTTTGGAGTTTTCTGCAAACCAATCTCTTAATTGCTTCCTTAACCTCCATCATGTAGCACTGCTCTTATATTCCTAGTATGTAAAGACAAAATTAATTTTAATTGCAAACTCATTCAACCTCTGTTTCATTCTGCGTGGTCTTACAATTGATTGCAGCCCAAAGAGCTCATTCATTTTCCGAATGAAAACTTTGTGTTATTTGAATGAGAAAAATAAAGGTAGTGAATGGCAAATGCAGCCTGGACCTTCTTAGATTTGCAGAGAAATCAGCATCTAGCAATATTATTGAATGTAACTGTAGATCTCTTGATATATTGTGGGTTCTTGATCTTACTGAAACCTTGGTAATGCTTCTCATGTGGTTTCAGCACTATGTGTTGTCTCTCTAATATTGTATCAGTGAGTTCTCAGTAAGACAAATACAGAAAGATGGTCTATCAGATTCTAACTTTTGATAGTTTCCATGTATCCAATGTTTAGAAGAACAAAATGTATTTACCATTAGGTAAGAATTGATCATATGAGAAGAGCTTCTGTTCATTTGGTATTTAGGTGGAAAGGGAATTGTACTGCGTGTGTGCTCATGGGAAGTCTGATACCTAAGTATCAACACACTGGGGGCTGAATGGGATTCATTCCATTCAGTCATGCTGGAATATTTCTGCAATGATCTTTTGAAAAAATAACTGATATATGATGATTCTCCATACTTTTCATTGTTTACTAATGAGGATAACTTTTGTTTTACATTTCTGGTACTATATTAATACATTTTTCTTACTGTGCTATTTTTTCTATAGTCTTCAATCTGTTAGGAGTTATCCTTCTCAAAGCAAAATAATTGCTATTCAAGGTCTGTACCTCCCTTCTGCAAAGACTTTTAGTCCTTTTGGTTTACAGATGGATTGGAATGTTTTAATTCCTAATTTTGGTTGCAGTGCTTTATGGTTGGTTATTTTATCTTATGTATAACCTTATGATTTTAGCTAATTGTTGCTTTAATCTATTAAAATACTGTAGATTCAGCCAGATTGCTTGTTGTGCACCTTATGTCCGTATCTGTGTTCCCCCCATGCACATAGCTTGCAGCAGCATTCGCTCCTGTAATAAAGAGTAAAGAAAGGGAAAATAGTCTGATTGATGTGATTGTTGTTGAGGTGTTGGCAGTAGAACAGTGTGACTGTATCTTGTTCTGTTGTGCTGCTGTTGGTGGATGGTGTTGGAAAGCAAGGCCAGAACTGCTCCGAAGCTGTATTGTTTTAACTCAGTTTTGCTGTCAGTAACTTCACAGAGTCAGTTCAAGATCCTGTACTGAGCTTGTCTCTTAAGGAAGCATAACATTGCTAACTTCTGTCTTGTGGCATGGAGGCTTAGTACAAATGCCTTACAAAAGTAGAAGCCTTGGAAAAAAAGCTATCTTGTCAAAACTTGGGAAGTTTTCAGAAAATTCTTGCTAAAACTTTTATTTTTTAGTTTGTAGATATATTTGAAGAATTGTAGAAGCAGTATGTGTAAGGGTTAAAAGCACTTTTTGTGTGTGTGTGTGTGTGTGTGTGTGTGTGTGTGTTTTGTATGTGTGTGTGTGTAGCTGGTTGCTCACTCTATTTTCATAGTTGGGTCGTGCTCTCTATTGCCATCATGGTGATGTCTGTGAGTGCTCTTCCTTACACTCCTTATACCTCTCTCACTTTCTCTTACTCTCTCTCAAAAAAGAATTTGCTGGAGTAGAAGCATGTAGCTGATGCTTGGCATGCGTGTTAGATAAATAATGTTCCACATCTGATCGTGATAAAAATAATTGAGGGTTCCATGCTGAGCTTGGAAGGATCATGTGTGTGAGGGTAAGGAGGATGTTTGGTTCCTTCCCTATTTAACTTCTAGTATCTAATTTTGCTTGTGTGCAGTCCTGATGTGTGACATTATGCTTCTGCTTAAAAGATTTCTTGTATGTATTTGCTTCTCTTTCATGTTAATGAACAGTTTGATTCTTGTAAATCTTTTTTTGACTTGAACTGGTGAAAGAAAATGGCCGCAGTTAGATTGCCTGCTGTTCCTTCTGCGTGTACACTTACATACGTAAATATTTCCATAGTTTGATTTTGCATTGTTATGAGCAAGAATAACCCTTCTATCACTTACTGCTGGGGCGACAGGGAGTGGCACGGGTGAGCCAGAAGCTGTACTGCTGCACTGGTCTTCTCAGAATGCTCCTGCGCGTTGTCTGCTTGGCGTTCAGTTGTGATTTCACATCTCACAGCAGTTAATAGTGGTTGTATTGAGGCTTGAAAAGGGCTGCACCGTGATTTTTAGTTCTGCTTGGCTCTTCCCATGCCCTTTTTGTTCAGGACAGACTCAAGAATTTAAGATTGTATTCAGGGATGTACATGCATACATGGATGTGATTTCAAGTATGTATTTGATAAAGTATAGAATCAATGAAGTCTTGCTGCTCAGGGGCATCTGTAAAAGATTTTAATGAATTTACTATCTCAGTGATTCTATATGTGTAATAATGTTTCCAGGTAATTCCTAAAGATAGTCTCTGTTCCAAAAATCTTGTAATTTAGGGGGAAGACGAGATGGTGAAAATACTACATGCTTTCTATCTTCACTCATTCAAACACTATGCAGAAACAGTCCTTAATTGTAAGCAACGTGATAGGAACTTCAAGATGTACTAAATCACGTTGTGATTATCTCTTGGTTTAACAATTATTATTATTTTTTAAGAGCTGTTAGTGATGTGAATTCAGTTCTTCACTGATTTCCTAAAAAAAAAAATATCATGTTTATGATTAAAAAACAAAACACAAAACAAACCAACCCACACTTTGTTTCAGAACCATTAATACTCAGTTGCTCAGATTTTATCTACATTTATAAGATATTATATTTTATATTTATTCTTTGGACTGTTTAAAGAATATTTTTAAAACTTTAAAATATTTAAAACAGTCTAAAAGTCCATGATTCTCTTATCTTCAGCTTTAGTTTTTAAACTGCCATTCCCTTGGGCCGGTTAGGGCTTGAATTTTCACTGCAGTAAGCAGTTGGGAAAATAAATGAAAGGAGATAGAGGTGCCACATATCAGAAAATAACAAAAATCCTGATTTTATTTTTTTTATGCTTTAGCCCTCTGCATAGAGCTTTGGGATGCCATATTTAATGGTAACTACAGACATCAAAAATACATTTACTTTTTTTTTTTTGGTGAGCACTTACTGTATTTGATCTTCATTCCTTTCTCTTCAGTATTCTTGTACGGATTGTCACATCTACTAGTTATTTTACATTTCCTTCATTCATGAGCTGGATATGGTAGGTATATTTGCTTTGTGATTTCTCTTTGTTTTCAACCAGAACTGACAGAGTTTTGCATTGCGATTATGTAATCTACGTGGCAGCCCACGTTGAGAACGATGTTTGCTTTGTGAGGAAACCTGCAAGGATCTTGACCTCAAAATGCCTTTGTGACTCCTGCGTTAGTACAGCTTTAGGCTACATATTTAGAGCAGCAAAAAACTAGGAAACCTCTCAGCTGCAGGGAGGTTTGCTCGAGTAGAGGGATAAATCTGGCAATGCTGCGTATGTACATTAGACTGTGTTAAAGTTGCTGTGGAACAATGGACGATTGGGAAACAGATGATGTGTTTTCAGTGTCTGTAAAACTCTTAATACAGAAGTAGGACATCTGTTGTGTGATGCCAGGTAGCACTCAGCACTATTGGCCTCATTACATGAGAATGTGCGTCAACAACCACTCTTACTCGTCTTAGTGTAGACGAGGTTTTAGTAACATGGCAGTCTGAAGCATAGTATTCTGTTCACAGAAGTTTTTCATGGTTTCAGTGGTATGAAAAGGAGACGTAGTAACAAATGTGTGTACTGAGATGTTGTTTTTTAATAGATCTATCTTGTTGGGAATGGTATGGGAAGACTTGCAGAGAAGATGTGTATAAGAAATTTGTACTCTGGATTTTTCAGGTGTACATTATCACTAAAAACCTTGTCTTGAATGTTCCATGAGTAATATGCCAGTGGTTGGTTGATTTAGGGACGTACAAAAGATTGTCTAGGAAGTATACGCAGGACCTACTGGACGACTACTAGTGCTATAGAGTTCTCTACCTACTGATTGCTGCAGAAATGTGTGAAGTGAATTATCGAGTTACAAAATTAAATTCTTATTCCTACATATGAACATATTAAATTCATATTCCTACATTCCTACATTCCATACATATGAAATATATGACATTTCTCTCAATCTAAAACCCATAATTGTTTACGGCCTGGCTGTTTGACGGATTGTGTCTTCCAGCCACAGTCATTGAAGCCAGCTAGAAATATTAGCTAGTTCTCTCATATCTGAGTAGATACAGGTTTATCACTAAAGGCCTGTTACTTAAAAATTAATTTTTTAAAGTGATATTATTAGGGAATGTAGTGATTATCTGCTTTGGTCTGGTGTGGATTTGAAAATATTTTTGTAAGTCTTGGTCTGAAATTCTTTGACCAAAATAAGGCAAGCATTTTGTGATTAACAGATGATCAGTTTGGGAAGGATGGTTTTTTTTTGTTTGTTTTTTCTTAGATAACAGACAGTAGAAGCATAAGATGAAAGAAATATGACCTAAAATGCTAGGGTAGAGCAAGGATAAAGGCTCAAGTGTGGAAAATCTAAGACGATGAGAAAAAGGCAGAAGACTAACCTGCTGTGCTTTGCCTGGAAATGCTCCTGTGTTTGTAGATAAACTCCCAGATTTTGAAACAGTGTAGGCTTAATCAAATAGTGCATTTTGAAAGTAACTTCAATTGTAGTGATGTATATGTATGTTTTTGTTTTTCAGGCTCTCAGTGATCAGTCTTCAACAAATGGTCAGTTTGTGTCTCCTGGTGATATTCAGTTGAAATGCAATTATTGCAAGAGTTCTTTTTGTTCAAAGCCGGAAGTGCTAGAATGGGAGGTAAGGTTTTTCTCTGTCATTTTCAGAATGGTGAAATGTTTACAAAAGTTTAAATCTGTAACTGTGATATGGTTTTTCTAGATAGCTATTTTATAAAGCATGGAGAACTTAATAAGTTAAATTAATAAAAGAAATTAATAAAATTGGTAGTTCTGTAGAATGTAATTCAACTTTGATATGGATAACACGTTAGCTGTATTATTTGTTCATGTAACAAATGAAAACACATCTGTGGAATTTAAAGAAAAGTGTAATTTTTCACCTCAGCTGAAAATTTGTAATCTACTTTTATCTTTGGTTATTGTAGTGAATAGCTGTGTGAATAGACTGTTGTTACACTGCTCTGTAAACAGAAGTAACAGAAGAGAATATGCCAAGAGTGACTGCCATATTTTTCTGTTTAGCATTTTCATATAAATTGATGACTGCTTGTAGCACTTGAGTAAGCACTGCTCATTTTTAGCATTAGAAACCATGCCCTAATTGTATGCTTTCATGTTTATTTACACAGCATGTAAAAATTTGCAATTCTACTTAGCAGATCTCAAGATTTCATGTTAACCCTCTTTGCAATGCTTTGTAATTTTGTATTTAGAATAAAGTGTATCAGTTCTGCAGCAGAGCATGTTCTGATGATTATAAGAAACTGCACTGCATAGTTACATACTGTGAATACTGCCAAGAGGAGAAAACGCTGCATGAGACTGTGAATTTCTCTGGCATCAAAAGACCATTTTGTAGTGAAGGTATGTACGTGTTTAAGTTGGGGTTTTTTTTGGCTTGTATGTCTTCCTGAGGTATTAGTCATTGTAATCTTATTGCAATTGACTTACTGTACCAGTATTTAATGTTAAAGTGTAAGTTATCAACTCATTCTGTTGTACCTGAGGCTCAATCAGAAATTTTTATCATTGGTTTATATGTGCCTATTAATTCATCTGAGCTGATGAGTTTTGTGGTCACCTGTTGAGATTTTTCAAGATTTACAGCATGTTTTTTTTTTAAATGTATGCAGCAGAACCTATACCCACTCTACCTACACTGAGTAATACCAAGATTTCTGTTTGGGTAATATCTTTTGAATTTAATACAACAGTGGAAACTCTTTCTGCATTAACACTGGAATTATTCCTTAATTAACCTTTCTGTGACACCTGTTGATGTAGGTTGAGTAGTGTCACTGTAATTTTCCTGAATAATTATATGGGTTTTCTAAAAGAAAACAAACTGTACAAAGACAAAAACTATACAAATTGCATAGGTTTTTTTTAAAGTTGCATCAAAATATTGTCATAATAGAAACAGAAAATAGTCTTAACCTTTCCACTTTTGGCGAACTGTCCTTTGATAACTGGTATTTTAGGACTTTAACTACGTCTTGAGGATGTAGTAATTTTTTTTATTTTTTCAAGTAAGTGGGATGATAATGCTTTCACTATCATTTAATAAGCTTCCGATTTACTCATAGAAGAATCCTGTTAGCCTGGAGAGGAGTGGAGTCTGTGGCTGGAGGCATCTTCCTTCCTGTATTTGTTGTAGCTCTGGACTTTGGAATCTTTTGTTTCTGTTGAATGGAGTGTGATGGTGGCATAGATGTCTTCACCATCACTACATTCTTGTGTTCTGAGTTGCAAAGTGATAGCTGGAGAGGAAAAAGGACGAAAGGCCCAGTTTTACAGAATATTGCAACACTCAATAACACCTAGCTAGAAATTGTTTCTGTGAATAACAATTCAACAGAATATATTCAAATATGAGAGCAACTTTCTTTGAGCCTGTAGATTACAGAATACACTAACATAACTGTGGACTCATTAGACTTCCTAATTTCAAATCCCAGCGACTGTCACAATGAAGTTAGTAAGATTCATAATGCCAAACTGTACAACATTACTACTTCTATAGAGACAATTTTTTATGAGGAGGCTTAGAATGAGTAGGGATTTGTATTTCCTATTGGAAAATTCGGGGAAGGAATGACGCATCCTCTTCTGCATAAATACAGTTACTGGATGCAGGGAGTCCATTGTTGGAAGACTTAGTCTTGGTCCTGAATCTGCATATGGTGGACTACCATCTGAAGAGCACAGATGATCTTTGAGGGCAAATGCATCAAATGTTACCATTAAAACAGAGTTTATTGGCTTGGTGTGACTATCAGAATCACTGGATAACAGAGATAATGTAGTAAAAAGCACCACTACGTACACCCTGATTTCTGTAGGAAAACTGGTTATTTACCAGAGGGTTGTGGTCAGTGGCTGTATGTCCAAGTGGAGCCTGGTGACACGTGGCACCCCCAGGGGGACCGTTTGGGGTCCTATGCTCTTTAACATCTTTATCAATTACACAGATGACAGGATCTAATGCACCCTCAATAATTTGCAGACAGTGCCAAACTGAGAGGTGAGGTTGATGCAACAGAAAGAAGCCATCCAGATGAGACCTGGGTAGGCTTGAGAAATGGGCCCATGTGAATCTAATGAGATTTGACAAGGCCAAGTGCAGACTGTTGCACTTGGGTTGGAGGAATCCCAGGTATGTGTACAGACTCAGAGAAGAACTTACTGAGAGCAGCCATGTGGAGAAGAACTAGGTTATTCTGGTGGACAAAATGCTGAGCATGAGCAGTGTGCGCTTACAGCCCAGAAGGCCAACAGCATCCTGGGCTGCATCAAGAGGAATGGTCAGGAAGGGAGAGAGAGGAGATTGTCCCCATCTACTCTGCTCTCATGAGGCTCCATGTGGAGTACTGTGTCCAAACCTGGGACCCCTAGCACAAGAAAATTGTGGAGCTATTGAAACAGGTCCAGAGGAGGGCCACAAAGATGATCAGAGGGCTGGAGCACCTCCCCTACAAAGACAGGCTGAGGAAGCTGGGCTTGTTCAGGCTGGGGAAGAGAAGGCTGTGATGAGACCTCATTGTGACCTTCCAGTACTTAAAGGGAGCTCATAAACAGGAGATGAACCAACTTTTTACACAAGTAGGTAGTGATAGGACAAAGGGAGAATGACTTTAAACAAAAAATAGGAGATTTAGGTTAGATAATGGAGAGATTTTTCAGTGAGAGACCAGTGAGGTCATGAAAAAGGCTGCCCATGCTAGTTTTGTTATTGCAAACTGTTCAAGAAACTCCAGCAGCAAAGATGATTTCAGTGATGTCAACGGTTTACGGGCTGGTTTGGCCCGGTTCCGTGACGAGCGGGGCGGAGGGATCCGCAGATCCGCGCCTCTGGAAAAAAGGAAACAGGAGACCCCAAAATAATTAAAACAGGGGCACCGATCTGAGGAGAAACAAACTAATTTACTAAGTATATTATGCAAGATAACACACCATAATACAATATAATCAGAATTGAAGCTAATAAATCAAATATAATGAGAGAGTGAATGTCTGAAAGGTGGATAGGCCTCACCACAACGCTGAGGTGAGATGCGCAGTCCTGTTGAGCAGCAGGGAGATGGAAGCAGTGTCCACGACGAAGGGCAGGCGAGAAAGAGAAATCAGGTGGCCTTGCCAGGAGTTAAACCTCCTCTCCCTGACCGCAAAGTCCCCTGGGGAATGTAGTTCTTCTTCTCTTCAGGGCAGGTACCCAGGACTTGAGCATTAACAGTTAAAGTCCCAGTGCCCCACATGATGTTATGATGTGGAATACCGAAAGCCAAAAATCACAAAACCATGACAAGTGAGCATATAGTTATTCTTCATCAGAAGATGCTGTGTTATGATTTGAGAAGGAAATAACAAAGTCACAAAAGGTACTGCATTTCTGGAAGAAATCAAACTCTAACGGGAAAATTCTGGCCAATTTCAAACCTGTGTTTGTAGAGAAAAGCCTCTAAGTAAAATCAGAAGAAGCTAAACAGATGATGTTGAAATTCCTTTAAGAGTGATTATTCATCTTCAAGCAAACTCATGGGAAACCACAGATATCACTTGACTGCTCATGTGTACCTAGGAATACTGAAAGTGCCATCATTCTCTGCTTGTATTTTTTTCAGACCTGCGGTTTTTTTTACACATGCACGCATTTCTTTATTTCTACGCACTTAGAAAATGGGTAAACTCTGGTACCACATTCAACCCACAGTTTCCCCTTGGAAACTGTTCTTAAGAGCATAGGTACAGAACAGAACTGGCAGTTCTTGAAGCACATAATTCTGAGAGCACTGTAGCTCTCCATCCCACAACAGAAATTGAGCAGGGGAGGCAGGCAACCGATGTGGCTGTGCGAGGACCTGCAAGATTAAACTGAGAGAAAAGAGCAAAATGTACAAGAAGCAGAAGCAGTGTTGTGTAGCCTGGGAGGAATACAGGGCTGTTGTCCGCCTGTGTAGAGATAGGATTAGGAAAGCCAGGGCACAGACTGGAGCTGAACTTGGTAAGGAATGTGAAAGATAACAACAGGTTCTACAGGTACATAGGCAGGAGGAGACTGGCCAACAAGTCTGTTGCCCCTCTGAGAAAAGGTAATGGGGAGCTGGCTTCCTCAGACGTAGAAAAATCTGAGGTTCCCAATGAGTGCTTTGCCTCAGTCTTCACGGGTGGCCCGGCTTCCCGTGTCTGCCAGGACCATGAGCCTCTAGGTGAGAGTGTGGGGAGTGGTTTTGTCCCGCTGTAACAGTAAAACAAGTCTGAGTCCTCCTCATGAAATTGAACATGTGTAAGTCCATGGGCCGGATGATATCCGTCCTAGGGTTCTGAAAGAGATGGCTGATTGGTTGCCGAGCCATTCTCTATCACATTTGAAAAATCATGGCTGTCTGGAGAAGTCCCTGGTGACTGGAAAAAGGAAAACGTTACTCCCAGGGAACTACAGGCTGGTGAGGCTCGCCTCTGTGCCTGGGAAGATCATGGAGCAGATCCTCCTACAAGCTATGTTAAGGCACATAAGAGATAAAGAGGTAATTCGGGACAGCCAGTGTGGCTTTATTGAGGGCAGATCAGTCCTGACCAATCTGGTGGCCTTCTGTGATGGAGTGACAGATACGGTGGAGGGGGGAAGGGCGGTGGATGTCATCTACCCGGACTCTGCAAGGCCTTTGACATGGCCCCTCACCACATCCTTCTCTCTAAATTAGAGAGGTGTGGATTTGAAGGATGGACTGTTTGATGGATTAGGAATTGGCTGGCTGGATGCAGCCAAAGGGTTGTGATCAATGGTTCTGTGTCAGGG
Source organism: Centrocercus urophasianus (assembly GCF_019232065.1). Lineage (NCBI taxonomy): Eukaryota > Metazoa > Chordata > Aves > Galliformes > Phasianidae > Centrocercus > Centrocercus urophasianus. The sequence goes on along the minus strand of NW_024885532.1, from coordinate 33,518,860 downwards.
TGGAGGCCGGTCACAAATGGTGTCCCTCAGGGGTCGGTCCTGGGACCGGTGCTCTTCAACATCTTCATCAGTGACACAGACGATGGCATCGAGTGCATCCTCAGCAAGTTTATGGATGACACCAAGCTGAGCAGTGCAGTCGGTACATTGGGAGGAAGGGAAGCCACCCAGAGGGACCCGGACAGGCTGGAGAAGTGGGCCCATGTGAACTTAATGAGGTTCAACAAGGCCAAGTGCAGGGTGCTGCACTTGGGTCAGGGCAATCCCAGGTATTTGTACAAACTGGGACAAGATCTCCTGGAGAGCAGCTCTGTGGAGAAGAACTTGGGGGTCCTGGTGGACAAGGAGCTGGGCATGAGCCAGCAGTGTGCGCTTGCAGCCTGGAAGGCCGACTGTGTTCTGGCTGCGTTAAAAAAGGGGTGGCCAGCAGGAGAGGGAGGTGATTGTCCCCCTCTACTCAGCTTTGTGAGGCCCCAGCTGCAGCACTGCGTCCAGGACTGGGGCCCTCAGTACAGGAAGGGCATGGAGCTCTTAGAGTGTGTCCAGAGGAGGGCACTAAGATGATCAGAGGGCTGGAGCACCTCTCCTATGAAGAAAGGTTGAGGGAACTGGGCTTGTTTAGCTTGGAGAAGAGAGGGCTCTGGGGAGACCTCATTGTGGCCTTCCAGTACTTGAAGGGAGCTTATAAACAGGAGGGGGAACGGCTGTTTATGAGGGTGGACAGTGATAGGACAAGGGGGAATGGTTTAAAACTGAGATGGGAGGTTAAGGTTAGATATTAGGAGGAAGATTTCCACTCAAAGGGTGGTGATGCACTGGAACAGTTTGCCCAGAGAGGTTGTGGATGCCCCATCCCTGGAGGCATTCAAGGCCAGGCTGGATGTGGCTCTGGGCAGCCTGGGCTTTAGGCAGTGTTCACGACCCTGCACATAGCAGGGGGGTTGAAACGAGGTGGTCTTTAAGGTCCTTTTCAATCCAGACCGTTCTATATTTCTACGATTCTATGATGTCTCTGGGATCAGTGTTTTTCTGCAGCTTGATTCCAACTCTGTTTCGTAATTCATTTTTTGAGATGCTTGAAAATATGTGCAGTAACAGCTGAAACTTCCATCGCAATAAGGTATAATTAGAGCTAACCTATTATTCATGCTAAAGGTGGTTTTTAATCTTCTGTGGTGGACAGTATACTTTCTCTGGTTCTGTCCCAAGTTCATATGCTGTGTGGAAGATGAGCAACTTGAACTGACCTGTTGAAAGAGTTTAATCTGTCTTTTTGTCTAAAGGAATTAAACTTTCCCAGTGTTTTGCCATTAGGGAGGCATACCAAAATAGCATTATCTAAATTAAATGAGATATATGCTAAAACGGGATGTTCTAAGGTCTTTGTGAGTTTTTATGTGTGTATAGTCACATGATAGGCAATTGAAGACGGGATCCTTTCTACCGGTCTTAAAGAGGAAGTCAGTCTTTGGCAGTCCAGCGAAGGAAATATTTTATAATAAGCATCTCCCTCACTTTTTTCTTCAGAGACTTATTTGGCATATAATTCATGTTCTCCATAGATCTAAGTGCTGTGATTTAAAATAACACAGACATTTCAATAATGTATAGTATTAATTTTAGTAATGCTGATTCACATGCAGTAATCTGCTTCTTGGATAAGGGTCAGTAAGCTGTGGAGTAACTCAGTTATTCAGTGCTTCAAAGTTCTTTTCAAATGGGTAATATAGATAAAGCTCAACTAGAAAACCAACAACAGTATAATAAAGTTGATAGTATGCTTTATGTTTCTGGGAATTATGTGCATCTAAGTACAGGATTCTGCAAGATTTAATATTTCATCTAAATAGGATATAACCCTTTATGAAATACTGCAGAGCTGATAAGTGGAAAAAAAATGAGGAATTTGTGAGTTCTAATCTTAGTATGTCTAGAAAAGATACTTATTTAGTTACAGCATTGTGGATTTCAGCTTGGCATCTTTTCAGACATTTCTGCAGAGTAGTTCGTTAAATATGTTATTAAATGCTTAGTTGATTTTTACATTTATGTGCAAATGCTACAGATACTAAGAAGAGCCAAAACACTGATGCTTTAAACTACTTAGAAATGCTTGTATATGAAAAGTTCACAGCTAGTTAAGAAATTACCTGAAATTAGACATTAAGAAATTACAGCCAAAATTAAGTTTACAGCGTCAGCTATTTATTTCATACTGATGTATGAAATCATGCATAGAAAATCTTGAAGGTGGTAACAAAGGACGTGTTTTTTGACCACTTTTTGTTAGTTGCAACTTCCTAATTGCATGCTATTTTGCAAAGGGACCTCATAAAGTTATCAAAGGTTGGTAAGTAGTATACAATGTATTGACAGGAAAAAGTGATATTTTTTTTAGTATGTGTAAAATTTTATATCACATTTAACTACTTTGCATAATAATTTTCTTTGACAAGCTTTCAGGTTTGTGCTTCACAGAGCTGTTATCTCCTGCTCTGCAGCTCTGACAGTGACCTACCGTATTAAAATGTGGTATCTTTTCAGCTTTGACAGCTATGTTAGAGTTTGCTTTTGCTTTTGACTGCATCCTTTGGCAACGCGTGACGTATCTTTCTAGGAACTAACTCAAAGTATTGGCTTCCTTGTGGCTTTCTTTTGAGGATTTATTCACCGATGAATTGGAATATCATGTCAAAATGGAACAACTGAAGAACAGGATATCTTAAATGCTGTAGAATTTATGATTCTCAAAAATCTGTTAACACAGAAGGCATGTTACTAATGAGGGAAAACAGTGCTTGTCCACTGGTTGGTTAGTACAAAATGGAAGCCATCTTCAGAGGGATTTTGAGGTGCCTGCGTTTTCCTGAGAGAGTGCAATATGCTTTGACAGTTACAAACAAAATCTGTTGTGCAGTGTCCCTGACATCAAATTGAGCTGTGGCAGCTTTTGTGAACAAGCTGAGATTGGCACAGTGCAGTTGTTCAGGCCACGTTTTCTTATTTGTTAGTCTGGTATTATACTTTTGAGCTGCAGATGACTATTACAAATTCTGTTACTGTAAGAGACTCTTTCACTGATTAAAGGAGGAAAGGGGAAGTTAAGGTAGAAAGGAACGTATTAAAACCAGGAAAGTCCCTTATGAAATATTTAATAGGCTGTCTCACTGCAGAAGCATCAAGTGAAGGCTATTGTCTGTGCTGAGGGAAGCAGATCCATGCTTTCCAGACAAATGCATGCAGAAAAGCTGAAGAGTCGGTTTTTGTGGGATGCTGTGAGTGGAAGAATCTGGCTGTGTGGATGTTGTTTCCAACTAGAGCTTGGTTGTATATGTATCTTCTGGAATTACTTTACAGTTACGTATTATTGTGAATTACTGTGAATATTTCTGTACGTATTACTGTGAATTTTGATACTTCTCACAGTATTCCTACAGCTGAAAATGTTGAGTGCTAGAGATGCACTAAAGAGGAGGTTATGTTTATCTTCTGTCTATCTGTAGAAGAACGTTGATAGTGTTTGAATTTTGAGTACAGGTTATGCTGAATTTTTTAGTTCATGTAGGGCTAATTTCTAACATGGTAATAATATAAAAGTGAAACCTTATCTGTTGTTTACAAGGCTTCATTAGATTTGCTTTCTTCAGTATTATTTCCTCTGTTATGTCTTTGCAGAGGTTTCAAACAATTCTTTATACAATGACAACATTGGCTATTGCCAATATGGGATGATGGCAACTGAAAGTGCTGAAGTTACAAGCACAAGAGGAGGAAAGCTTATAAATATGCTTCTTGTTAACCTGAGAGAATAATAAATTTAGAAAGCTTTAAGAACAAGCAGGAACTGAGTAACTGAATTGGGGGTAGGAAGGAGGAGAAAGAAAAGAACTTAAGATCTGAAATATTGTCTAGGATGAGCCTTTAGAATATGTAGAAAGTGAGCTGTATTTGCATGGTAAAGTAATAAAAGGTTCTTCAACAGAAGACATGGAAGGAAGCAGGATTCACAACCTCCCTGTTACACAGACAGAATGGAGTCTATTTTAATGGTAATTCCAGCAAGACCAAGGCTGGATGCTTTGCATCTCTTTTCTAAAGGATAGCGATGTTATTGTGAAGTCGGAGACTAGGGGTGATAGAAACAAGAGTGTGGAAAAGCTATTGAACACAAATCAGTAAAGAGGAAGGGGGCAGAGGAAGGCAGCATAATGGATGGAACACAGCTTCAGAAACCTCGCTTCTGGTATTGCAGGCTTGTTGCTATTCATTACTAGATGAAGTGGTCATGGATAACAGTTGAAGTTCTTGGAGAGAACAGTGAGTCTGCTATGTCACTTGAAGGAAGAGAGAGGTAATCTAAATACAGCCTTTGCATGGTAAAAAAAAAAATATATATTTACTGTTAGGGTGGAACATTTACACTGTATAAAAAGATGTTATTCTTTGAGATAATAAGGGGCTGGTGGAGACTCTGGAAGTAATTCTATTTCACAGCTTCTTGATGTGTGCGTGTACTGAACTTGCAGTAATTCAAGTAGCTGCCACTGGCAAAATCGGTCCAGGTCCCTGGTAGCTTGCTTGTGTTAGTCTGCAGGCCGGCAAGTGAAGCATGTCTCTGCAGTGAATAACTGTAGGGCTGGATCTGAAAGATCTGAGGAACCTCTGTTGACATTTAGCTTGTCTGAGGTGAAGGCTTGGAAGAACTACTGTATCATCCTGCCAGTAAGCTGCGGTGTACATGCTCAGATGCTTAATTCTCCTTCCAGTTGGATGTGGAAAACTGAAGTCTAGAGTTTAAATAAAGGATGGATTTGGATCTGGATTTTGTTTGGCAGCCATGATTTTACGTTGATTTAGCAGGCACTAGCAACTTCTTGCATTTCTGGTTGAAATTTTGAGTTGGAGAGACATCATAAAAAGCTGTTTAAGTGATTTCTCATAGAGTATTGGTGTCAGGTTAGGTCCTATGTTAAAACCTTGATGAAGAATATAATCAATTACCTGTATAGCTGTAATCAAATGACCTGCACATAATTTTTCCTTAAAATGACTAATAGCTAATCTCTTAGAATCACTGACAGCTCTAGAGGCTTCCACCTCGTCACGTTTGCACTGGTGTACCTGGTGTTACAGCAGAAATCCTGAACGGTTTAGAATTTACATGCACCTTTTCATTCAGAATGATGAGGCTGGCAGCTGTATTAAGCAATGCTTATTCATGAACCTCAAGTTCCAAGGACAGGAATGTTGGCCAAACCTGTATGATTCTGGTGTTGATACTGGACATATCAGACAACTAGTATCTTTTGTTTTCTCATCTACAATGTTCTGTCAGTTAAGGCCCACTTCTTGGCCACATCTTCAAAGGTAGCGTGGGTGCTACTGCTCTGTTAATTTGGGATTTTGTTGTTCACTGTGAAGATTAAGTTGTTCGAATGAACTCAGCCTGTTTTGCCAAAAGAGAGCACTTTTTTCCATAATTCAAGGAAAATATTAACAATCGAATCAGAACCAAAACCTTAAGACAAAAAGTTACATTCTGGGTATGCACAGAATACCAAGGGCCTAATTAAAGTATATCCTATAAGAAAGAGCTTATATATTGCTATAAAAAGGCATTTTGTTTTCCCTTTGTCGGAATCAACGAGAGCTTGAAGCAACCAGAAGTTCCCTGATAAGTGGATGATGTTAAGTATTACAAGGATATTAAAATAAATAAATAAATAAAAAAAAAAATCACTGAATTTTCTGAAGAATTTTGCTTATGATGATGGAGAAAGACAAGCCTATGTTTCCATGGTAGAAATGTTCAGAGATGTAACGGTCTTCTATCAACATCTGAAGTTTTATGAAGATGGATTTTCTATCCTTCGTAGAGGCGTCCTTTGTCAAGAAGTACTGCAGTCAGTTGTTTAAAAATAAATGAAAGTTTTTCAGGGTTTTATTCTTGAGGACTGAATTTAGAACTTTTGTCCCTCTCTACTTAGTTTTCACTACTCATGATTTTTTATCGGTCATGAAGATGCTTGACTGCAGAATGGAAGATTTCTTTCCTGATTTTCTTTTTTCCTTTAGTGTAACAGCGGTGTCGTCTTCAGTTTTACTCTCCATAATTTAGCAGCCAAGAAAAATGTAAATTTTATCCATTTTGCGGGCTATGTAGTCAGCTAGTGTACCTGATTGGTGGTAGAGTACTTTTGCTAGCTTTAATCTTAAAAAGTGGATGCTACAACGAATGGCACTTGGAAGGCCCATCTGAAGAGAAGTGGTGCTGAGCTGTCTCTGTGACAAAAAAAAAGAAGGGGTAAGACTCTGATGCCTCATACAGTAATGAGAAGTACGACCAGAAGAGATACTAGCAAGAAATTTTCTGTTTTTTAACCAGTACTTTGAAGTCATTGCTTGCACATGCTGGTAACCTTCAGGATTACTTTTTCCTTCAGAGCAGTGTATTTAACTTTCAGATTAGTTACACTGGAAGGATGATTGCTTGTTTTGGCTCTTGACTTCTGCACTGCTTACTGTGTGTTAATTATATTCTTTGTTCTGTTGTTATGGGATCTGAGTTATAACTTTAAAAAATCAACTGAAAACACAGTTATTATGTACAGTGTATTCTGTAATTCTATTGCTTTGACATTGCTAGCAAATTTAATTTTTTAGCAGAATTTGTAGCGTTGCAAGTTAAAATTCCTCAGTAACCTTTTGCTTTGAAAAATGCTGTCTGCAGCAGTTTCCACCTGCATACACATTTTTAGTGATTTTAAAATTGGTATCTGATTCAATGAAATTCAGAACACCAAATTCTTCCCTAATAGACAACAGCACAAGGCAGATAATTGAAGTTACTGAATAGTATTTCAAACAGTATTTCCATATTCTGTATACCAGAGGAAGTACATGTTACTTATTGGATTTCCTTATTTAGCAGAAGTACGGAAGTCTGCATGTGGTAGACAGCATACCTCAGCAGAGCAGGTACATGGAAGACTTGAGTTCTGGTCTCAGTGGTACTCTGATGTTTGGGAGATCATAAAAACAGGGGAAGTACCTTAGATTAGTAATCTGTGTAGTTGTTATCTTGTCCCTCCAGTGTCTAATATAGACAGTTGCTTCATATTCTTGTAGTGTTCTCCTGTGCCAAAAAAAAAAAAAGCAGAATTCTAGAAATGCATGGACAATTGTGCATTAGCACAGTTATGGAGATTTAAGCATCAGCTTGAACAGACACTAGATTTGAGTTAGCTTAAGTACATTATGTTCTCAAACAGGCTATATAATAGCTGCGGTATTCATCTTTTAATGCATTTAGTACTTTAGAATGTCTTTTCCAATTTGTTTGAGAGAGGATCAGATTATTGAAGAGCATAGCTCTCATTATGATGACCTTGGAGTTACGACTTCATAGCAAATGCAGATAAGAAAAACCAACCCTAATGTGAGCACAAAAAGTAAGATGCGTTGAATACAGGTCTTACGCGAATTGAATTTGTAAACTTAGAGCTTAACAGTCTCAGAACTTGTAATAGTTTACTTTCTAGTTGCTTTTTTTTTTTTTTTTAGGAAACTCTTCAGTTCTTACATCATCATCTTGTGTTCTGAAAAATGAAGGAGTTGTCAAAGTGGTTTGTTGTGCTAACATGAATGAAAGTATTAATAGAAATAAGATACTTGAAGATAGGAATTGTTTTAGTGCATAGTGTTGCCTAGCTTACAATTTCTGCTTGTCATTGTCTGGATATGCAGCATTCTGAGAATATATAACTGAACAGTTTCATTCCAAGACAATGTTTCTTCAGGGGTCTGTCTGAAAAACAAATTATGTAATTTTTCTGACTGTTTATTCAGGAATTTGATAAGCATAGATTCAAGCATAGTGTTTTGTGAGAGATGCAGATATCACATGAAACCAGAGTTGTGCAGGAAAGATGTTCAGGTAAAAATGTCTCGAAATACAGTGTATTATGCAACCTGAATTTTTCTGAAGCCCCAATTGTTAGCTGTTGTTTTCAATATTTAACTCTTAATTGTGATATCTCTCTGTAAAAATTACTTTGTTCCTAATGTTTAAAATCTGTTTTCAGGCTGCAAGCTGCTATATAAACAAGACTTTGCAAGACGGTTAGGACTGAGATGTGTTACTTGTAATTACTGCTCACAGCTGTGCAAAAAGGGAGCAACTAAGGAACTTGATGGTGTAGTGAGAGATTTCTGCAGTGAAGAGTGCTGTAAAAAATTTCAGGACTGGTACTACAAGGCAAGTAACTCAGAATTTTTGAAAAGAGCTCCGAAGTTTAAAAATAAAAAAACCAAATATGCACATGTGAGGATATCTCAAGGCTTGTGCAGCAAGTATGGCTTACTTCAGCAAAGCATTTGCTACACAAAAAGCAGATGTATTAATTTCATCATTTGAGTTTTGTTAGAACTTAGAGCAGAGTTTCTACCATCTGATTTATTGATTCATTTGGCAAGGAAGTCTTGTACAGAAAAAAGGCTACTATGTACTTTACAGTCACAATTTTTCCCCCTCAAATGATACCATATTTTTCTTGTCAAAGTTACTTAAATGTGTATTCAGAATGTTGAAAACACTGTTAGTAGCAGCTGGATGATACCTTGAGTTGAGTGATGATAAACTAGGTTGGCGGTTCTTCATCTTCCTGTTTTTGCTTCCATTTTTGCCTTTTCCTTTCTCCCACAGTATGAACTGCAGGGCCTTTGATTTTTCATTATTTCACAGTGGAAATGATGGCAAGGGGAAAAGCAAGACCAAACGGATTTCTAATAAAAGTTTAAGTCAAATGTGATGGCACCTATTTCTAAATCTCTGGAAGTGTAATTACCTTGTGAAGCACAATCAGCAAAGAAATCACATTAAGTAGTGTTCTGTTTTATTTTTTGAAAGAAAGTGGGTGAGATTGGACTGGATTTAACTTGTGATTAGAAACGTGGATAAAATATTTGATCTCTGGTGTGAACATCCTGGAAACCTACACTGATAGTATCAAGCCAAGAACAATATTTGTGGATGCGATAGCAAAAAGAAACAAAATTCGTCACCTTACCAAGACTCTTGGCACAGCCTGAAAGGCAGTAAAAAGCTAGAAATGTTAGAGGGCTAGATTCTAGTCCTGTAATTCAAGATGATCTACCTACCATAACAGAACCGAGTCTGAAGACATATCTGATACTTTTGGTCTCGATGATCTCTAGAGGTCCCTTCCAACCCCTGCAATTCTGTGATTCTGGGTGAATGGCATGTTCCACAAGTGTTACCACCCAACATTGTAAAGTCTTCATTTTGAGTTACGTACATTGCATCCTTGTAGAAATTCATGAAAGAAAACGACTGAAGACCAGAATCTTCTCTCTCATGTGCAAAAACAGGGTGAAAACTTTGGCTGCAAAGTTCTTAGATGTACTAAAATGTCATTCCATGCAATAATACTTAATCAGTATGCCTTAAAACTGGAGGTTTGGGATAAAATTTGTCCCTGCGTAAAAAGTGCCTTTTAATAGAGAATCCAATAAAGCTGTTGTATGCTTTAGAGATCTCTTAGGGATTCAACAACTAATAGTCTGGGGGTTGAATGTACCCAACTAGCTTCATATGTTGTAAACTTATATGGAAGTTTGTACTGTGATTCAGATTTTTGAAAACACTTCAAATTATTCTTCAGATCTGTGGGATAAAGCAGTAATTTAATTGGCCCATAAAAGCATGCTTTAGAAATGCTGTTGGTACTTTGGTACAGGAAAATCAGACATGCCCTGGAAAGGTAATTTAAGCACAGTTAACTTTTGGAACTCTAGAGTATACTGAAGTGTTACATGTTCTTGTGCTTGCTAGTGGAACTGTTGGTCAATGTTTTTATTTTTATATTTTCAAATACTTCTTAGTCTTTGCCTAATTCAGTTCTGATTATAAGAGTTTGGAATTTACTACACAAAGAAGACCTGTAATAGGCTTTGGTATGTGTATTTTGCTAGAATTGTCCTTTTTTCCTTTACATTCTTGTGGGTAACTTTCACCTCTTTTATAACAGTCACTCCAGACGTGTTGATGTTCCAGTGCATGGTTAGTGAACATTCTTGCCTAGCCATAAATAAATAATGATTAAAATACAGGAAGACAGATGAGATATGAATCCCTCCCTCAGCTTATACTTCATTTGCTGTTCTGTCTGTTAACTTCTTAAAAGAATAGATATCTGTGTGTGAGCTTTGTCTCATTTATGCGATGTTTAGTGTTATTTTGGAGTTGCAATAAATGTGTATGTGAAGAGAAATAAGTAGTAACAGCCTAGTAATATTTTAACATCAGCACTGTGTTCATTAAACAAGTGTTTGTCTCCATCTTATTTGTCTACTTTTTTTTCCTGGACACATTTTTCTCACATAATTATCTGGAAAACATCTTAACATTTGAAAATATTTAATTAGTTATGCGAGAGCTTCCCCAAGCACCAAAGTTCTCATCACAGAAGGCGAGAAAAAGTTATCAGTGGTAGAAGCGCATCAGACTTACCTAGAAGTAATCTTCAAACTTAATATTGAGTGACTGAAATGTTGAAGAAGAGTTCAGCCATCACCATCCGGTGAATGACAGCTGAAATTTTCAGTTGGTGCCAAATTCTGAGGAAGTTTCTGTAGTATGGCATACAGTGCACTTCTAAGAATAGAATTAAAACTTCTGGTGTCCTGAGTTAGCTCCCATTGTTATTAGAGATTCTCTTGTCAACTCAAATTGCATTAGGATGATAATTTCTGTCATTCTTTCAGATGTCAGTATAAATATTTTAGCCTGTTTGATGATGATATTGGTCATTTGTTGTTTCTCATACTAGAGAACTGAAAGTATCTTGAAAAAGAACATTCTGTATGCAGAGAAGTGCAGAAGTCTGTTTCTTGTAATTTATGTTGTGAAGTTTTGCTGAAAGTACCACAGCTGAAATCCAAATGTAGATCATTCGGGTCTACAGTGGAATAGTGATTGGACTTGAACGTGTTTGGTAATAATTGCATATTCAGTAGAGGTCAGATGTCTATACCTGAGACTAATGTGAAAGTGGGGAGCCACAGTCTGAGGCACAAGCAAAATTAGTATAGCTAGTGAGCTGCAGATACCATAATTGGCAACCATTGTAAGATTTGAAATACTACAGCAGGTATTAATCTGAATGGTAAAGGCAACAAGGCAACCTTGTGGAATTTCTCCTGTCCAAATTAAGCTGTTGTATAGTTAGGCATCTCAATTCCAATGAGGTACACTTTTAGATCACTTGATCTGCTTTCTCTTATAGTCAGTCACTCTCTGGAAACTCCTCTTGCTTCTTGCTTAATGTAGATTGAACCAAAGTAGCTCAAAATAGACAGCTAAGATAATGTCAAATGAGTATCAGTCCATATCACTGGAGAACATTGGGAATGGGGCACTGAAGAATAAAAGAGCTCTACATGTAAGAAGTTAGATTTTGAACCAACTTTGGGGCAAACAGTTTTGATTTATACATTTTTAGATTGGTGCTGGTAATTTGAACTTGTTGAAGTCAGACCTGGGGAAAGAATTGGACCAAAAACCAGACATAAGTGGAGAAGGAGTTAAGTGTGGATAGAGCACAGAAAGAAGGACTTGAAAGCAGGCATTTTGGGAGTTTCAATTCACGTATAGTTGTCGGTGTTCTAAATGAAAAGAAATAGAAAGGGTGAGGAAGGAAGAAAGCAGAACATCCTGAATTCAGTTTTCCTTTCAGTAATTTCGTAGTCAAAGAAGTTGGCAGAGTAAGCAAGTAGTATAGGAAAATTCAGTGCATGGAGAAGTTCATAATATTGACTACAGAAATCATTATGTAAATATTTAGAATTATCATACTAAATGTAGAGATGAGAACTAAAATGTCCTCACTGAGGAATATTGGGCTTGCTAAGGAATGGTGATTTGCTGTGTTGAAGCTAAATACCATGGTTGCAGCCAAGGAGAGACAGTAATTGGCTTATTCAAAAACTTGAATGAAAGAGCAAAAAAAGGAGGGGAAGAAAACCATTAGTAGCTACAAGCTACAAGTAGATCCTGCATTTTACATTATTTAGCACCTTTTTTTCTTTGTAGGACAGAGAGAACAGAGAAGTGGTGCTTTGTGAGTGAAGCTGTGTGCAGCAGCTCAGGATAAGTGGACTTTTCCATATGTGGGTCAGCAGTCATTCTTAATGATCACTGTTTGATGGGCTTGAAATATTAAATTTAAAAAAAAAAAAAAAACAAAACAGAGAATTATATGATTTTATTTTTTTCCCACCAGTATTTCAGCTTTGTGGTGGCTTTGGAAAGTTGCATTTGCACTAAAGGTGCAAATTCATTTCCCTAATTGATAAACCTAGGATATTCTGGCAACACTTTACACTCTCCACTCACTTCCATGAGTGCAGTTTACTTGCTCTTTTGTCCTTCTGAGAACAACTTACGCTGCAAAGTTCTGCTGCTCAGCATCAGCAGAAAGTCAAAGTGACAAATGTAACAAAGTGAGGGAGGAATGGGGTGTTGTAGGTCTCTGACCCTGTACCAAGTAGGTGCATGAGCACTACTGCTGGTGCCTGCACCACAGAAAGGGAAAAGTGCCATCTCCCCTTCCAGAGGCGCCTTTCATTGCTTTATTTGTTTGAATTGCTGCCAGACAGATTAAAACATACGTATTTCCTTCAAATAAACATGTTAAAAAGTGTATTATATATATATAATATACTTGAATCTTCTTATACTGTTAGAAACAAGTTTCTCATTTTTCATTTTAAATATTTGAAAATGACAATTGAGACCTGAATTTCCTGCACTGCCAGAAAATGGGGCAGAACTGGTCAAGTACAGAGAAGGAATTCAGATTTAATTAGTTTTTAAATGTGAAGCTCTTGGCCTGTTGATACTCATTTGGAGTTGAGAGAACTACGGTTAGACCACTTTTTTAGCCATCAGAGCCATATGCCTAACTCCAGTGTTGTCTATGGTTTTACATACTAATGTTTTGTGTTGCATACAATCATAATTTCCCTCCTCCTCTCCTGGCTATACAATTAGATTGAATTATTTTGGATTCCTAAGCATCCATAAAGCATTTATTTTTTTTCCACTTAGTTTTAAAGACCACTTTGGGATGGAGATTGAAAGCAAATATGAAGGGGAGGAATAATTGCAAACAAACCTTTCTTGTTGAAGATCTGACAATGGGGCTAGTGCTGTCCAGATAGATTATATCATGACTGATTAAATCAGTGGAACCAATTAAATAGAAGAACGTCTTTATTAGTGATACCTCATGAAGTCATCCTCCAGGCTGGTGCAGCATGCATTTCTTCAATATTTAGTTAGGAATGCAGACGAACACAGTTTCAGAAAAGTAGTATTTCCTAACATCCAGCCTGAATCTCCCCTGGAGCAATTTGAGGCCATTCCCTCTAGTCTTATTTAGTCCTAGTCCTCTAGTCCTATCCTATGTTTAAGTCATAAACAGAACAACAAAAAAATGCCACAAAACTCTGGGGGGGTAAGGGACAGACAGCATGTGTCATGGGATCAAGCAAGTTGTCAGGGATCTCAGTTTGCAGAATGTTTCAGTGGAATTAATGAAAGCAAGCATGTACAATTTTTACTTTTCTTCTGAATGTATAGAAATGAACGGTTTTTAAGGAGTTAATGTGTAAGTGGAACCAGCATACTCACTCTAGGCATTAAGCCCCAGGGAACAGTTGAAAGTGAAGTGACGAGTGTGTTGGTCTACACAGGCTGGAGGGTCGTGTAAATATTGTGGGCCTACACAAGTGAGAGTTAACTGTGTAGCAGTAACAGTGCTTTAGTACTTCTAAAAACATCAGCTTTCAAAAAGTAAATGTGATTTTTTTACAAGTCTTTTTTTCAAATGTCCAAATCTTTTTTTTTTTTTTTTGTTTGCATTAAGGCTGCACGGTGTGACTGTTGTAAGTCACAAGGAACTCTCAGAGAGAAAGTGCAGTGGCGTGGAGAAATGAAACACTTTTGTGATCAGCACTGTTTGCTCCGTTTCTACTGTCAGCAAAATGAACCAAATCTGGCAACCCAAAAAGGACCGGAGAACTTACAATATGGTAAGTGCTGCCTTGTGGCTGCTCAATGGAAACAAAATACTTTGGTGTTTTAAACCAAAGATTGAAAAGTTATTTATTCGATGTAACAAACTTGCTTGCATTAGAGACCGCCTTTTTTATGTGATCATAAGGCATAACTTACTGATCTGCTCTGTATTTCTTAACCTTTATTTTGTTGCTCTTTTGAGAGTTGAGATGTTGTCTGCAATCAAACTCTTTTATAATGACTTTTTATAAAAAGCAAACCTCTTTAGGTTATGCATCATTCTGGTCATGGGAATGCCAAGTGTTTTCCACTCTTATTGTGTTCCAGTTTGTTATTAGTTGCTCTGTGGGAACATTTCTCTTTAAAGCATATTTTGGTCACGGATAGTAGATATACACACCTGGAATTAAAAGGAAATAAATGCAATTATAAACAAAACAAAATGAAAGTGTCCAGGCATGGGCGATGTGTTGCTTTTTTGTTTTGTTGGCAATAGGTGCCTTTAGTTTTCTGGTGGGAGCAGAACGTGTGTTTATATGGAATCTAAATAGCATGTCAGCATGCAAGTAAATCAACTTCTCATTTGGTTATCACGGCTTATTTGTATGGCTGTTTTCATATTTGATTATTTTAGAATTTGCTTTCTGAATCAAGTTTTGCTAGCAGCTGACTGTAGCATTGATTAGACTTTTGGCTTTGTGTAAGGATAAGTGCTGGAGTGGTGAGAAGTATGCCTGAGTGCGAAGTGTTAAGCTCAGTCCTCACCTGCCATACAGTGCTGAGCAGCACTGTTCAATTAATGGTACTCCAGTGATACATGTTGGTATTTGTTCTCATACTGAAAGAGGGAGAAGAAATCTAAAAAATGTTTTCTTGCGTTTTTAGATCAGGGCTGTCAAACTCCCCGAACAAAAATAACAGTAAGTACATCTATGTTATATGTGTATTTAAGCTAATTAGATGCATTTGAAATGGAGGCACTGATGGCTTCAAGTGATGCTATTGAAAATGCCACAAATTAGTATCTTAAAATGATACTGATAACTGGGCTTTGTTAGTCTTTGTTACATTGATAGCTGAAATTAACTTTTTAAATGTTCATATGTTCTTTTCAACATCTTTTGGAGAAAGGAATCAGTAGCCATGTATTTTGTCTGTCCGCACGAACACATTGCTTAGAAGCTAGTTCACAAACCGTGTGTGTACCTCCTTTCTTTAGACTGAGATATGCTTATTGAGTGTAGAAAGGGAAGAGAATTTCCTTGGCCAGTTGGAATATAAAGGTTGTGATGCAGCTTTGAAAGGATGAAAACAAAGCTTCAGTTCTTAAACTATAGTTCTAGAGAGCAGAATGGTTAGGTACAGGTGCACAGGGTCAGATTGGTGGCAGAGAGGGGAAGTGTGAGCTCCTTGCAGGAGGAGGGCTAAGTGGAGCAGCAGCCTTCCTTTGGAGTCCATCAGTTTTTGTCAGCTTGTCATAAATACAGAATTATAGAATGGTTTCAGTTGGAAGGGACCTTTAAGATCATCTGGTTCCAACCCCTGCTACAGGCAGGGACACCTCCCTGTAGACCAGGTTGCTCACAGCCCCATCCAGCCTGGCCTTGAATGCCTCCAGGGAGGGGAATTCACAATCTCACTGGGCAACCTGTTCCAGTGCATCACCACACCTTACAGTAAAGAATTTCTTCCTAATCTCATTATTAGTAATAATTTTGAACGTTAAGCTTAGTGTATTTTGTTAAAACTTGGCTTTGTTTTCTCACGCAGAAGATCTCAATAGCTGCTACTTCTCAGTGGAAAAATTTCTCACCTGAAAACAGGCTGTAAGCTAAATCTTAGACTTAAGTGAAAGTATTTTGGTGGCATTTTATAATGTTAACGAAAAACACAAAATAAGATTGCTTGGGTAACTGGAGACATATTTAATAGCATGTTAAACCATCATGTTAAAAAAGTATTTCAGATTTAATACCTTCCAATGAAATTAATATCTTTAAAAAAAATGATGGACCATCAGATAAAAACTATTTGTGATTCAGTGATTTGTTCACAGTTAAGAAGGTCTGCTGCCTGCCATTCCTGTGACTTCACGTTCTTTCCGTGTGAGAACATGTGAGGCTAGTCTTAATGTGTATGATCAAATGAAAGTGGCAGGCTTGGTACTGGTGGTCAAAAAATGTATTTGGAGCAACATATTTTTGCCTGTTGACTGTAAGAACACCATTTGAGCGTTATGTGCTGTTTCCAAATATGTTGATGCTGTTGTGGAGGCAGCAGGGGGAGCTCACCGTTCGTCCATTGGGTAGTAAAGAGTGTAGCAATGTTTTATTTAGAAATACTGGGGTTTTTTGGTAGGTGATTTTGGATTGTGGCCTTCCTAAGGAAATCAGACCTTGAGCCAAAAGTTTGTTTTGCTATTTATAGTGAATCATTTTTGCAGCTAAAGTTATTATTAACTTATAAAATAGTTTAAGTTGTACTTTCATGTAGACAAGGAATTAAAAAAAAGAGTGGCAGAGGTTGTGAATTGGAATGCTGGGAATTGAAATGCTAGTCTAGACTAAGCAAAACACGACCGTATGACACTGCTGGTAGTGGCAGCTCATTGCTAGAATGCAGAATAGCTTGCAATTAAAGAAAGAAACATAGTGCTGCTGACTGCTGTGAGCTTTCTCTTTAGTATCTTGTGCATGGAGAGTGTCAACTGATACATTAAATTAAAATACTTTCGTGTTGAAATCAGCGTAGTGCAACAACGACGTGTTCTCTTATTTGCTCGTCCGCAGGGGTCAGCACCACCGCCTTCCCCAACCCCTAACAGGGAGATGAAGAACAAGGCTGTTCTGTGCAAGCCTTTGACAATGACGAAAGCCACATTTTGTAAACCTCATATGCAGACAAAATCCTGTCAGACAGGTGAGTCCTGAATTGTGCTCGAACCACCAATTTCATCATTGCAGGCATCTTTCTAACTGTTATTTTATTGAAAGATATTGCAAATACGTGATTTTTTTCACCTAACCTGCAGGTGTAAAATACACCTAAGTTTTTGTAGTATTTACCTTTTTCTTTTTTCTTTTAATAGAAGATGATTGGAAAAAAGAGTATGTCCCAGTGCCTATTCCTGTACCCATCTACGTCCCGGTGCCTATGAACATGTATAGCCAAACTGTTCCTGTTCCTACTTCCATTCCTGTTCCTGTAAGTGAGACTTCAGCCCTGTGTTTATGCTGGTGACCATTCACATGCATGCAGGGGACTGTTTTGTATTGCTGACTGTTCTCGTTCTCCATCTGAACGACTGCAAGGATACCACTGCACTGCTTATTGAATTAGAATCTGAAATCTGCCAGTGGCACATAATTTCCTGATTGCTCTTTAGGATCTATCCTCTACCTTCTTTGAGTGTAAAAATCTCCTGCTGCTGAACTTGTTTGGGAAAATTCTGGGTGATGCTTTTGTTTTCTGTATAAGCATTAAACAAGAAGGTTCGTTCTTGTTTGTAATGGATAAACTGTGTTAGAGGGGGTTGGCAGAGCAGGATAAAGGAAGAAAAATAGGAAAAGAATCTTGCGCTGAGAAAGTAACTCTTAAGTTGATTTTTTATCATTTACATACCAAATCTTATCCAAACAGTAGAAAGAAACCTTAAATTCCCAAAGTTCCATATTACATAAACAAGTCTAGAACAGGATGTTGAGTTGTCCAGATTGTTAGTCTGGTGTTGCAGTCACATTGAGGTGGAGAGCTCCAAAATCCTTTTTGCTTTTACTATGTGCACTTTATTTTGTTGTATTTCTTATATGTCTTTTACTGCTCTCCCTTCCAGTTTGAATCATTTAACCTGTCATCAGTTCTTTGAGTTCACAGTGAAGTGATTTGTTGTTAGTTTGTTTTAACCCTCTTCTAAAACAGGAGTGTAGAGTTAGTGTTCCTGTATTGATTGCAGTTGACTCTTTGCTGCAGCTATTATTTCTTTTGTAATTCTCTCTCCTCTGTGTCTACACAGGTGCCAGTTCCCATTTTCTTGCCCACTACTCTGGACAGCACTGAGAAAATCTTTGCAGCAATAGAAGACCTGAGGGGGAAAGTTCCCTCAAATCCTCTGGAGACGGAGCTACTGACCTTGTCAGGGATGGTGCCTGAACATGAGGGAAAAGCAGAAGTTTCTGATGTGGCCAGTGAGTTAGTTACCATGTCTTTGGCTCTTTGGAGTGCTGGGATGTGTGTGAATAGGAAGAAGTACTTTCTGATGTTAGGGAAGATTCTTTCTGTACAACAATGCTATTACTGAACTCTTATATTAAGTTGAAATCCTAATTGTTTAAGTGGTTTTAGAGCATTTTAGCAAAGTTAAAATACAGAAAACTTTCTGAAGTCTGCGGTGTGACTCAGACGTGCTGTACCCATAGCTTTGTTTTTAAAACAGCAACATACTCCTTGCTTGTCACACATTTTCTCCTCAGTGTAACTCAAAACAAGCCATAGCCAGACCACTCTTCCTTCTAGAAGCACAGTCAAAACGTTAGGAGAAGTGTTTTCCATACTCTTAGAAGTGTGAACACAGCTTTCTCTGAACACAACAGGGACCTAGTCTCTTTATGGTAATACTTTATTAGGCACATTTTAGTTTGCACATGGGCTGCTAAAACTTAGAGGAATATGTATTTCACAAGTGGAACTGTGGTCAACAAAACCAGATTACCTAGTGCTGCTCTGGCTCTTTATTAATCCTTGTCTTCGTTTGTCATTCCCTTTAAGATAGTAATACATCAGCTGATACATCACTGAGGTTGTGATGTTGGAATACTTTTCTAATTTTAGAAGCTCACCTAAAAAGAGAGAACTCTCTCTGGAACAATTTTACAGCTAAAGTTAAAAAAAAAAAAAAGCCCTGCATATCCTATAATACTGTTTTTGCAGAGCACACATCTCTTTGTCCCTCTTTCCCAACTCTGCTTGTCAGCATTGTCAAAGTAGTTGTATGCCTGCTTTTTTCAGAGAATTGAGGAAATCTATCCTTGCCAGAAGTTGTAAAGAGGTCACGCTTTTGTTTTCCATCAGCCTGCCTTCTGTATTTGCTTTTGTAGGATCTGTTTCACAGACTTAGAAGTCCATTCTGTTGCTGGCAAAATCATGTGGAAAAATAGCTGTGTTTTTCAAGCTAATTTGTATTCTGTGATTGGTTGACGTGATTCAGATTATTTGGTATTTGATTTTCTGTACACTGAAATTCATCTTAGTGAAGGAGAGATGAGCTAGTATCTTTTTTGTTTAAGGAAATCAGGTTGAAGAAGTAAATCTGATATCCTAAAAACAAAAACAAGGATGGTGATGAGCAGAAAAAGCAGTTTTAGAACCACTAAGATCAAATTCTCTGTATCTGCCCGTTTTTTACTAATCCACATTAGTTGAAGTACAAGAATTTTTCCTTTTAAATTTAATTTAATTTTATTTACAGGTGTGATAGCTGAGCCCAATCTACTAAATTCGGAAACGGAGGCACAGACAAGCTTGCCAGATGTTCCATATGAACCTGACCTCGATATTGAAATAGACTTTCCAAGAGGTATTTTTTCTATCATTTTAATAAACATTGTGAAATATTATGAAATAGACATTATGTGATGTATTTGAAAAAGATAATATTTGAAAATATGAAAATCCCTACTTTGAAACCCTTCTTGGCTGTTTCTACTGCTCTTGACGTAATGCAGGCAAATAGTCTTCATTGTATCCTAACCAATCTGAGGTCCAAAAAAATTCTCAGGTATGGTTAGAACCTCCCTTGACATAGCTTCTCTTGGGTGGATAACTCATACCTTCCCTGGCTGGCTTCTGTATCTGCTGTTGAAAGTCTCCTTGTGCTGTAGATAACCACTTAAACATCTTCATATCAAAGCCTGCGCAGGCAGGAATAATTGCGTAAGGATCTGGGAGAAGAGATGCTGACTTAGTGATGTGAGATGGTTTTTGAAGATGTTCAGCACTGCATTCTTTGCAACATATGTAGAAAAAGCTCTCTGATAGTTTTGCCTTACCTTCAAGATACAAATACATTTATTCCCTCTTGTCAGAATCCAGTTGTCATCAACATTTCATGTGTGTGCTTTTGTGTAGAACTTTTGCATTAATGCACTCTGATATAATGTTTTTTCAAACCAGTATTATTCAAAAGGAGATTAAAAATAAGTTGGTTTTTTTTAATGTATTTTCAGCAACTGAAGAGCTTGATACAGAAAATGAGTTTTTATTGCCTCCTGTTTTTGGAGAAGAATATGAGGAACAGCCAAGGCCTCGTTCAAAAAAGAAGGTAATGATATCAAGCTATTAATATGTCACAAATTTTCAGTGGGCAAAAATATGTCGGGTTTTTTTGGTTCTCTTATTGCTCTAAAATGTTTAGTTGCTTACCAGTACCTGGTTTCCAGTCTTCCTTGTTGTAATATATATACTTATATATTATACTAATACTTAATTAGGACTTAATATATTAAGTATATTATAGTATAGTATATATTATACTATACTATAATATACTTAAAATAATTAAGTCCTGTGTCTGCTGCAGTTAACTGTTGGCTTTAATAGGAGTGCAGTTTCTAAATTCTGATCCCATTTTTGCTATAGAGGACACACAGTGGTAGAACTATTGCCATGTGTTTTACCCACTGTAATTTATTTACTTCCTGTGCTCTCAGTTCTGGTTGTCTACTTTCTACACGGAACAAAACTCTGTTTCATTTCAGAGGGAAATAGCAGAATGTTGGTGTCACTGTAGCTTATAATGGAGCTATACCACCTGCTGTATAAAATGTTTTTAAAAGTCTCTTTTCATTTGATTGTAATTTCTCCAGAGTTTCAGTCAAAAATCTTGGTTTTAGACATTGCAAACAAATAAGCCATATTCTTTCATTTAGAATGAAAACTAACAGGAAATACAGAGTTCCTGGTGTACAACACAAAGCTGATACTAAAACGTAATAAGAATGAATGTGCCTTGAAGTTGCATTAAGAACTTTGTTTTAATGGCAGGGAGTGAAGAGGAGAGCAGTGTCAGAGTACCAATCACATGATGATAGCTCTGAAAACTCAGAGTGTAGTTTTCCATTCAAATACACGTATGGTGTGAATGCTTGGAAGCACTGGGTAAAGTCTCGGCATTTAGACGAAGAGCTTCCAGAATTAGAGGAACTGAAATCAAGTAAGTATTTCCAAAAATCTGGCATCCATTTTTTTATTTGGTAGTGAGAGTTGTTGATCTTGTCTGATTTTGAGCTGGAATTTCTAGTAGAAATTAGAAATAGTTCCCACAATAACAAGGATTATTTCACCTCAGAGTTGCCATGCTCTTTTTTTCCCTGAAAGAATTTTCTGTACTCAACACACTGGGACTTCTATGTCTAGTGCAAGCCAGGACAAAGCTTTTCTAGCTCTTCTGACTTCTCATGACTATTTTAATATATTTTTTTGTTTGCATCCTGATTTTCCTTGTATTCTAACCCTTCTCGGAGTTTGCACTTTTTCTGGGCTTCTAAATTGCAAGGGAGAGGCACCCTACTTTTAGTAGGATGAAGAGTTCTTCATCAGAGTCTGGCATTAAGTGGCTTTGGAGATCTGGCATAGTGCTGCTTCCACTCCTGTGGGGTTTGCTACTCTTTCTGCAAAGCTCCTCTGTATGTGGAGTTATTTACGTTGAGGGGAAAAAGAGGGACTGCTGCTACTTTTGCTCTCCTTCAGCTCCCACGTGTGTCTTAGCGCCGTTGTGTTATGCTGTTGGATCTTTGGAAGCTGTGTTTCTCCTGAAGATCTCCCTCTGCCACTCCGTTCACTTCAGTATCTTGGGCTACTGCCTGTCTCTGCGTCATCCTCAGCTGTGCATGAATCCAAGTTCTGCAGTGGGTTCTGTGTTTGGTTAATTGGACTTTATTCTGGTAGGCTTGTTTATTTTAGTGCAGACCTAACATTTGAACTACTTATTACATACATTTCAACTCATTCATTGGTTAGTGTAGAGGACGTCAAACCAGTTTCCCCCACTCCAGTCCAAAAATACCCCATCCCACCCCCACTGTGTAATAATACTGTTGTATAATGTAGCATTTTTTCTTTATTTTACAGCAAAGTCTGTGAAATTAAAGGAAGATCTATTATCACATACTTCAGCTGAGTTAAACTATGGGTTGGCCCATTTTGTCAATGAAATTCGAAGGCCTAATGGAGAGAACTATGCACCTGACAGCATCTATTATCTGTGTCTTGGGATTCAGGAGGTTAGTAGAGGCTGTAGAGATGGGAAGCGGAGCTGCTGATTTGGCTCTATGGAGAATGGAGATAATGCAAATTTATTTGAGAGGAGGCTAGGAGATATTGTTAATATAATTGCTATGGTCTGGAACTCAGGCTGCTGTATAAATCACACTGTAGAAATCTGTATAGTAGATGAGTTTACAGGCCCATTTTGAAAACTGAAATATAAGCTGGTGTAAATAAGCTGTTACAATTTTAAGCTTCTCATTGGGTTAAAGCAAGGCATTTGTAGTCTGTAATGATGTTTTCCATGCTGTGCTTCGTTTTGATTGTGCTGACATAAGAGAAGAATGAAATGAGGAGTGAGATATAAAGGTTTTACTGACTCTGTTACTTAGCAGATAGTGGAAACAAGCTATTTAAAGTGTTGTTTTGAAAGTCTTATTTTACTGAAAACAGGGGACAGACAGTTTTCTTTTCCAGAATGTAGGAAACTGTGCTGTATTTGTTGCCTTCCATTCCCCAGCTCCATCAAATTGCAATTCTTCCATATTTCAAAGCAAAAGGGAGTCAGTTTAGATGCATGTGAAGGCAGTAGCATTAGATATTTTAAAAAGCTTTTCTTTAGTTTATCTTTTAAGCAGAGGATGTTTTAATTTTTGGTACATAAGGAAAGTCATAGATAAAATAAACCATATTCAGAACTGAGAAATGGAAAATTTTGTTTAATTTAAAAGACAAAAAAATGCATGGGATGTGAAAAGCCAGATGTTCACAAACTACTCTGCTCTGCTTTTAATGAAAATCTTTTTGAAAAGAAATAGTACTTCCAATAACTTTTCTGTATTAATATACAAAATTAAGGAGTTAGCTGTTATTTTTCCCACATGGTTGAAATATGAGAAGTGAGCATCCATTGGCATTTTAGTCAGTGTTGCTACAAAGCATGTTTCAATCCAGCTAGCTTTCTGCCACTGCACTCGCATGATCTACTGTCTCTGTACCTTTCTTTGGAACTGAAAACAGTCTTAGTGAGCTGATAAACAGAGAGCTCTGTGTTTAGAAAATGGAACTTAACTAATAGCATTTTTTTTCCTTTCACCTTTGTCTTCATGCCTTTGACACTGTGTATTTTGTCTATCTTGAAAACTAATGGTACATAAAATTTGATTTTTCACTGCATCAGAACCAGAGTGTGTGGTACAGTGTAAATATAAGGACCTTTAACACACCCATACAACTGAAACATTAAAGGAAGAACTTGTACTCATGTTATTTTAAATATTGCTTGTATTTAGTGTCTGGTATTTAATTCAGGTGGTGTTATTGGCCTCATTTCATTGCCTGTTGATGGCCCACTCGTGGCCCTGGCATTCAGGCTGGTAGGAAGATTTTCCCTGTTCTGATGAGTTTGTATTTCACAGAGGCAAGAGGAGCAGAAACATGTAAGCATGTGATCTGTCAAGGACTGCAGCCAGCTCGCATGTGCTAAGGGCAAATTGTATGTCTTTAGAAAGAGATTGAAACAAGCTAGTGGTACACTAAATGTGGTGTAGTTTTTGCAACAAACCTTCATTGCCTTCCACTGTTTTCCTACCCCTTCTTACCATCTGACAGCCCCCATGTAGATACTCCTGAAAATGGGATAAATTGCCAGTTGCTGTATGAAGGGTTTTGGCTCTGTTTAACTCAAAAGGGGCTCAGAGATCAAATGATGCCAAGACCAGTGATATTTTACTTATGAGTAAGTCAAAGAAATAGAAGGAAATCAAAAGAATCAAAGGAATGGAATGTGGAAGATGTGGACTTGAAAAAGAGCTCTCTCCTGCATCAGACTGCACTCATTCTCAATGGTGAAGCCCTGGCTCAAGCTGGGGTGTTTCCTCCTGCGTGTGCCATGGTTTAGAGCTCAGGAGTCCTTCAAGTTCAAAGATGTCTTTATGATTTTGTACAAGAATTGCTTTACTTAAATGAAGCGCGAAAAAAACTTTTTACAGCAAAACAGTCCCTGAATGAAGCCAGTAGCCATGTTCAGTTCAGGGTCATTTGAAGCTGAAATTATTCTACTTGCAGCCAGAGTTCGTTCAGTAATGGTTTTGGTAAACCAAAAGAACTATTCCTGAAAGACCTCACGCCTAAAATAAATGTTGTTGCATTATGAGAGGAGCATTGAGTGGAAAGGGTTCCTCTAGAGCAAGGCATTACCCTGCCTGGCAGCCCTGCTGCATTGTGGCCTTCCTTCTTTGTTCCAGCACAGGCTGATTTTTTGCACATGGCACTGAGGGAGAGGGTCTGTCATGTCTGCAGCAGTGGAAGAAAATTGATCTGGGTGCACTGGGAGAGGGGGAGTTGAAGGTTCTTCAGCTGTTCACTTTTTCCTTCGTCCCTCAATCTATATCTCAGTATGCTCAGGAAAATACTGATGAAACAATAGTGCATAATTTAATAATGAGAGTAATTACGAGGGTGATTTGGGAAAATTCAGGCCGGTAGGGCTTGTCGGGTGTTTGAATGTGCTGGGAGATGTGCTGCCTGCTCCCCATCCCAATGAAGATGTGCTGGAAGCTTCTTGGAAATGTATTAATTAATTTTCCTTTTTTTAAAACTGAAGTGCAAAGATAGGAAAATCAAGATGTGCTGAACCGTTCAGTAAAAATGAGTGCTGTGTGATGTTATTTCCAGTACGTGCACAGAAATAGATGCCATTTCCACAACTGAGCACGTTTTCTTGTGTCTGTCATTTTTATTGTGCTCACTAACAGGCTTGTTCACTCAGAGATAACACTGAAGTGGAAATGTTAAGAAGCCAATCCTCCATTTCTTAGAAATGTCTCCAGAGAGGATAACATCAAATACTACTGTAGCCCTCCACCATTAATTCCTGGTTTGGGAAGGTTTGTTGTTGTTGTGTAAGGTCAGGAAGGTGAGGGTAAACAGACTGCACAGTAGGCAGGTGCCTCACATCAACCTGTTGTTTTTCTTGCACTGCTGGATATCGTTACCACAAATACAAGGGATTGGATTTTTGTTCAGACTTGTTGGAGATGCTTTTGTCGTTGACCAGACTTCATGTATAAATGGCAGTTTCTTGCTATATGTTTCTTTTCTTTGGTGACATAGCTGTAGGAAAAGATAAATTAATATATACATGTATATTTAAATGACTCCTCATTCACTGATACAGTGTTGGGTACAAGAATATTTTAAAGAGAATTGTTAGATTGTAATTAATCTGTGATTCACATCTAGTTAGAAATTTACAGCATTGGAGTGAAAACCTTTTCCAATACGTGGCAGGATTTCACTGTATTTTCAAATACTGCTTTTAGTAGGATTGTGCTGAAAAACAACACTGTAGCACAGAATTTGTTCTCATGTGATGTTTAAATATTGTCTGTTACTTTTTTTCTGTAGTATTTATACGGAAGTAATCGAAAAGACAACATATTTATTGATCCAATCTACCAGACATTTGAACAAGAATTAAATAAAATCCTTAGAAGTTGGCAACCAAGCATTCTTCCAGATGGTAATTTTCTTTTTGGTCATGTATGTTTTTCAACTCTTAGTAGCTTTATTTTCTTAAGCATGTAGCTATATAGAAATATTTTATATGTTGTGGTAGTAATTGATTAAACATCATAAAGATTTCATGTAAGAGTTCAATTAAGACTGCATCTATAAATATATTTTTTCTTGGTAATCCACTTAGCAAGAGTTGCTTTTGGCACCACCTGTTTATTTGAAATTGACTTCTGATCTTCAAGAGGAGAGAAAATCAGTAGAAATGGCTGTTTTTTGACTTGTTTTTGCCTGAGCTGAGTTTATTTTTGCACATCTGAGTCTCCAATGGGAATGAGCCAGGCCAATGCTGGACTGGTGAGCTACATATTAAGTCTTACTTGGACTGGGAGAAGTGTCTGCTTGGAATGTTTTGCTCAGGAGTGTTGTCAATAGAGAAAACAGAAGCGTGGTATACTAGAAAATTTTTCCCAGCAGATCCATTTTGGCACTAAACAATAGAATCCATTCTTCCATTTCTGTCATAAACTTCTTGTGAGTGAGGGCTCTTCCTTACCAGCCCTTCTTCTCTCTACTTGACATTGTCTTTTATCTGTATAGCTTAGGAGGGCTCTGTTTATGGGCATCCACATGGCCTGGAAGTTCTTTCCAAATGAGGTAGCCATGAGCAGTAACAAAGAAGGTGTACCTATGCAGAGGCCTTGCCTGAGCAGAATAAAGAAAACTCAAAAATATGCTTTTTGTGAAGGGACTGAGAGATTGGCCCTTGAACATTTGCTTTTATGTAATAATGTGAGGGAATTGCATGTAAGAAGTATGTTATGTATGAAATTGCAAATCTCCCATTGTCTGTTTTTTCCTGAAACTGTGGGTTCCAGTGTCTTTACCGGGTGGTTTTGAGGGGTTATAGGCATATGATTAAATATGCTTGTGAGAGGCTTCTGTCAAGAACATTTTACAGCAAACAGAAACTCTATTATTATTACACCTGGACAGATTATAGGCTAATCCATTATGCTTTCTCTAATTTCTTTTTCTGAAGGATCAATATTCTCTCGAGTGGAAGAGGATTATCTATGGAGGATTAAACAGCTAGGATCACATTCGCCGGTTGCTCTTCTAAATACTCTGTTCTACTTTAACACCAAGTATTTTGGTCTGAAAACAGTGGAACAGCACTTAAGACTTTCTTTTGGCACTGTTTTCAGACAGTGGAAAAAAAATCCTCTAACAATGGAAAGCAAAGCTTGTCTTCGATATCAGGTGTCTTCCCTGTGCAGAGCTGATAGTGAAGGTACTATGACAGTTCCAAAATAAGTATTGCAGGAACATCCACGTTTCACTCATCTGAGGGACATCTGGGCAGCTTGCCAGGAGCCAGAGGTCTGCTGTTACGTGAAGTTCAGTTCTTGGCTCTTGGGTCTTTAATGGGAGCGTATTGTTGGGAACGCAGTGTCTCTGCATTAAATGATCCCCTTCAGCCCTCTGGTCTCATGCTACGCGCTGAGACTCTGATGTGGCTATGGGTTACATTTCCAGTGCATAGATAAATGTAGATGTGATGACTTGACTGTGTTGCAGTACTTAGGTTGAATTATAGTCAGTCTGCTCTGGGATATTTACTGAAAAATGTGAAATAACTTTGTTATGGCTTAGATGTTGTTGGTTTTCTTCTTAAAGATAAAATTACTACTGGGAAAAGGAAACATGAAGATGATGAACCTGTATTTGAACAAATTGAAAACACATCTGATCCAACTAGATGCCCTGTGAAACTGTTCGAGTGCTATCTGTCTAAAAGGTATGTATGACATAGGGTAAAAAGGAAGAGTTCTACGGAAGACCTGGTACAAAAAGGAAGTGTTTTGATGACGCATTAAATATTCTCAAGCAAAGGGAACGTATTGAATTCTTCTGAAAAATATCTCTTAAATGAAAGCACTGAAATCTCCAGTCTTGTAACTGGACACCTGCACAAAGTGTGGAAGCAGACAAAATACTGTCAAGGGCTTTATTTGGGAATGATTTCTTACACAAAATTCCCAAGCATTCTGCAGAGAATTACCAATTAAGAATTACTAGCAAGGAATCTGGTAGGTTTTGCTACTAGAACGCTGTTTGTGACATCTGTATCTCTTCAGTAAGAGTTTTGTTGAGAAAATTTGGTCCCTGGAACATGTCCAAAGAATGGCAATGAAGCTGTGAAGGGTCTGGAGCACAAGTCTTATGAGGAGTGGCTGAGGAAGTGGGGAATGCTCAGTCTGGAGAAGAGGAGGGTCAGGGGGGAACATAGCATTCTCTACAACTGCCTGAAAGGAAGTTGTGGCGAGGTGGGGGTTGGCCTCTTCTCCTGGCAAACAGTGATAGAACGGGAGGTTAAGTTGCACAAGGGGAGGTTCAGGTTGGATATTAGAAACACTTTTTTTCTCTTCACCAGAAAGAGTGGTGAAGCATTGGCACAGGCTGCTCAGGCAGGTGGTGGCATCACTGTCCCTGGAGGTGTTTAAGGAAAGGGTAGACGTAGTACTTAGGGTCATGATCTAGTGGGCAACATTACTGGTTGGTGAACAGTTGGACGTGGATGATCTTAGAAGTTTTTTTTCCAACCTTAATTCTCTGATTGTATGAAAAAGATTTTCTTCATGTTAAGTCATCACAAATGTGAAAGGTAGATACTTTTGAGGTACCTAATTTGACAACATATCTAGAAGTATTTTGCAGAAGAAAAAATATAATCATAATTAACTCTGCATTTAGAAATAGCTCGTTTCCTTCCTATTGGTTTAGAGATTAATGCATTTAACAATGTATTAATACATTAAGAAGAAAATTTAGGAAGATCTTGCAAAAAAATAATTTAGTTACTGAGTTTTTTTGTAAGTGTGGGAGAACAGGATTTCTTGGGAAATATTCTTCTTAAATATTTTTTGTCAATATTGAGCAGCCAATGCATCAACTGATTTTAATGGAGATTTAATCTATGTAA
Source organism: Centrocercus urophasianus (assembly GCF_019232065.1). NCBI lineage: Eukaryota > Metazoa > Chordata > Aves > Galliformes > Phasianidae > Centrocercus > Centrocercus urophasianus. Next base: position 33,489,998 of record NW_024885532.1, on the reverse strand, counting down.
GTGTAAGTGGAATATAGGCAAGTGATAGAAGAAAAATTACATTGTGTATGCAGCACGGTAGATCAAATGAAGTGTAAGATCCAACCAGTATTGGGAAGTAATATCTTACTCTTAAAAGTGAAGAATGGTGTAGACAATGAGAGAGCAACCTTTTGGTTTCCCTAAGTCACTTTGAGTGAAGAGGAATTTACTTGGGCTGCACATAAAATATATAATTGATGTATCTAAGTAGCAAAACTTTTTTAAACATAAAAAGGGCAACAAAAATGTAAAGGTAGTGGGAGATTTGACCTTGTGTTTGTGAAACTAATAATTTTTTTCAGAAGTCTTGAACCCTGTTCTCAAATTTCTGTATGAAAATGGAAAGCAGAGCTGCATATTTGCTGCTGTTCACAGGGTTGTTTAGCCAACGTATCAAAATCATACCACTATTTGCCATGACTTGAGCTTACCATAAATTAATTTTTATTTTGAACGCTGTTAGGGTTTGAAACATAGTGCAGATAAGTTGATTTTTACCTTAAAGTTGTCAAAAATTGCAGACTTCGTCAGCTAGTCCCACTTTCCTACAGGTGCTGGTCACTACTGCTGCCTAGAGCAGCAGACTGTTTCTCCTGGTTCCACTTCTGCAATGTGTACATTGCGTGTTTGAAATAAATTGTTAAAGTATTTAATACTTTAAAATGTGTTGTATATATGAACTTATATTGTAAAGTTTGAGGTAATGCCAGCTGTTTGAAGTACATGTGCCAACCAGCAGACAGTTGCAGCTGAAATGCGCAAGTCCTCTCATTCACAGCTGAAAGCAATACATCATTGGTTGTTTTACTGGCTTGTCCAAAACATAGGAAAGAGTTGAATATAGTTTAACTATTAGAATATAATAAAACATCATAGTCTGGTTTCTAATCTAACAATCTGACTTATATAAGAGCAGAAGAAACCGAAATTTACTCAAGTGGGTGAAAAGCAACACCTGTATATTTATCCAATCTGGGTAGATGACCTTGATAGCTTTACCAAAGTAACATGACTTACAGTTGATTTCTGAAGTCCACAGTATTCATGGAAGAGACAGCATGAGTGAGTACTTGTATGCAGGATTGAAAAAATATTTTACTGCCCGAATGGGCAAAATGAAAGTATTTGTTAGTGGGTTAGAAGATACACCTGAGTTGGATTTAGCAAGTATATGGAACTGCAAGATATAACAGGTTGAGAATTAAGGGATTTTAAGACTTAGAGATTCCTTAGTAAATAGGAGGAGGAGAAGCAGCTTTAGCTTCTTGTTGCACTACCATGCAGCTCAGAACTACCATCCTTGGTTACAAGGAAAGCCCAATCTCTGTCTTCAGAAACAGAAAATATTTTCTGTTTTAGCAAGTCCTACAGTTGTAAAGCTTTGCAAAACTGGAAGAATCTTCAGCCTCATATACTCTTGCTCAGTCCTAGTGTATAGTCAATGAATACAAAGATGCTATAATTATGAAATAAACAAGAGAGTTTGACAAAGCAGATTATAGTAACAAAAAGAGGACAGAAAGCTTAACCACATCCTGAGCTTGCCGCAAAACTCCAGAGGAGGGATTTCTAGGAGAGATCCTTTTGCACTGGCAGTCAGCTCTTAAATAGGTCTAGGAGAGGTGGAGTCAGGCTTCACCCCTTCCGGCAGCTCAGCTGAATTGCCTTCACCTGTGCTCCTCTGGCTGACTCAGTGCTCGCCTCAGGTGATCAATCAGAGGTTCAGGCTGTGATTCAGCACTTCCCATACACCTAGGCATCCGCTTTGGGCTGTCCTGAGGTGCAGGACTGGCTGGCTGCACAGCTCTGTGGATGACATAGCACTTCTCCATAGCAGTCTCCACTTTGTAGCAGGTGAAGGTAAAAGCAGAGTTTTGTTAACATATGAGTATGAGAAATATTAATGTATTAATTTATCCTGTCAAACTGTTATCCTAATTCCCCTTATTTTTCTCTGTTGTAGCCCACAGAATCTGAATCAGAGGACGGACATGTTCTATTTGCAGCCAGAATGCTCTGTCTCGTCAGATAGTTCTGTCTGGTACACTTCCACCTCACTGGACCGCAACACTTTGGAAAATATGCTTGTACGGGTTCTTTTAGTAAAAGATATTTATGAAAAAGACAATTATGAACTGGATGAAGACATAGATTAAAACAAACTTCCAAAAACAGTCAAGAAAAAAACAGCATTAGATATAGTCATGCTGCTAGACTTTTATTATGGAGAACATTTCAAGTTTACCCTTTGTTTTATGAGTTTTGTAGCATTGTGTACCCTCACCTGGGTATTAACATGTAAATAGTCTGTGAGTGAAAGTTTCCATTATTCAGCGTAGTGATGCTAGGATACCTAACAAACACATTTCAGATTCTTTTTTTTTATTATTATTTATTTGACTAGGTATGTTTGTAACTTTTTACATTGCAAAATATGAATGAGAATGTGCCATGTGTAATTTTTTTCTTGTAGTAAGAGACATCCATGTTGCACAACTCTGCTGTTGCAAGCTCCCTTGAAAGGACACTCTCTTTTAATGGGTTCTTAAACCGAATGGTTGTGTATGGGTAGCACTACTAAAGTTTAGAACTTGCTGTGTCTTTGAGAATTTTTAAATAAATTGTAAACTAATAGGTTTTTTACTTTTTAGTTACTGAAGCCTTATAAGGTTATGTAGAGAGATTCCATCTTATGTACCAAAAATAGACAAAAGAGAATGCTGTCAATATTGGTGTACTGTAATGTGAATCTATTCTGGTGAAAACATTTTTTTTTTGTTGCCCTTATTAAAACCTTAGTGTCCTTTCCTTATTTGTGACTCTCTCTCAATTGCCCCTACAAATAATATATATATACATATATAAATAAATGAACATAAGCTTAAAGCATGTGATCATCATGACATGTATTTTGTTTAAAAAAGGGAGACAAAAGAAAAAAAAAAAAAATCCAAGGGAAAAAGTGGGGAAAAAGAGAAAAATGTCTGATGACAATGCTATATAATTCTTTTCTGTCTTTACTTTTCTGACCATAAATGCTGGTACCTCATATCACTGTAAATCTGTCCTTTGTAGCCTTAGCAAAATGAATTTTGATGCTGTATTACATAAAGTAATATGGTATACTACATTTGAACTTGTTTGTTCTTGCATTGCTGTACTTAAATACAGTCAGTACTTGACAGTGGCTGGGAAAATTCTCTTAACTATTGCCTCCATACAAAAGCCATATGACACGTGATGTTGCAGAACGCTGATAAATTTTTGAAGAAAATGCCTTTCATATGTTCTGTATCCTTTCATTGTGCTTATTCTGCATAAGGAGTCTGATTTCCAGATCTGCTCAAGTTTTGTTCCTTGCTTTTGTTGAACTGATGCAAGCAATGTGGTGGCTCATGCAATGATTTTGCTATTGTTCTGAAAAAAATGTGGTAAAATATTCTCCTACAAAAAGTAGTCATTAGTTTTGCTTTCTTAACTGACTTCAAGTGTGTTCAGAAGAATCATTTATGAAAGAGGGAAGTTTTCTGTCTGTGTATGTATGTGCATATATATATGTATATATGTGCATATATGTGTGTGTGTATGCACATACCACCTTAGGACTCATTTCTTGCAAGGGCTGCATGACTTTTCGTTTTCCTTAGCTTAAGAAGAATGCACTTGGATACTCATCTTTCTATACAGAGAAATAAAGCTTCAGTTGCTTTGTTTTGTAAAGCAAGTTCATTTAAATTTCTATTATTCTTGTATGTCCATGAATATGTATCGGCTTTAGATACATCAGTATTTCAAAAGTGGAGGTGTATATCTTTTATTTTTCATTTCTTTCTGGTGGCTTTGTCCTTCCTGTGAAATCAAGAAGGAGCACAGGGAAACACTCAGTAGATCACTTCTAACTTCAGTACTATTACCTTTGTGAGTGCAATAAGAACTTAAGGGTGTTTTTTTGGTGCGTTTGTTTGTTTTTGAAGCAGCAGCCATAGAATGTGCCCACATAACACAGCATAAGTTAAATAAGGAGTCACTATCACCGTTTTGCTCTGCCTGCTCCAGTTGAACACCTGACTTGATCATAAGTTTTAAGTACAGGAACCATTTACCTGCTTAAAATGCATTGTGCGTAATGTGAAATATTTCTTTGAATCTTTCATTCAAATGCTATGAAAAGAGAGGATCACTTGTATTCTCCGTAGTTCAGATTGAAAGTACTTCAGCATGAGATTCAATCATAGGATCATAGAATCACTAAGGTTGGAAAAGATCAAACTGTCCGCCTGTTTCCACTACCCCACTAAACCACATCCCTTGGTACAACACCTGAATGTCTCTTGAACACCTTCAGAGCGGTGACTCCACACCTCCCTGGGCAGCCTGTTCCAGCACCTGACCACTCTTTCTGAAAAGTGTTTCCTAACATCCCACCTCAATCTCCCCTGGCACAACTTGAGTCCATTCCCTCTGCTCCTACCGCTAGTTATGTGGGAGAAGAGGCCGACCCCCGCCTCCCCACAGCTGCCTTTCAGGTGATTGTAGGGAGCAGTAAGGTCTCCTCTGAGCCTCCTCTACTGAACACAGTACTCGAGGTGCAGCCTCAGCAGAGCTGAGTACAGAGGGATGATCCCCTCCCTGCTCCTGCTGTCTGCACTGTTTCTGATGCAAGCCAGGATGCTGTTGGCCTTCTTGGCCACCCGGACACCTGCTGGCTGATGTTCAGCTGAGCATTGGCCATTACCCATAGATCCATTTCTTCTTATGCAGTCTTCCAACCACTCTGCCCTAAGCCTGTAGCGTTGCCTGCAGTTGTTGTGGCCAAAGTGCAGGACCTGAAACTTGATCTTGTTGAACTTCATTCCATTGGCCTCAGTCCAGCTATCCAGCCTGTCCAGATCCCTCTGTGGGGCTTTCCTACCCCTAGGCAGATGGACACTTCCAGTCAACTTGATGTCATCTGCAAACTTACTGGCAGTGCGCTCAGTGCCTTCGTTCAGGTTGTCAATAGAAGTACTGAACAGGACAGGCCCCAGTACCAACCCCAGGGGAACATCTCTCCCTATTTAGGACAGTGTTTAAGCACAAACATACTTTTATAAAATGACATTTTTAATGTGAAACAAAGTACCCTGGATCAGAACTAGAGTTTAATGTGAGCATGTTGACTGTTTAGTTTTAAACAGAAACTAAATTGTTGTTCTCAAAATCAGATAATGGCTATTCTTTAAATGATAAGATCAGTTTTTAGTGTGGTATACTCAAAATGGATGTACATTTTCAATTTGGTTAGAAAATAATGCACGATTCCTGAATTTTGTCAGAAATCATACTACTACTGTGAAATCCTCTCATTTTCTATCCAGGATTCACTTTCCATCAGTGGGATATTTAAGTTATAACTTAAAGTAATTTTTAAATATGGATCCAAGTTGGAAACAGAAAGATGGTTGACAAGAAAATAAGTTTTATTCCAGAAGATGGAGCTATTCCACCACCAGCAATAATGTTCTTCATGGGCATAGTGTGATTCGACCAAATGTAAACTACTGAAGTACTGCAGTAAAAAATGAGTCAAGGCTGAATGTATATTTGTAATTCCTAAATTTGAACGATAATGCAAAATGCAATGAAAAGCCGCCTTTGTGGAAGAAGAAAAACGAAAGGCATTTAGTTTTGTAATGATTAGAGCAAATAAGTGTATATATTTTGTGAGAACTGCCAGCAGCTGGACTAGAATCAGGCCAGAGGGTAAGGTGCTGCCTGACAAATTGCTGTACAGAAAAATTTGCCATGTCCTGCCCTACACAGAGCTCCCTAGCTAGTGATGTGTATCTGAATCCCACCTTCATTTTCCACCTTAAGAGGAAGGTATGAAGGGGCAACGTGGCTGTTCTGGCCATCTCTGTAACAGACAACTCAACTGAGAAGTGCACCTGGAAAGTGCTCTGCACCTCCTCAGTTGGAGCTCTGGTGTTGAATAACTCACAGGTAAAGTCATAGCTTCAAGATACTGGGAAAATGAGTAGATAGCAGTGAGCAAATTACATTGAAAATACAGCCTGGTGTGATAAATGCAGGCATTCTTCCAAAAAGTCGTTTGTGGTTTTTTGCTTATTTTTTTTCATGTAAATAAATGTGCAGTCATTTTGGGTATATGAGAAAAAGGCAGCTTAGGTGTTGTAATTGCTGAACTAAGAATAAATTACTGAAATGAAAGTTGTGATTGTAGAGTAATTGCAATGTTAATTGCCTTGAAAATGCTCACTATGTGAATTTCTGATTTTATAATGCAGAAAAATGTATTTTCTTGTTATCTATGACTTTGTCCTGTTGAGAAGCTGTGTAAATAGGTGGGAAAACAGGAGAGGTGCCCCATAAAGAGGTGCCCCATCACAAAAGGGCGTCAGACTTGTCTTTGGAATGGCAGATCAAAGGCATGAATGGTAGTAAACATGCACTGCACTTCCTTTTTAGCAGACTTTGTTTTAGTATATGAAGTTCCTCCTTGTAATGCTCACTGTCCTGTTTCAGTCTGTTGCTGATGATAGGAAAGGCAGTTAAATCCATGTTCTTTCTGTTGTAAGCAGGATGGAGTATGATGAGCAGGTCGTCCTGGAAGAGATGTTAAGGTACACATGAGATGAAGAAGTGATCTGAGAAAGCAAATGGCTTCACCAAGGGCAGATTGTTCCTGACCAACCTGGTGGCCTTCTGTGATGGAGTGACAGCATCAGTAGACAAAGGATGTCTTCTTCCTGGACTTCTGCAAGGCCCTTGGCATGGTCCTGCACCACATTCTTATCACTAAATTGGAGAGAGGTGGGTTCAAAAGCTGGACTATTCGGTGGATGAAGTATTGGTTGGATGTTTGCAGCCAAAGAGTTGATGTCAGTGGTTTTAGGTCCATGTGGGGGCCATTGATGAGTGTTGTGCCCCAGGGGACCATCTTGGGACCAGTGCTCTTCCAACATCTTTATCAGTGACATTGACAGTGGGATTGAGTGCGCCATCAGAAAGTTTGCTGATGACACCAAGCTGATTGGTGCAATTGACACCACAGAAGGAAGGGATGCTATCCAGAGGGACCTGAACAGACTTGATAAGTGGCCCATGAGAGCTTAATGAGGTTCAGGAAAGTCAAGTGCAAGTATTTGGGATAATCCCAAATATGTGTTACAGACTGAGAGAAGAATTCTTTGAGAGCAGCCCTGTGGAGAAGGACCTGGGAGTTCTGGCCTGACATGAGCCAGCAGCATGCTCTTGCAGCCCAGAAGGCTAACAGTATCCTGGGATACATCAAAAGAGGGATGGGAACAGGGAGATGGAGGTATGGAGGTCCCCCTCTGCTCTGGCCCCATGAGGCCCCATGTGGAGTACTGCATTCAGATCTGGGGGCCCCATCACATGAAGGGTGTGGAGCTATTGGAGCCGGTCCTGGGGAGGCCACAAAGATCATCAAAGGGCTGGAGCAACTTTCCCGTGAAGGAAGGTTGAAAGAGTTGGACTTGTTCATCTTAGAGAAGAGAGAGCTATGTGGGGACCTAACTGTGAGCTTCCAGGAAGGAAGCTATTAGGCAGGAGGAGGACGGACTTTTTACATGGTCCAGTAGTGACAGGACAAGGGGGAATGGCTTTAAACTAAAAAAGGGGGAATTTAGGTTAGATGTTAGGAGGAAAATCTTTACTCAACAGTGAGGCACTGGAGCGGGTTGAGCAGAGAATTTGTGGGTGTTCCATCTGTGGAGGCGTTCAAGGACAGGTTGGACAGGGGCCTGGGAAGCCTGGTGTGGTGGATGGCAGCCCTACTCACGGCAGGGGGTTGCGACTAGATGATCTTTAAGGTCCATTCCAACCTAAGTTATTCTGTGATCCTTTGAATGAAGCATGGACAGATAAGGAGCTGTAGCGATAATTCTACCTCTTCCTTATCCTTCAGTAGGGCATAATTTAGTGTTATATGTTTGCAAAAGGCTCCATTCTCCCTAAGCCAGTTCTCACAGGCAGAATAGCAGAAAAGGTTTGTGTGAGACGCTGGTGTGGTGAGAAGCTCCAAGGATTTAAATTGTGACTGGATAAGCTGTTAGTTCACAAGGAGAGTGAGCAAACGGAGAAAGGACAGAAAAAGATTGTATCCTATTTGAACAGATAATAGGATTTAGGAGCTCAGTTTAGTTTTTACTCTGACAATCCCTTCAAAGCTTATGCTTCCTGCATAGCCTGTCTCAAAGGATCTAACTCAGCTTCTACTGTATGTCATCAATGAATGTGGAAACGATACACGTATTCAAGTGTTTTGTATGGCTAGTTGTATTTTCAAGATACCTGTTTTGGTGTTTCCAAATCCATTACTTATTTCATACATCTAGGAAATTTTTGTATTTTCTTTCATAGGAATCTGTTGCCTTCATGGAGTAAAGCCATTGACAGAACTGCCACAGCACATTTCCAATGCAGTTAAATCATTGGATTGTGTATCACATAGCAGACAGAAGCTGCAACACCCCAATTTAATCAGATCAGGGCAAATAATGAGAGCAGGCCTCCCTCCTTGTGGCCTGCCAGGTACAGGTGTGCAGGAGGTGGAGGCCTCTGACAACAGGGCTGGGTGATGCCAGAAAGGGCAGCCAGCATTTGTGTCTGAGAGATCTGAGAAGAACAAGGCGTAGTGCCGAACTGGCTCCATTTTTGAGCTGAGGTTGTTGAAGGGGGAAAAAACCCAAATGATGCTTTGGTGGCCTATTCTGACCTGAACGCCTCACCAGCACAAGCAGGCTGGTTCAGTTCCTCTCAGAAGGGCTCCTCAAGGGTCAGCCTTCTCCCAGGTACTTGCAGCTAAATAATTCCACACCCTCTATTTTGTGCACTAAAATTCTGTTTCATAAAACATTAAGCCTCCGTGTTCTTTCTCAGAACAGAACAGGCGCATCCTTATCATCTGTGTAGTTTAAACCACAGTCACTTCATTTGTGTCAAATCACTCAAAGTGCTTTGCTGGTTTACAATGCAACACTTTATGTCTTGGTGTGACTGCAGAGTAAACAAAATACTCCCTGCAGTCTTGAAGATGATCTTTTCTGCTTCCAGTATTCATTATGCAAGGCAGTGTAAGTGTAGTATTTGCATTTCTAGCCTTAAGAATTTCTGCAGTCCCTTCTGGTTGAAGAAGAAGCTTTCCAGCTTGGGACAGAGCTGTGTCACTGCGGCAAATGAAGGTGTCCTCCACCACTGCCAAACCATCGGCCTCTTTGCCTCTGAAAAAACCATAATTCCTGAAAGCCTTCCCTCCTCATTGCTTCTTGCATGTGTTTCTTATGCCAAAATCCCACTCCATCTCCAGAGACATGGTCCACCACCCATTTTCACATTCAAAAAAAATGTGCTAATGCTCAGGGACAACATTCTTATTGGCGTCATCTTCATGGTGAAGTAACATGGTTTCTCTTTCAGCTTCAATGGAGAATCCCATAAGGGAAGCCCTTTGGAGAAGAAGAGGCTCAAAGCAGCATGCTAACTCCTCATACCAATGAAATTCCCCAAACCACAAGAAACAACTTGTGTGAGTCAAGCTTTAGTACATCACCTAAATAAAAGAGCATCCTATGCAAGCCCACAACCTGCCAGCTACTGTGTTTTTGGCACACCCTTGAAGTGCACACAAGCATTGGTACAGGCTGCCCAGAGGCTCTGGGGTCTCCTCCTTAGGGATCTGCAAAAGCCACCCAGAAGTGGTCTTGGGCACCCTGCTTTGGGTATCCCTCCTGGGGCAAGGCTTGGGCAGAGGGACCCAGAAGTCCCTGCTATTCTGCGATGTGAGAAATAGGGAAATTGTCATAAACTGACCTGTTTGAATGCAGATCAGGAAGCTCTGCTAAAACTTAGATTCTTATGTGATTCTCTACCAACATTCAGGTTCCTAAACTCTATCAGAAAAAGCAAGTACCAAGGAGAGTACTAGGAATCTTTTAAGGGCTTGAACTGCCTTACAGGACCTTTTCTTTGAGATGTTGAAGATGAGCTTTTGTAGCACATTTCTGGTTCGTGAATATCACTTTGTTGAATTGTTGCTAGAGGAATAAATAGATCCAACCTTATTGTTTCAGGAAGGGAAGCTTAGACAGTATCAAAGGCTGAAACAGCCTCACCAGCTCCATACACTGAGATTGTGACAGTGCAGACTACAGCGAGTCTTTGTTTGGACTTCGTGAAAGGTCTGTTTTTTCTGTCTGTCATTAAGTAAGACAACACAGAATTGGCTAGGGTAGAAAGAGGAAGCCCATCCCAGGATACCCAATAATTGGGTCAAATTAAAGAGAATCCAATGCTATCATCAGCACTGTGTTTAATACCTGAGAATAAAAAATTTTCTTTGGTACAGAAAGGGAGATCAAGCACATGAAATTACACTTTTCATAAATAGTTTTCAGTCCATGAGCAGCTGCTTTTGGTCAAAAGAGAGATCTTGAGTTTCTATGAACACACAAAGTGATGAAGGGATTCTGACTTTAGCAGGATCTGCTATGATAGGACAAGGGGAAATGGGTTCAAACTAAAAGAGGGGAGATTTAGACTGGATTTAAAGAAAAAGTTTTTGTAATAAGGGTGGTGAGGCACCGGCACAGGTTACCCAGAGAGGTGGCAGGTGCACTGTCCCTGGAGACACGGTCAGGCTGGATGTGGTTCTGAGCACCTAATAGAGCTGTAGGTGTCCGTGTTCACGGCAGGGGGTGGGCTCGAGGCCTTCAAGGGTCCCTTTCAACCCAAATGATCATATGATTCTGTGATAAATATCACCATGAGAGCATGCCTTGCCAAGGGCAGACACACGTGCATGCTTATTTGCTGAGAAAGTCTCACTAAGACTGGTTTCCTCAGAAGGAAGTCTCTGTGGTCAGAGCAAGGAGCATTAGACAGGAAACCATATTAGAAACAGTTGTAGTTCTTGGCATTTTTCTGGCCAAGCATGGCAAGACTTCCAGATGGAAAACCTGAGCTGCTTTGTCTGCCTCAAGGGCCAAAGTTTGTTGAACTCATTTGCAACTGCTACTGTGGCCCCTGCACATCTGTGGAGATGTTCTGCACTCCTCCAGCCCACCCAAACTCCCCACATCTCCTCTTGAGGAGAATATCTGTGATGCTGCTGCCTTAAGTTATACAAGAACCAAATAGGCTTTTGTGATTTCTGGAGTTTTGACATGCACCACAAGCATGGTCACCAGCAATCAGCTCCTGCTGAGGCCAAGTTCTGCATCATGCATCTGCCTCCCAACCTTGTAACTCTAAGTCTGGAGCGGCTAATCCTCACCTCCACTGGTGGCAATAGTGCAAGAGACAGGCCTTCAAGTAAGACCAATGAACACAGGGTGTAGGAAACAGACCCCTTCTGTCGGTTACAAAATGTTTGATTAAGAGCACTGGAAACCTGGCAAAATAGAGCATCCCACAGGGGAGAAGCAGGGAGCTCTTATTTGAACTGCAGTGCAAATTCCTCAAATTGCCTTTGCTTATTTGGCCAGATAGGAAATACAAGTCTGTTCCTGCCATGATTCTATTCATTTGCTAGTTACAAGGTGTGTTTATGGTGACCACATACATGAATCCAGCAAAAGGCACAATAGGAAATTGTCATACAAGCAGCATTTCTCATTGGCTCATGTTCATTAGAGATCTCTGAGCACACGTAACGTGCTTGGCGACAAATAATTTTTCTTTTTAACAGGTAACATTCTTGTAACACTAAGTATTTTGCCTTGCAATTATATTTTTCCCCAATAGAAGCCAGTATTTCTTTAATACAAAAACGTTATTAATGTTCTAGTATTTGCAAGCAGACATCTCATGGCACCCACTGCTGGTAGGTGCTGAAAGATCCGAAGGTGGCTGCAAAAAATCAAAGTTGTGATGTTGGCCTCAGGGAGCTTTGGAGCACAGCTCAATGGTGATTATATTTCTCAGTTACTATAACACTTAGAAAATCCTAAACTCAAAGTTGAAAAACAAAAACCCACTAAGATCATCTACTGCAACCATCAACCCATCCCCACCATGCCCACTGACCACGTCCCTCAGTGCCACATCTCCACATTTCTTGGACGCCTCCAGGGATGGTGACTGCAGCACCTCCCTGGGCAGCCTGTGCCACTGCCTCACCACCCTTTCTGAGAAAAAACGTTTCCTAAGATCCAATCTGATCCTCTCCTGGTGCAACTTAAGGCCTTAATTACTTAAGGACTTAATTACTTCTCATCCTGTCACTGTGGGAGCAGGGGCCAACCCCCACCTCACCAAAACCTCCTTTCAGGCAGTTGCAGAGAGCAATATCTGCCCTGAGCCTCCTCTTCTCCAGACTGAACAATCCCCCTTCCCTCAGTGCTCCCCTTAAGACTTGTTCCCCATATCTTTCACAGATTCATTGCCCTTCTCTGGACACACTACAGGGCCTCAGTGTCTTAATTGTAGTGAGGAGCCCAAAACTGAACACAGTACTCAAGATGTGACTTCACCAGTGCCAGCTATAGAGGGATGATCCCCTCCCTGCTCCTGCTGGCTGCACTCTTGCAGATACAAGCCAGGATGCAAATCAGTTACTTTTTCTTTCTGCAGGTGGGAACATTAACACCATTGACAATATAGTGCTGTAGCACCTGCCAGGTTTGATTTCCACATGTCTTAGATCAGAAGAAGTTCAGCAATTACATCAGAAAATAAACAATGTGTCAGCAGGCACGTACCTTATATATAACACTCATTTGCTACCTGTACTCATTTTCAACATAATTTTCAACTGTTCAGACTTCTAAGTGTTGTAAAGGTTTCCAGATAAACAGAAATCTCTCTAACAGTGCTCGTGACAGATCCAGTAGTGACAGCAGATCACTGTGAAAGTTGATGGTGGATTTCTTTTGAAGTAGGAATTCGGGTGATCAAAATCACTTATTTGAACAATGATGCTGTCAGCTTCTAAGTTAAAATTGCATTATTGCATAAAATGGGGGATTGGAACTAGATGATCTTCAAGATGCCTTCCAACCCAAACGCGTCTATGATTCTATAAAATGATAAATGATGCATCAGAGTGATTTCTACTAAAATACATCCTCTTGCAAATGAAGGTAATCATTTGAAATCTTTTCCTTTCTTTTTTACTCCAAATTTGGTGTTGCTGACCAGAAGAGAGCCTTTTTATGCCATTGTGTGAGGTTTTTGAAACGGTCACATGAGCGAGCTCACGGTCAGTGCCTAACAAAGGCTGCTGTGCATAACTGAGACCGCATACAATGAAAGGTTGATGTAACCACATTTCTGTTAACTCTGTGAAAAATCAGGCATGTTAACAATGTAGGTTTCACAGAGTTTCATGTTAGCTTGAAAAGAAGTACACTAAATACATATTAGTTTTAACAAGCAAACTATTTTGTAATTCTTTTTTTCTAATAATGAAGGGGGAAACAGTAATTCAGTTTCAACTCTCTTTTTTACAAGTTTCCATTTCAGCATGTAATGTATCTGAACAGTTCCAAGCTGACATAACCGAAGCATGGACTTTCTCCTTTTGTATACTGAATAGTGTGCTGTTACTGCTGGGTTTGGGGAATACAGATGTGCTACAGTGAAGCAGACATGAAAGAGCCAATGCTAACCAGACAAATTCAAACAAAAATAAACATTTAGAATTTCACTCTGCGCATTTCTTTTTTTCCTATCTGACAGATCAGAGATAAGTGAAGTGGGGCTTCGGAGTGCAGCAGGAGACCCTGTCTGCCCTAAGTCCCTCAGTGCAGATGTTTCCACCCTGCTAACCCATGTGTAGCTGCTGAGCTGACCTCACTAACTCCAGACACAACATTAGAACCTTCAGCCATCTGCCCAACAAGGACAACTCCCAGAGACGAGAGAGCTACCCCTGCTTGGCCAGGAGCTCTTCAGGCTGCTCTTCCCTCCTGTTTCCTGAGATGTGGCACCAGGCAATCTCCTGGGCTGGTGGCTCTGGGGCACAGGAACTCCTCAAGGTAAAACAAAGTTTGGATGTTGGTCTTCCATGGTTTGCACTGCAGTTCCCCACAGTCTCCCCATGGATGTGTGTTTCATAGAATCTCAGAATCATGAAGGCTGGAAAGACCACTGAGATAATCCAGTCCAACTATCAGCCCCTCACCACCACACCCGCTATCCATGTCCCTCAGTGCCATATCCACACCTTTCTCAAATGCCTCCAGGGATGACGACTCCACCACCTCCCTGGGCAGCTTCTGCCTCACCACTCTCACTGAGAAGAATTTCTTCTTAATATCCAACCTGATATTTAGGAGAGTGTATCTTCCTTGAGAGAGCATCACAGTTGTGTGAGGCTTTGAGTCGACAGACGCAGGAAAACCACACTTTTTCTGGGGCTCACTGCCACACTTCTTGTGTAAGCATGGACATCAACATCTAAAATCAATCTTGTAACATCTGAGGAAAAAAAACCTCTTTTCAGACACGCAGACTGGCATCTCTTGCAATCACCATCTGCAGATGGTACTTGAAGACTGAAATTATAGCCATGGGTAAGTTCAGTCTCATGTTTTCCTGGCTGCAACTCACCCCTGGGGAGCTGCCTGTTGTGAAGTACCACTGTTGTGGCTCTGACACCTTGAGACCCAACAGATCTTCTGCACTTGGAAGATGAAGCAAGAAATAGATGACAAATCAATCACTGCCTTCCTGATGCCTTTAAGATGCACTGGGGTAAACCTGCTCCAGCAGTAGCCATCAGGCACATTGGTTTCTGGATGCTCAGCACAGTGCTAGGCACACCATCAGAGTGATGGGTCCTCCCTGAGGTACCATCCAAGAACAGCAGGTAGGATTTCCTCTCCCAGGACAACAGAGGAGTCCTGTGGCCCCTCAGCTGACAGAGAGAAGATGCAATCCTGGTGTGTGGGTGAAAGGCCTGAAGAAGGGCTGACAAACAGCTGACTCCCCCTGGTAGGGAAGAAGAGGTGCTGGGAGGCAACGCTGTGTCCTGGTAGTCTGGGAGAGGTGGCTGGGCCTGAGAGGAGGAAAGAAAGCTGATAGCAGGTAACATTTGCAGGCCAACAGATGCCTGTCCATGTTCCCTCCTAACATTTATGGAGAACGTGACTTGTTGGGAAATGTTTTTCATCAAGAAAGAGGAGCTTTGTCACAAAAAAATGATAGCATGCATACAGCTGGGATCCCTCCGGAGCTGTGTGGTGTTTGGTGCCTTGAGCTCCACAGTGAAACTAAGGAGTGTGTTCTTTCCAGCAAAAACATTGTCTCAAACTCCAAACTACATAGTTTCCGTCTCATCTGCTCCAGGTCTGAAGAGCCAGATATTTGGATTACAGACATTTTTCTTTACTTAAAGATACACAGTAATGTCATTACAGCTTTACCCACAGCACTGAGTCCAGCTCCTGAATCCACACAGGACCACACAAAAACAAAACTCTCTGTCTGAGAGCAGTCGCCTCCTTGTGAGGAGCTGCAGGTCACCATGAGGCCTCCCCTCAGCTTCCTCTGCTCTGGGCTGAACAAACCCAGGGATCTCAGCTGCTCCTTACGTGCTTTTCTTTGCCTTCTAGGCCCTTCACCCTCTTTGTAGCCTTTCCGATTTGGAACATTCCAGTTCTGTGATTCTACCATCTGATCTTTCCTTGGCTACTTTCTCATTCAGTATGAGAATAAGCAGCTTTGGAGCACAGGTCTTCATGCAAATCTCAGTATGGGACAAAGGAAAACAGATCAATTACACACATGCAGAAGCAACTGTCTCTTGCCACTGACTTTAAGACAGCACATTTTTATTCTTGTCTAAATTTAGATGAGTTGAATCCCCATTCCCAGCATGCTTAAGTGACTCAAATAACTCTCAAAGTCTTTCTTTTGCCTCATGTACTTTGTTTTCCAGATATAAAAGTTGTAAATATGTAAACGTACGCATAGAATGGCTTTGGTTGGAAGGGATCTCAAGGGTTGTCAAGTTCCAACCCCTCTGCCACAGCCAGCTGCTGGATCAAGTACTAGATCAGATTGCTCATGGCTCCATCTAACCTGGTCTTGAACACCTCCAGAGACAGGCATCCACAGCTTCTCTGGGTGTCCTGTTCCAGCACCTCACCACTTTCTTAGAAAAGAACTTCCCCCGACATCTAATTTGAATCTCTATTCCTCTGATTTGAAATCGTTCCCCCTTGCCCTATCACCATCTACCCATGTAAAAAGTTGGTTTTCCTCATGTTTATAAACTTGGAAGGCCACAATGAAGTCCCCCAGCAGCCTTCTCTTTTCCAGGCAGAACAAAGCCAGTTCTTTCAACCTGTCTTCAAAGGAGAGGTGCTTTAGCCCTTGGATGATCCTCATGGCCTTCCTCTGGACCCTCTCCAAAAACTCCACATCCTTCCTGTGTTGGAGGCCTCAAACTTGGACACAGTACTCCAATTGGGGCCTCACAAGGACAGAGTAGAGGGGGACAATCCCGTCCAACACCCCACTGGCCAACCCTTTCCTGGTGGAACCCAGGATACCATTGGTCTTCTAGACCACAAATGCTGCACACTGCAGACTCATGTTAAATTTTTCATCACCAGGACTTCTATGTTGAATTGGTTGGAAAGTCACAGCCAGAGGGTTGTTGTTAATGGTTCTGTATCCAGATGGAGGCTGGTGATGAGTGGTGCCCCCCAGGGATCTGTCTTGGGTGCTCTTCAAATTCTTTGTCAATGACATAGATGATGGAATTGAGGGCACCTTCAGCAAGTCTGTTGATTACATCAACTGAATGGTGCAGTCGACACCATAGAAGAAAGGGGTGACATCCAGAAGGATCTAGACAGGCTTGAGAAGTGTGTTCAAGTGAACTGACTAAGGTTCAACAGGGCCAAGTGCAAAGTGTTGCACCTGGGCTGGGGCAAATCTCAGGTATATACACAGCCTGGGAGAAGAACTCCTTGAGAGCAGCCCTGCCAGGAAGAACTTGGGGATCCTGGGAGATGAAAAGCTTCACATGAAGGAAACAGGAGAGAAGTCAACTTTTTATTTGGATAGACAATGATTGGGAAAAGGGTGATGGTTTTTAACTAAAAGAGAGGAGATTTAGATTAGATGTCAGAGGAAAAATTTTCACCCATAGGATGGCAAGGCAGTGGCACAGGCTGCTCAGAAAACCTGTGGATGCTCTGTTCCTGGAGGTGTTCAAGGCAAGGTTGGATGGGTCTCTGGGCAGTCTGATCTGGTGGGTGGCAGCCCTGTCCATGGCAGGGGGTTAGAGCTACACAATCTTTGAGATCCCTTCCAATCCAAGCCATTCTATGATTCTGTGATTCTTTGATCCTAAAATCCTATGATTCTACAATGATATGATTTGGTGGGGAGGAGACAAGAAAGAGCTCCCATTCTGTGGGGAGAGAGATTGACAGTTGCAGAAATGCTCACATCAATTCCCTCACCAGACTCCTTTCACAGGTGAGAGCTCAGAAGCATGACTGCAAGAGGAAAGAAATGGTGGCTGATGGATATCCATGGGGCCAGACCTAGAGAGGAGGGGACCAAGAAGCAACAGGACCATGAAGGTTGTGGAAACCCAGTACATCATCAGCCACAATGCAGGGAGAAAAGAAATCCACAGTACAACAGCCCTAAAACCTGAACTTTAGAAGATAAAATGAAAAATACATTTATGTCTAAAAAGGCCCAGTCAGAATAACCAGCCTCAAAAGAATGAGAGGAAAATTTTGTTAAATTTTGAAAACCTGAGCAATTTTTTTCCAGTGAAAATATAAAATACTTTGGACTGTAGGATGTTCTGTGGTTTTTCTGTGCACAGGACCTTGTACACATTAATTGTTTGAGGGCTATGGAAGATCTGGGGAAAGCCTGAGTCCAGCTTGATTTTGAGAAGAAAGAGTTCACTGGAACAGACAGAGTCGTGGTGTGAGAGGACAACAGGAGCAACTGACAGAGGAGCTATGAGCACCGTGGACGAGGGTTTTAAGATGGAGAAATTGGTCACTTTATCCATATTTTTTTCATTATTCTGGATTATTTTTCCACTTGGAAGAAAGTGCTGCTGCTGGGTAGAAGAAATCCATCATTGCACACCTGGGTTTCAGCAAAGCTGGAGTAGCTTTAGTTAAGGAGATGAATTAAATTAGCTCAGCCACGGGTGTGTAGCTTGGATGTGTGCAGGTAGATGCATGCAGGGCCCAGAAGTGGGATTACAAGGACAGAGGGGTCCCAAGCACACCGTGTACCAACCAGGGGCTTTCATTCAGGCTTGCTGCTATCTAGGACTGTCCTTAAATGATGAAGTAAAAAAAAGATTGGTCCACATCAAATCCTCAGCCCTGGGACAAAAGACAAGAGAAGCTCACCCTGGCACCACACCACCATGCACCCAGCCCCACTGGCTGGAAGGGATGCATGTCCCCACTCCTGCCAGCATCTCAGCTCGAGCACAGCTTGCTCTCATTTGACTCATCTTCAGGCAGTGCCTTGCTGCCTTTTGCTTTCACACTGTTCTGATATGCAAAACTTGTAATATTAAGAATAGGGGGAAAAAAACCACAACACAATAAACCAAAGAATTTTGGCTTGTTTTGTCACTCATCAGAAATATGATGTTAATATGATGTTTCATGGTGTTAACAGCAGAATATGTGTAACAAATTTGAACCATGGTGGTAAACCTCTGATCTTGATTTATTTCCTAAGCAATATGCCAGCACTACTCTACCTATGATAAACCTCCCTAATCAGTATTCTTCAACCTTTTGATATTTATCCTCAGCACATATTACCAGCATTCCTAGAAAGAAAATAAATGCCATGAAACAGTGCAGGAAGTATAAAGCTGATATCACATTAAATCTGGTTGTCTTGGAATCCTGTATTTCTGTGAAAGAAGGTTCTTGCTCGCTGTTGTAGTTATTCCAGTCAATTTAAATGCATCAGGACATTTTTTTTGGAAGATGGAGATTTCTGTTAAGCAGTGTTGGCCAGACTCCAGATTTCTTCTATTCATCTGGAGCTATAATAGTACTGAACACATAGCTGTGAGTGTGAAAGCAATGTTCACCCCTGCATTTTTGTTTCAGATCAGTCCTCTTGTCCTTTTAGACAGCATAATAGAAGTGCTGCAGTAAGCAGGGTCAAGTAGGATATGCCAGTGAGAAATGTTAAACTGAGACTATAGGCTGCGATTATGGGCTCTAATGTGCGATGAATCCTTTTTAATCACATGATATGAACAAATGTCACCGTTTATTATAAAAAAAAACAAAGTGTTCAGCTGCAGGAGAAATAGAATGGATGACAACTGCATTTTCAAATGTTTTGTTTAAGCAAGTACTGTGTGGTCTTTTTAGACAGCTAGGACAAACTGAAGTTAAAATGTTGTAAGTGCAAGTCTTTCCAGCCAGTTTCGGTTAGAACATGGAGCTTTTCAGAGGATGAGGACTCAGTACTCTTTATGACTCACATGAGCAGTCAGTTTCCACCTCCACCTCTCAACTCAAGTTGGAAACTGAAGTTGATTAATAAGATAAAATATTAACTCAGTATTTAATGAATTCAAGAGATGTTATTAAAAATGTATTAAAAATGTACAAATGTACATTATTAAAAGTGTAGAAAAGTAAAAATGTTCCAAAATTATTTCTACTTTTTGCTTTCTTGTCCTTTTCTTAAGACTTTGTTTTATGCCAAAATGTAGAAGAAAGAAAAAAAAAAAACACTGAAAATACTATCATCAATTTTGACATGTCTCCAACTCTCCATCAAATCCTCCAGTTAAAAATATCACAAAATATTTCTGGTGTATGAAATGATCAAGAGGTATGATACCTGAAGAGACAGCAGGGATCGCCTACAATCCTGACACCCATGTGGGCGCCAGTCTGCCCAGCTATCTCTCTTTTCTCCAGATCCAAGAGTTGACTTGTTAAATAGAATCATAGAATCACCAAGGTCACAAGATCACCCAGTCCAACCATCCACCCATCACCAACAGCTCTCACTAAACTACGTCCCTCAACACAACGTCCAAATGTTCCTTGAACACCTCCAGGGTCGGTGACTCCACCACCTCCCTGGCAGCCCATCCCAGTGCCTGACCACTCTGTCAGAGAAGTGGCATTTCCTAACATCCAGCCTGTATCTCTCCTGGCGCAGCTTGAAGCCATTCCCTCCAGTCCTATCACCAGTTACACGAGAGAAGAGGCCAACCCCCAGCTCACTGCAACCTCCCTTCAGGTAGTTGCAGAGAGCAGTGAGGTCTCCCCTGAGCCTCCTCTTCTCCAGACTGAACAATCCCAGCTCCTTCAGCCGCTCCTCATAAGCCCTGTGCTCCAGACCCCTCACCAGCTTTGTCGCCCTTCATTGAACCCACTCCAGGGCCTCAATGTCTTTCTTGCAGTGAGGGGCCCAAAACTGGACACAGTACTGGAGGTGTGGCCTCACCAGAGCTGAGTACAGGGGCACAATCACTGCTCTGCTCCTGCTGGCAACACCATTCCTGATGCAAGCCAGGATGCCACTGGCCCTCTTGGCCACCTGGGCACACTGCTGGCTCATGTTCAGCCAAGCATCAATCAATATCCCCAGGTCCATTTCCTCTATGCAGTCTTCCAGCCACTCCACCCTAAGCCTGCAGCGTTGCCTGGGGGCCTGGGTTGTTGTGACCAAAGTGTAGGACCTGGCATTTGGCCTTGTTGAACCTCATCCCACCCCTGTGACCGGGGCCAGACGTGGACTTCCTGCTGCCTGAACCAGGCGAACACGTGGGAGCCGGCCCCAGCAGGCCGGGAGCCCAGGTGGCAGGGGGAGGAAGGGAGGAAGGGAGGGAGGAAGGGAGGGAGCCCCGTGCGCCCGGGAAGCGATGGCAGCAGCAGCCGGGAGAGGAGGCAGAGCGTCTACAGAGCGGAGCATGGAGTGCAGCTGCCCCCCTCGCCTGAGCAGGAAGCGGTGGAAGCATGGTTGGACGATCACTGCAACTTCACACGCTCCTACTTTGTCAGGAAAGCCACAAGGGAAATGGTTAATGCATGGTTTGCTGAGAGAATTCGTAGAATCCCTGTCTAGAGTGCATCCTCTGCTTGTCACCAGCCTGCCTGCCCTGAGACCACCACCTCCGAACACCAACAAGGAAAATCTCTGCTTCAGAATTTGACAGACCCTTAAGGCTGAGTTTTGTCATGAACTCAGTAGGTGCAGGAAGCTTCCTCTCTGGCTGTGAATATATTCTGATGTATGTGACTAGCTGAGTTCATTCTTCAATTAGTTTACATTACAGTGTAAGGAAGGGGCAGTAACTCCATCAGGGATTAGTGAGTAGCAGGGAAGCAATCACTTGAGCTGCCAGCAGCCAGGTAAGCTTGTTTAATCATGAAACTGGGACATACTCTGAATTACATTTTAAATTCCTTGGAAGTCCTTGACACAAGAATGAAGGAATTGTTGGCTTTCTGGTGGCTTCTGCCACCCAAAATCAGGCCATCATGCTGTCTTCCTGTGCTAAACAGCATCTCTAATTCTTCAGTTTTCTGGAGCAGGATGACCATCTGAGGAACCTGAATGTCTGCAAGATCTGATGAGTTGCTTCAGAGCACCGTAAGGGAACTGGTGTCTTCACTAAGAGCAAATCATGTCTGACAAATCTGGTGCCCTTCTATGTTGCAGCATCAGCGGGTAAGGGAAGAGCAAGAGATGTCAGCTACCTGAACTTGTGCAAAACACTGACATTCCCACAAGACATCTTTGTCTCCTGAGAAGGAAAATCATGAGAACTTCATTCAGTTTAACAAGGACAGGTTCAAGATTCTGCACCCTGGTCAGAGCAATCCCAAGCATCAATAGAAGCTGGGTGAATTGAGAGTAGCCTTGAGGAGAAGGACTTTGGGTATTGTTGGGTAAAAAACTGAAAGTGGAACAGCATTATATACTGCAGCCCAGAAAGCAGACTGTATCCAGGGCTACATCAAAAGAGAGGGAAAGGGAGGTAATTCCCTCTCTAATTTGTTCTCATGAGACCCCACCTGCAATACTGCATTCAGCTCTGAGACTTGTTATTGGAACAAGTCCAGAGGAGGGTCACGAGGGTAATCAGAGAACACCTCATCTGTGAAGACAGGCTGAGAGTTCTGGAGTTGTTCAGCTGGGAGAAGAAAAGGCCCAGGGAGACCTCAGTGTGGCCTGCCGGTACCTGAAAGAGGTGTGCAAGAAAAGATGAGAAAGAACTCTTCATCACAAAGTGAAGTGATAGGAGATTACAGTTTTAAACTAAAAGAGGGTAGATTTAGATTCAATATAATGAAGACTTTTTTCACTGTGAAGCTGATGAGGCACTGAAACGGGTTGCCCAGAGAAGCTGTGGATGCCCCATTCCTGGAAGTGCTCAAGACCATTTTCGATGGGGCTTTGAGCAATCTTATCTAGTGGAAGAGTCCCCTGCAGTCCATGGCAGGGGATTGGAACTAAGTGATCTTTAAGATCCCTTTCAACCCAAACCATTCTATGATTTTATGATGATGCACTGCTTATCTGGTTACCTCAAACCTGATTGTCAAACTTTGACATTACTGAAAAGATATGTGTCACTGACAGGGTCCTGGAGACCAGCTGTAAACCAATTCTCATGACCCTATATTATCATTAGGACCTTGGAAACAGAACATTCTTGGTTTGATTGAAAACACATTTATTTAGACGACAAGTAGCAAAAACTTCCTGACTTGGGGTATAAAATGTTTTGGAGAGATTATGAAATGTGATTTGTAAATTTGGAATAGGTAGACCTCAACAAAATGTTTTGTCACTGCAGTGACAAGGTGTAACAGTATTTTGCTCTGCATGGAAGATTTTCACAGAATTACCAGCCATCACGGGGTGGCTGAGGCTGGCAGCGACCCCTCTGGCCCAAGCCCTTCTCCAGCAGGGACACCCAGAGCAGGGAGCCCAGGGCCATGTCCAGGCAGCTTTGGAAGATCTCCAAGGAGGAGACCCCACAGCTTTTGGTCAGCCTGTGCCAGTGCTCCCTCACCCACACAGCACAGCAGTGCTTTCAGAGAGCTTCCTGTGCTCCAGTTTGTGTCCACTGCCTCTTGTCTGGCTCTGGGCAGCATTGAGCAGAGCCTGGCTCCATCCTCTTTGCACCTTCCCTTCAGATATTCATAGACATTGTGAGAATCCTCATAAGTTTTTTCTCCAGTCTGAGCAGTCTCAGCTCTCTCAGCCTCTCTTTATAGGAAATATGCTCCATCACCCTTATGGTGCCTTATTGGACTCTTTCCAAGATGTCCAAGTTTCTCTTGTACTGGGAAATCTAGAATGTGGGTTGTAAATCATGGGGGCAGCAAAAGAGGTTGAATGACTCAGCTAAGGTTGGGTGGAAAATCTCTGGCAAAGCTGAAATCTAAAATTGTGTCTTAGTTTTTCCCTGGTTTCGCAACCACAAAATCTGAATTTCTTGATGAAGAATATCTCTGATGGTGATTACAATCAAGTTATCTTTTAAATACATATTTACAAATTTTGCATCTAATTAGCATCACACACGCCAAAATTCACAGAGCAATTTGTTACATCAGCTCTTCTGTTAATATATGAAGTCTCTGAGCCCAAATACTGCCTACTCTGGACACAGGGTAGTGCTAATGTCTGTGTTGAGCCAGGAATTCCTGAAGAAGACAGATGTAGACTTGGCTGTATGTCAGAACACTTTCTGTAGCCCTGACACTAGTCTGGTGACTGCAGCGATGAATTGAGATTCGTATGCCTGCTAGTATCACTTGTTTTTCCACACAGGCTTTTTTCTGATTTGAACCTCTTTCTGCTATTATTTTAGTCTCTGAATATCTGGCAAGAGTCCAGCACAATGTCTGACACTTAAGGTAGAAGACAAAGCACATAGGAGAAACAAAAATTTGGCTGCAGACTGCTATGTTGCCACAGCACTTTCTCTTCTTGCCCAGTTTTTGCATTCCTTTATTGATGACAGTTGGATCAGAAACCTTTTCACACAGCTCTGCTGGAAGGAAAGGGGAATTAAGGTCAACCAGAAAGAAATGCTTCTGCGTGTTATCAGAAATCATGTCCATGGTTTCCCATATCCTGGAGCTGCCAGATTTACTGCTGAACTAACACAATAATGCTGGACCATTGCAATACGGTGCTTCATCTGAATTATCAACGTGGAGTTTTTTTATGTTTTAAAAGAACAATGTTAAAAAGAAATAAGTCAGCTAAAAGGAAAGTCAGTCAAGGAATAGCATGCTGGAAAGGATTTAGTCTGGGACTGCAGCACAATATTAAAAGCACCCATTGCCAGCAACAGAAAACATCCCTAAGCAATTCAAAGTTCTTTCAGATCACAGCAACAGTTTGTTCTTCACTGGGTAATAAGCACATGATGTTGCCTTCCATCAAAGCTCCTGGGAGAATTAAGGTTCAAGGCAGGGTGTTGCCCTCTGATGCTGGAGGAAGAGAAATGTCAGAGGACAGCAGGCTATTTAAGCTTGTTACCGCCCCAAGATCAAGGGTTATGATTTTACATGTGATCAGAAGCTCAGAAACCCAGTCACTCTCTGGGAAATCTGTAAAGACTGGCCTGATTATTGAACATTGGTGTCTTCTCGCACTGGCACACACTGTTCTTAGAGGAAAAACCTCTCACTGTTCCATAGGTAACAAGTATGTCTGTAGCACGGCCGTGACCTCCACATCTTACTGGATCTCTCTTGGCAGCTGCATGCTGCTGATGTTGGGTGCGGACATTATGTGACCTCAGTATCTTTTCAACCTCTGACCTTCACAATCAGCAATTAACAAAAACCATATGAATAGCGTAAATGGTAGACAGGATGCCTATAAAGCCTCATGCAAAGCGCTGTAACTGGAGTCACTGTATGACAACAAGCAAACAAAAGTTTATTATTTAATTAGATATGTGTGTCCTTAGAAAGGAACTTTGTTCCTTCTGACAGATGCTAAGGTCCCATATCCTTGTGCTGGGAGCTGGGTGAATTTCCTGCCTATGGTTCACCAGCCCCAGGACCTTCTTGCCCTCTCTTCCCTGGCTTTTTTACAAAAGCCTTCACCATGAGAAAACATGGGAGAAATAAGAGTTTGTCATGCACTGGAAAACTGGAGGACTTATTCAGTAGAAAGATGCTCAGCCTCTCGCTTGGGAAAACTCACCAAGCCCCTGGCCTGAGTTCCTCCCTGTGAAGTTGTGTATGTCTCATCACTGGAAGTATGCAAGGTTGAGTTGGGCTTTGAGCAGCCTGGTATAGTCAGAGAGGTCCCTGTCCAAGGCAAGGTGTTGGTATAGGTAATTCTGAGAAGTCCCTTCCAACCCAAGTCACTCTATGGTTCTAGGACACCAATTCATGCCAGCAGAGTACTAGAAAAAACTCTTCCTATTTCTACACTTGCATTTCTCATTGCAAACAATTTTCCCTGCTCATCAGTGGGCATTAATTTGCTTCAGTCCCTAGAAGTGCTTCCTTCAGAAGTTACAGCAGGATTTGAAAGCTGTGTAAGGAGAGAGGAGAGCACACAGTATTTCCAGGAAAGTGACTATATGAAAAAATATAAAGTATCAGAATATAAATGACAGAATGAATGTGGAAATGCATTGTCTAGCAGTATTTTAAAAAGAGGGTGACATCCTCTTTTAGGATGTCATCTTTAGCTTTGAGCCTTGTAGGAATGTGAGAAATGCCTTCAAGACTTCTGGATAAAACCCATAAACTGTATGGTATTTCCCATTTAAATGCAGTTCACCAGTGTTTTCTAACCTAGCCTTCCTCATGGTTATATCCAATTTTGGAACTTACCATCAAGGAGTGTCCTATGAAAGGTATCATTTTGAGAAGTAAACTATGTCCAGCATAGAGCATTGACTGAGAAGTTCATTAGGAATCACTCTCCCTTCTTTGATAAAAATCTTACAGCCATAAAAAATACCCAAATGGAAAGGTTTGGAGAATCATTCTTGTCTTGAGTAGGGCAAGAGGAAATGGCCTTACGCTGCACCAGGAAAGGTTCAGGTTGGGTAACAGGAAACAGTTCTTTTCAGAGTGATATTGCACTGGCACAGGCTGCCCATGGAGGTGGTGGAATCACTGCCCCTGGAGGTGTTCAAGAAACTCAGAGATGTGACACTGAGGGATGTGATCAGTGGGCATGGTGGGGATGGGCTGATGGTTGAACTGGATGATCTTAGTGTTTTTTTTCCAACTTTAATGATTCTGTGATTCTGTGATTTTATTGAGACATTTAAACTTTTAAGGAAAGAGCTTTAAGACCTGGATTTTCAAATACATTGTTTTTATACAGGTAATTTTTGAAAAGAGAATCAAGTCCAAGAACTTTGCATCACATGGATTTTTTTACATGTTGGGCAATAGTAAAATTAATAGTTAAATTAATAATTAAATCAGAAATTTTCAATGAGACTCAAGAAAAATGATAAACGACAACAGCATCCTGTTTTTATCTCACTGGGATTGTTTTTCTGCCTTTCACTCAAAATAAAGCTGACATCAGAAACTTCTTTTCTGGAAAGTAAGCTCAGCATAACTTCCCAGCCTCATGTGCTGACAGCCAATTTGTCACTGTTTCTGCACCTCTCTTTGTCATAGTTCTCGGTACCTTTACAGCTCTCCATCTTTGCATCACCAGCTCTTACATCTCTAAGTATCTCTTAGTATTCTAATATCTTTCATGCTGACCTGTAGTTGCAGCACATCTATGTCATATGTGTGCAGCATCTACAACAAATCCATTCTATCAGAAATCATCTCCAATTCCTTCTGTGTGGCAGAGCATGAAGGAAATGTGACTTTTCAGCACCAGAATCCAATATGAAATTAGTTTCCTAACAAGGCACTGAAAGCATTGCTCTCTTTTTGTAAACTATTTTCCCTTTCCCTTGCCCTAAGACCTGAATGTTACTGTTTCTGGAAAACAGCAGTTTGGTAATGCTAAAATTCTCTCCTTCAACAGATCGCGGCACCCTGTTGCCTCCTCACTGAGCCCCAGGTATTTTCAGATGGAGGTGCCGGTGTACTGGAGGAGAAAGGATGAAAGAATGAGTGCATCCTCAGGCCTTGACCTCATTGCTAGCACTGTCAGCAAGTTGCCTCTTGTGACGGTGGCTTTTGGTGTGTAAACATCTACACAGGATGGGAAGTTTGAGAGCTGAGCACTGTTTCTGTCACTGCGGGCTGGATGGAGTCACGTCCACAGCATGGCAGCTCCTTCCCATTGCCAGACCCAGCACAGACCTGCCAAGGCCTAGCACACAGCCCAGCCTACTTGCTCTCTGCCTCCTGAGACCTGCCAAAACAGACTGCTATCTATAACTGCCTTCCAAATGGCATTACAAAAACAACTGCCTTAACACTGACACTGTGCAGAAGAAATCCTATCATATGCTTCCAACGTCACATCTCAAGACAAGACCGTAAGCTCTTCTCACCTTTGTTAGCTGTCCCACTTTCATGAAGATTTTGCACTTGGGTTTAGCCAAAGGCACAATGCTCCCTCAAGAATAAAATCTCACTGCTTGGAAGAGCCCACAAAATGTAATGTCTCAAAACCTTGGAAGTCTCTTGTCACTGCCCAGTGCAAGAATACCAGTGAACACAGATAATTAGGAATATACTAACTTGCCTTTTCATGGTGGACAAAACAAGCCTGGAGGGTTTGCATCTCTCAGATCATTTCCTGACATGGTTGTCTTTACACCCCCATCTGAAATGTTTCAGTGCAGCCATATGACGCGTTGAGCATAGAAGCACCAAAATGCTAATACTGGGGAAATATTATGAAAACAAAAAGTACAAAAGTACAAAAGTAAGCTACTAATACTAATCACAATAAGGGCAGTGAGTACCAGAGTTTGCCTGCTGTGTGGATCAGTCTTGCCAGGAGGTCAAACCTTTTAGGAAACCTTTTAGGAAAGGTTACTCCAGCCAGTTACATTCATCAGGGATGTTGGGCTGACACACGCAGTTTGCAATTCATCACATTTCTGAAATTAATGTAGAAGGACAGAAAATTTTTTGATCCAGCTAACAAATCAGTTAGATTTTTAACACTCTGTATGTTTTTTGGCTTGGTCCTGCATTTTGCTGTTATTCTTCCAAACAAACCAGTCGAGCTTGCAAGACATGAAGCTGATTACATTTCTCAGGCCCACTTCACTGTGCCATTCACGCCTATCTCTGAGCAGTGCAATGATAACACAGTGTTGTATACAGAAGGCGAAAGAGTTGCTTGGCAACTAAACTACATTTTAGACTTAACCCTTTAGTTCTACTCTTCAGTGTTACCCATGTCTAATGTGTACTTAAAGACCATCGATGAATTACAGCTTTGACACCTATAGATAGAATTTTATCTCATTTTCTTACCTGCAAAATTCAGGCATCAGCCTGAAAAACAAAGCTCCAAAAATTCAGCTGTCTACTGTTGGCAAAAGAGCAGCTGCCTAGCCACAGTGCCAGTGACAACGCAGAAGAAAGGTCTCTGCAGTACTGAAGAGAAAAAATCCTGGTAAGGAGCCCAGCTGGGACTCCCTGTGGCCAAAAGTTATTATTCTTTGTAGCTGTAAGCATAACCAAGTCCCCTTTGCATATCACAGATTTCAATCTGTTATTTTTCTACTACAAATCATTTGTAATTAAAGCATGGATGCATTCTGCAAGCTCCAGAGAGGTGATAAGATCCCAGCTGACCCACTCCATAACCAGCTGCTCCAGGGGGAAGATATAAAAAGATTCATCATACAGATAGCAGAAGATCTGACCAGAGACTGTTATACAGGGTGTCTGTGTGACTGGGCTCTTACTGAAGGCAGATAAGCATCCTGAAGTGAGCAGATTCCAGTGTGTGGGCATATGTCAACACTGTTGACTGAAGCAGAGTATGGAGATGCCTGAGAGCATTAAACGAAATAACCTGGGGACCAGAACCAGGATAAGAGTCAAAGCAAAGACTCAGGTCTTGATAAAACATTTAATTCAATGAGTATTTCTGAGCTATAAAGAAGGAAAAATATGCTTTCAACCTGTCATGTCTGAGTGGCTCTAGGCAACCTATTAGAGAAAAATTATTTTATTTTACAGGCAGAGCCCTCTGTTTTTTTTTCTTGGAAGTTGTCCCAGAATCACTAGTCAGTTTTCTACGCCCATATCTCCTCACTGTGTGAGTTTATCTGTCAGATAATGAATTTGCATGGGCCTGTTTAATTTTTCATGATCAACTTTACAGTGTAACCTTTCAACTTTTCATCTTTTAAGCTATCTTTTAAGTCTGTCTCAGGAAATCATCTTCAAAACAGCTTACAGTTAAGCTAAGGAAATGTTCCTTAACAGTAGAGCTAAGGAAAACAGAAAAATGCTGAGTTGTACCTGATCCTAAATGAAACAGATTTCTCACTTTTATAAGTAAAGTTGTATTTAGGTGTTGGTGAATAGATTTAAAAGAAGAGATTTTTAGAGGATATAGATGATTTGTAAGGACAAATTAACACTGATTTTCACTACAGCCAGCAATCCTTCATCATCCCATAAATCTCTTGCTTAACTTTTCAGCATCTCAAGTCTGTGGAAGAAGTTGTTTAACTTTTGTTACAGGGATGATGCTGCCAACCCACCCTGGTGGGAACTGGCACACTGTACCAGTCTGTTAGGTAGCTATGATATTCATGATGTATAGGCACCAGTAGAGATATAAAGAGTCCTTTCTGAAGTCTAAGTACATCCCTCTGCTGGCCCCCAGTAACCAGAGAAAACTATCTCTGGTGGGACACTCTTGGGGTTTGGTTCTCTTTTCCATGCACCCTGATTGCAGCTGGGTGGTGCACCAACCTGTAGGGATTGTAGGCTGGCTGTTGTCATGGCACATCATGGATCAACGATGCCTAGAGAGGCTGTGGAGTCTCCTCTGGAGGTATTCAAAACCCACTTGGGTCTCTTCCCTTCCCTGTAGACACTCAAGGTCAAGCTAGGCCAGACTCTGAGCAGTATGATCTATCTTTAAATGCCACTGTTCATTGTAAGGAAGATGGAATAAATGACCATTAAAAGTCCCTTCCAATTCAAATGATTATATACTTCTATGAGACTACGGAATAATGTCAGCTGGAGGAAGCCAAGAACAAGACATTCTGCACATCTTAAATTTTAGAAATATTGACTCAAAACCACTCTTAGCAGTCACTGAATTACCCATGGTTTGGGCAGAGTGCAGCTGTAAATTTGTATAGAGATACTTCCATGGAAAACTACATCTACATGATGCCTGTGAGTGACAAACATGATGGTAGCATTTAGTAAGTAAAAATTTTGAAAGTAAACTGTCTATGCTAATCCAGAATTGATAAGCATCTTCAAAACAAAGTGCAGTTGTATCTTAGAAATTCCTCTGGAAGTGTGTGATCGCCTCAAGAAGATGACAGTTACATTTTTAAGATGTTCCCCCCACATCCATAGTCTGTAAAGAGAAGAGAGAAATAGTAAGAAAAGAGATCAACAGAACTCCTAAATAAAGTTGCAAGAGAATTTGGATGACTCACTGAAACTACACATGGAAGACTATTATCAAGGTAAGCAGAGGATAAGAAGAAGACAAGGAACGACAGAAAGACAAGAGGGCAAATTTTCAAAAAGACTGGTTGTATCCAGAGGTTGAGGAGCGTAAATGTGAAGCACTGGATCTGAGCTAGCAGAAGTCATCAAAAGCACTTTGGCACCAGTTTTGATGAATTAGCAGTAAGGAGGGAAAACAGAGTAGTGGAAATAAAGAGTGGGACAGAAACAAGGACTACTGGTACAAATTCTGAACAATGGCAATTGAACATCAAGGTGGAGAAACAGTGGCAGATACCTAATAGAGACCCAAGGGTTTTCTATTTTTTTATTAGCTGGAGCACAAGCACATTGTGTAAGAGAAGATCTTGAAGACAGGCAAGAGGAGTAAAAAGAAGAGGGGGCTGAAATGGCATGCCATTGGCTGAGGGAGAATGAGAAGTTGGACATTAGGGGAAGATGGGGAGCCACTGAGACAAATGGAAATACTAGAAGGAGAGAGCAGAAGATAAATTTGTACACCTCTGTGTGCTGTTTGAATTGTGAGATGGGGAATGGGAAAGTCAGGCTAAATTCTGACAGGACTGGCAAGATCCTTTGCAGAAAAAATAAAATTTAAAAAAAAAAAAAGAAAGAAAAGAAAAAAAGATGCTGAAAAAGAAATTGAGAACTGAGCCAAAAGATTGAAGACTTACAAAAAGTAGTGCAGTGAAATACTGTGGCTGCCTGTGACATTTTTAGAGATGAAATGGGTGTTTCAGAAACAGGAGGAAAGGAAGAGGTGGACATCTCACAAGGTTGAGATGTCCATCACTTCCTTTCCTCCTGTCCCATCCACAAAAGGTTGAGGATGAGTACCTTAGGTGGAATATAGGGCAATAGCTCTGGTGGTCACAACCATAAATAGATAAGTTTAGGGAAGTGGAACTGGTTCTCTGCCATTGAGATGAAGGGAGAAGACAGATAGTGAAAGAAGGATTGTAAAGGGCTGGAACTGGAGAGCATGTGTGAGAAGGAAAGAGAGGAGAAAGAAACAAAGAGCTTGTACTGAGTGACACAGAATCACAGAATCCCTGAATAATTAAGTTTGGAATAAAGCAATGAGATCATCCAGGCCAACCTTCGACTTATCCCCACCATGCTCACTAAACCGTGTCCATCAGTGCCACATTTCCGTGTTTCTTGAAAACCTTCAGGGATAGTGATTCCTCAGCATCCTGTTCCAGTACCTCACCACTCTTTGTGAAAAAACGTTTTTCCTGATTTCCAGTTGAACCTCCCCTGGTGCAACTTCAAGCCATTGCATATTGTCCTCTGTGGTCTTTTCCATTGAAGAGAGCATTCCTGAAGTACCAGTGCCATTTAGCAAACCCCACGGCCCAGGCAAGCTCCAAATATTTGAAAGAATGCTGAGAGATGCCTAGAATTACCAGCACATTAATTTCTGCCTGTACACCAGACTTCCACAGTAGACATAAGGGAGAAGCTTTGCCAAGCCACTGAAGTACTAAAGGCTGGATGCAGTTCAGTCCAAATGCATGTCAGGGCCATTAACCTCACTGTAAGCAGAGATAGAAAATTGCAAGGCAAAAGTGCTGGGCATCGCAAAGATTAAACTACCAACATTGCCTCAGAATGCTGGAATGGACCCAAAAGTTAATAATAATAAATTAAAAAAAAAGGGGGGGGGCAGAAGGGGGGAGGTTTGGTGGTTTGGTGGAGGTAGGAGAGAGGAGTGGGATCAAGAAGAAAAGCATTGTAAGAAAAGCATCACAAGAAGCAACATTTCAAACTCTGAGAAAAGTGAAACTTTCCTACTCTCTGCTGAAGTCTCTGTTCCAAAAGAAGCTGAAAGCTGTCCTAAGATCTGTAGTTATTTATAAACCATATTCCTGTAGAAAATTCTATAAATATCCTAAATGATAAGCATGTCCTTTATTCCTCCTAGATCAGCCAGCTAAGAAAAAAATGGAAATAGCTTTTGGCCAGCTAAGACCTTCTCATCTTCTTCTGTACACTGCCTGCCCCATCAGTGAAACAGCAAAGTTGTCAGGGATGGACCTGACCGAATCATAATTCAACTCTTCAACCAGACCTGTATCTCTGTCTCTGACTACTGTGTGACTGCAGGACATCTGATCAGCACACATTGGTAATAAACCCTACGGGAAACACAGGGCAGTGTGAGAAAACACACCAGGCACAGTAGAGAAGAAGATACTACTCTAACTGTTCTTGGTAGGAACAGGTCAAATAACTTCACATCTAGACCTAGCAACCAGTGAGGCAGCCCATGGAATAGTGCACGCAGTTTCATGCCTCTCAGATCAAGAGGGATGTGGGGAAATTTGAGAGGATCCAGTCATGATGGTCAGGGGCCTGGAGCCCAAAGGAAGGTTGTGGGAGATGGGTTCAATCAGTCTGGCAAGGAGATGGCTAAGATGGGTAAAACAGGAGTCTAGAAGTACTTGGAAGGAATTTAAAAACACGAAGAGCCAAACTTTTCTTGCTCATAGCAGATAGTGTAACAAGAGGTAACAATTAGAGACTGTGTTTTGGGTTGTTCAGAGTGAACTGATGATATGAAGCTGGGAATAGCGTCTAATGCACCAGATGATTGTGCTACCATTCAACAAGACCCAGACAGACTGGTGAGTTGGGCAGAGAGGAACCTAAAGGTCTCCAACAAGAGCAAGTGTAGGGTCTTGTACCTGGGGAAGAATAATTGCATGCACAGTACAGGTTAGGGGCTGACCTGCTGGAGAGGAGTTCTGAGTAAAAGGACATGGGTGTCCTGGCAGACAATAGGCTGACCATGCCTATGACCTGCAGCGTGCCCTTGTGGCCAAGAAGGCCAATGGTTTCCTGGAATGTATTATAAAGAACATGGCCAGCAAGTTGAGGGAGGTGAACCTCCTTCTCCACTCTGCCCTGGTGAGGCCACATCAGGAGTTCTGTGTGCCTTTCTGAGATCCTCAGTTTAAGAAAGACAGAGAATTTTAGAAGTGTCCAATGAAGGGCCACAAAGATGACTGGGGCCAGGAGCATCTCCCTTAAGAGGAAAGGCTGAGAGGATTGGGGCTGTTCAGCTGAAGACTGAGAGTGAATTTCGTCACTGTTTATAAATATCTGAAGTACAGGAGTCAAATGGATAGAGCCATGGTTTTTTCAGTGGTGTGCAGCAACAGAACAAGGGGTAGCAGGAAGAAACTGGAACAGAGGATGATCCATACAGATATGAGGAAGAACTTCCTCACTGTGAGAATGATGGAATTTCTTCTGGAGTTATTCAAGACTTGCCTGGATGCTTTCCTGTACAACCCACTTTAAGAACCTTCTTTGTCAGAGAGGCTGGATTTGATGATCCCCAGAGGTCTTCTTAAACCCCTACAATTCTCTGATTTTGTGATTCTATGACATTTAGAAAACCAGAGGATATCACATGTGGGATTGCCACCCTTGAAGGCACTTGGTAATAATATGGATTGCCTAAAACACACAGCCCATGTGTCTCCATTAAAACCTGAACAGAGTGACCTTCAGAAGACTCACAGTTCTGAGTCTGACTTGTTTCAGCCTTCATTCCCTTTGACGCTTTGTCACTTTTGAGGACTGTTCTGTAAGAGCATTTCAATCCCTTTCTATTAAAGGGGTAACTCAATTAAAGAGTCACACATTTCAGAACTGGTGAAACGAACTTACTATTCCTCTGTATTTAGTCATAATTTCATAAGTGCACAAATGAACTCCATGTCCCAGAACACTCCTGCCCAGCAGCGATAGTGTCACTCTGTAGTCAGGGGGACATTTCTGCTGCGACTAAAATACCACAGATGTAGCCAATTGAACAAAATGGCACT
Source organism: Centrocercus urophasianus (assembly GCF_019232065.1). Taxonomy (NCBI): domain Eukaryota; kingdom Metazoa; phylum Chordata; class Aves; order Galliformes; family Phasianidae; genus Centrocercus; species Centrocercus urophasianus. Next base: position 33,455,530 of record NW_024885532.1, on the reverse strand, counting down.
GACTAAACAAACTCATTGCACAATGGCCAGTTCCCAGCTCAGAGGCTCAGCAGACCAGCAATGCTTTGGACAATGCTGTTTGTTTAAAGTGATTACACTTTTAGACGTGCACGCTTATATATGAATTATTGTAAAGTTGCTGTGAGCTGAATTCATCCCTGCTGCAGCACCACTGAAATGAGCGTACTTACAGCAGAGATTAATTTGTCCCATTATGTACTGAACTTACAGATCTTTCTTTAAAAAAGAACTATTCTTTCTGCAATTGATCTTGTTCACTGCAGTCATTTTAACACAAAAGAAGCCCTATCTGTGTTACACCAGTGTGATGGAGTTATACTGGATTTACGTTGTTGCAGCTGAGAGAATTCTTTCAGCTGAAAATAAAGACAATCACCCAAATTACATGCAGATCATCGCACTTCTCCTATACACCAAAAAAACTTGTAATGCACATTTCAGTGTCATGCATGACTTGCTATAGCAGCTGTAGGGAAATGGAATTCAGAGTAATACACAAAACTTGTTAGAAAGCTAGGTCTCAGCTTTGGCTGTAACAGATTTTCACACCTAAGCAAATACATTGATGCTTTCAAATTACACACGGATAACAAGCAACCCATCCTCTGTCCAGTTTGCTCAGCAGCAATGGGATTATTAACGTCTGGGTCCTCTGTGGAGATGGCTTCCACCACTCTGGGTATAAAAGTTTTGAACTTGAAAGGTTTGAAGGATGAAGGGATACGATAACAGTGAAGTGTTTAAAACCAATCTTTTTTCCGTCTAAAAGAGAGGGGATTCAGGTACCTTACGGGAATTGCTCAGAAAATGCCCTGACATCATCACCCCTGCTTTGTTTGGCTTGACATAACATGAGGTGCAGCTACCTTTCCCACAGAAAGTAATTTTAAGATAATACAAAATAGGAAAACAAACAAACTTGAATTCCAGAATGATACTTTGCTTCCAAAATGATCACCCTTATTTTTCTCTAATACAAAATGTTTTAGATAAAGTTTACCAGGTTTTTTTGGTTTTTTTTTTTTTTTTTTTTCTTTTTTTTTCTGGAAGGTTATGTGAAAATACATTATTTCTTGGCTTTGTTGTGAAATAGAAATTCTGACTGTCAGGTGACAGTTACAAGTAATGTCTTGCAATGGTGAGCTTCAATTTCACAGACCAGGCCAACAGAAGTAGGCAGTGTCCTCTTCCTGAAAGTATTTTTCTGATGACTATGATCTGTGAGAGAAAGAAGCTTTCAAACAGAAGCAGGTGGCAGGACAAAGCCAGGCAGGGAGCTGTGGTCAGTACTGGGAAGATGACCGTCAGCAATGAGCCCACGGGTTCTCCCTTTCCTCACTAACAATTGGCTCTCTGGTGAGAACAGCGGTGAAAATTCAACTCTTAGCACTCTGTGTACATCCAGTGCTCTTCTTTTGAACGCAAAGACAATGAAGAAAAAAGTCCATTTAGTGGGTTCAACTCACCAGGTCTTCTGCCCTAAAATATGATTAGGCAACAATTTTGTTTGTTACTCTTTGCCCTCCGAGGACCAAACCTGTAAGAAGCTTTCTGGAGACTGCTCAGATATTTTCCCTTTGAAGAAATGCTGAGCGTGCTGTGGCCACAGCTGTGACTGCAGAACACTGCAGAGGACACTGTGTTTTTAACTGCAACCCCTGGATCTTCGGTTTTCCATAGCAGGGAATTGAAAAGACAGACCACAATCATCAGGCAGATCCCTGACACTGCTGGCAGAGCGAGCTCACCTGAGCAGGCAAATGTAATGGTCATAAACAAATGTGGATAAATCACATTCAGCATCGTGACAGCTATTTAGGATGTAACTTCAGCCAGACTAAACTGTGGTTAATGTAAATGACTTTAATTAGTGTTTTCAGATCTTACTGCTCATTCTGTTGTTTGTTTTTCTTTTTTTTTTTTTAACCATAATTCATTTTCAGTCACAGGAGTATTTAAAGACATATACCAGGGGATACTGGCTGCCTGATAGACAGAAGCAACTTTATGGCTTATACAAAGAAAAATTTAAATCTCTCTTACAGAACAGAGACAGAAAGGAGGGTATGACAGAATGAGGGTATGAAAACTACCTCTAAAACTGCCTCTAATTCAGAGACTCGGTACAACAGTCCTATATTCAGTATTATACATCTCATAACAGAGAATTAGGAAGAAATATAACTACTTTATGATTCTGCCCTTCCTCATCTTCCATTGCTTATAATGAAAAAGCTACTTTCTTCTCAGATTATCCAAGACTAATTCAAACAAGAACAAGTTTGCTTAGGCAAATCATCCTCAGCTGCTTACCTCTGCATTTTGTTCTCCATTTTCATAACAGACTCCGCTAAATAAGCCATGCAAAGCAAACAGTAGGTTCCTCTGTGGAGCTGGATAACTCAACCATAATTATCCCTTAATCTCTGCTCAGAAGGCCACAGCATTCCTTAAAGCCAGAATCTTTAGGAAGTATAATATTGCCAAACTGGGAAGTGGGAACATGCAATAGCTTGTAAGCGCCTGCCCCTTCTTTTTAGTTTGTATTTAATTTAAGAGTATAGAAGTACGGGATGTATTTTCATGTGGAAAATCATATTTTTAATTCACTTTCCCACCACCTACTCACTCACCCCGGTGGATCTGGTCTGCAGGATGTAAAGCAGACATGGCATTGCCTGATCACAGAAGGCATCAAAAAGTACTACAGTAACTGTGCTAACACAGGAGAAAGGAACACTCTGTTCTGCAGGACAGATACTATCCTGCCCTCCCAGGTCTGTGGCATAGGTGTATAAACAATGTATAAGAAATTAGTTTTACAGAACCTCTATGCCTGTTCTAAGATTTCTACAAGAATCACTTAACCTTGCCCATATTGCTGCTTTTCACAAAAAAGCTCTTGGAAACATCTCCAGAGGGTTATGTGATACTTTGACATAACTTGTCATTAGCACGTTGTACATTTTCAGTACAAAACTGAGTTATGCTTCTGTGTGCTAAACTGTGAATACTGCCTACAAGGGGCAGATTTCAAACACAATGGTACTCTGTATTATCCCCAGTAAGGCCCCATTTTGCCAGCACTAAAATCCCTTGTGCATTTGTAGCAACAGCCTTATGAGACAAATCAGCCAGATGTCCAATAGCCTGTACAGGTCAAAAGCAGTGAATTTAACACTTGGTGAGAAGATGGAAGTCCTTACTGAAACAACATGAGACAAACACATACATCAAAATAAGAACCAAGGATGAAACCCGTGTTCAGCAGAAGGCAGAGGAGGACCTCCCACCAGTTTCAAGGTGGTCAGCACTTCACCCCTTGAAATTGCTAGTGCAGGTCTTGATCAGCTGTGTCTTCTGGACTGTGAGCTTCCTTTAAAGCCGGGAGAGTTCTGTGTGGAGAAGGGTCTCAACATCCAGTTTTCCAACAGCTTCACTTCGGCACGCACTTCATATGAAGAAGGGAAGCAGCAGAGCAAGTGAATAAAGGGAGAGAGCTAACTGACTTTGCTTAACTGTTCGGTCACTCCTGTATTTTGAAAGACCATCTACAGAGGCATGAAAATTCAATCTAAAAGAGACAACACTGTGGTACAAAAAGTTTATTTAGTCACGATTTTGTAAACATTTGAGGTAAATAAACATCTACATCAACTTGTTTCTTACAGAATTTAATACACAAGGCACTTCTTGGAAGACAGCACTTCTAATTGTTTGCTGCTTTTATTGTTATTGTAAGTCCATGATGGTCCAGAAAATTCATCATGTTTGTTGTCTGGTTCTGTCGTGTAGATGACAAACATCCGGTAAGCAACAAGAAAGCAGTGAGTAAGCTTTCTGGTGCTCTACAACCTTTTAACTGTGAGATATGGTGTAAATGGGAATAGAAGTATATTCTCCATGTTAGAGCATGTTCACATTTCTTGCATAACTCTTCAAGGACTGAAGCTTCTGGAATCTGATTGGCATCTTGCAACAAACTTAAAATGCAAATCTGCAATTTATTTTTTTCATGTCAGTGTTTTTTGCTTATGCAAATAGTCCCATTACATTTACTGGTCTTATCTGCACAAGTAGAAATGACATATGAAATTGTATTTGCAGGCTCAGAACCGTATTGTTGGCTAGAAAACAAAACATTCATCTTTTTGGTAATATCTTAAACAGTGCAGTGTTTCTCAACAAGTATTTTGTTTGGAATTTCCAACCAAGCTGTAAATTTTGCTCTTAAAACACATACACCACACCTGATTTCTGTCATTGAACTTCTACACAAACGAAAAGGCATATAAGTAATAGTGATCCCTAAATTGATTGGTAATAATTGTTTGTGATGAAGTGTATTTTTCCATAGCGTTCTCCCTATATAACCAGTTCCCATAGTTTAAATATGCAGACAAAACTGTTATGGTAGGTCAGTGATCGGGTTTCATTTTATTTAATGGTATTGCCTTATGTCTGAAGAGCTTCTGTGCTAGAGTAGGACAAACTCTTTTAGGTTCAGCATATTGCTAGAGTCATTCTTTTAATTCTTGCACAAATGTAAACTCAGAAAACAATTTCATCCAAATGTGCAATCTGAAATCAAAAACTGAATGTAAACTTCAGAAAATTAAAATTACAAGAGCACACTTCTCACAAGAAAAAATCAAAGTAAATGAAACAAAAATATTTGGGAGGAAAAATAAAAAGAAAAAAAAGAAAAAAAGCCAGCCTGTTCAAATCCACAATGTTACTGTATGTACTGAAAAAATTATAAAGGACCTGGGGGCTCAATGCTCTGCTCTTGCAGACTGCTACCACTCACAGGAGCTCAATGAGATGCAACAACCTGCATCAGCTGAGGCAGCCCCATGAGCCACTGAATGAGGATCTAAGTACTGATCTGAATTTTAAAGCTTGCTTTAGCTATTCTACAGATCATACACTTAGTTAGGTGTTCATACTCGGCAATAATCTCAAGAGCTGCAAAACGTCAGACACTTAATTAGCTCCATGCACCTTCACAAATGACAGATATGCCAAGCCAAATCAACCCCCGGCACCACTTTGCACACCACTGGTTTCTGAATTAGGCTGGAATAGAACACAGTTCATCTGCTTTCTCAGTCATGCTGTCTATTTTCAAGAAGTTAACATTTTTTCAATGGCAGCCTGGATCAACAAATTCAAGCAGTACCTTCTTATCTATGAAAAAACAGTAGATGGATTTTCATAGACAAAAATATACCACTTCAATAAAGGGAAGTTCAGGTGGGCTGTTTTCATTTAATCAAAACACAAAGGGAAGAAATGTGTGGTTTTAAATTGTACTTGACTTTCTTTTCTATTAACTCACAGCTGCACTAATTAAAAAAGCTCAGTGGCAGAAAACAGAACATCTGTGCCCACAGCAAAGAAGCCATGCATTTATGTACAGTACAGATAGGTTTTTCTTACATCTTTGTAAAACTGTTGTGAAAAAATGTACTTCTGCAACCAGCAATTTGGTGAATATGTTCCATGTAATCACTGTGGTTGGAAGGCACTTCTGCAAGCCATCTACTCCAACCCTGTTGCTCAAAGCAGGGTCAGTTAGTAACAGTGAGATGTCTTACTGGAAAAAGAGCAGCTCATCACACACCTGTAACTTGTCCAAAAAGTATTTGTTGTTGTTGTTGCTTTTCTTCTTTTTCATAGTTGACTTAACCTTTATTTTTTTAACTATGTTTATGTTTAAGGCAAAACAATCTTCCCACAGTGATTCTATTTAAAGAGTAAAAATTAGTGGTTACTTTTTTTTTCACTTTTCTTAATATCAGGCATGATTCTGTTCCACTTCTGCAATAACTGGTTTATGGGTGTGAATACAATCTTTCAGGATTTTGTTTTCAAACTCCTGCATGACCAAGCTAAATCAAAGTATTATTTGCTATCAGCTCCTTCTTTGGAGTTAATTAATGTATGAGAGTAAACAACTTGAAAATTATCAGATAGTACTGACAGTCTGTTCTGTGAGTTAGTTGGTGTCTGTACGTTTTTCCTAGAACTATGGAAGGAGGGTAATTAACCTGCTTTTAATACCAAATAGGGCAAATACCTTAAATCACTGTAACAACTCACCTTTTGATACACCAGCCAATAGTTACGTTCTGAAGATGTCTTATTAGACACTAAATATTTTCTATCTGTAATTCTTATTTGGGAAAGCAAAGTGCAAAGAATTAGATCTTATCCTAAGTTTTCCATTAGTTCCAAATTAAGAGCTACAGTCCTATGTTAACACTGCATTCGACCAAGAGCTTCGTCCTTCTTCTTTACCATGTATGTGAATTCAGTGAAAATTCATAAGTAAAGATTAATTAAAATTCTCATTAATGAGACTTTTTTCAACAAATCTGATCTCAGATGTGACACAACAACTAAAAGGAGTGGTAAGCACTGAAGGGGAGCTCTGCTCAACCCATTACCTGGGCTTCAAAGAAGGAACAATTAGTGGACTCTAAATGAATTGTAGCTAACCAAGAAGCTTAAGACTGTAGAAATATTTGGTGGAAATTAAACAAGCTGATTTTAAAAGCACAACCTTTAAGTTGTAGATTTGCTTTCTCAGACAAGCTCTGCTTTGATGTGGAGGCTGCTGTCAAATTTCTCTTCGGGTTGTATAAGAGTTACATTTCTCCCCCTGAACCTTACAGGGGAAAAAAAAAAAAAAAAAAAAAGAAAGAAAAAAAAAAAAAAGAAAAAAAGATCTTTTACATCTTTCCAGTAATTACTCTGCCTGAAAATACCACATATTCCACAAAAGCACCTGAGCTCTCTGCAGGTCTAACCACATGTTAATTCAGAAGGTATCAGTTGATCCTAAGTTAAAAATATCTCTGCTCTCATTTTATATACAGTATGGATGCAGTACTGCAGGACTCACTCTGTAGGGGCTGCACTAAGTTAAGGACTGCAAGATACAGGGCTCCATCAACAGAAAGTCAGTTTTGCTCTCGGGCCTCAATATTAAAGAAAAAAACAACAAAAAAAACACATTTCCCAGGTGGTCTGGAAATACACTCCAGAAGGACTTTGACTTCATTCTCCAGAAGTACGAAAGAAAGGAAAATCCAGCCAATGAATTTTGATGTACTAATATGCAGAGATGCATATTTCATTATTTCAGCAGTCTAATTATTTGACACTTACCTCAACTCAAAAAAACCTCTACTACAAACCTCTACTAATGAGTCCATAGTTTTTGAGTGCTAAACTCTGCCTTTTGTTTTACAGTGAGGCAATTTCATCAACTTTCATTAAGTTCAGCACAGTTGCATGGATACAATAGGAAGTGGGATTCAACTTTCGGCTTTCTTATAGAAAGGGTTTTTATGGCTTATAACAGAAAATCCAAGAGTGAATGCTTCAAGCTGAACACTAACAGTAGATGTCTTTACTGTACCACTGTATATTGACTCTCAATGAAGTGTCTGCCTCGAGATCAGTGGCATCAAAAAAGACTTCTCACCTGGTTTACTACAAGCTGGTCAATGAAGTCATGAGACAGCATGCCCAGGGGCTGCAGAACAGCATCTCTGACCAAGAGAAAATCCTTGTGTCTATTCAAAAGCAGACCACTTCAAGCTTGAGTGGTGGGAACATTTTAACTGTTGAATAAAATAAACACATTCCAGAAAACATTTAACAGCAAAGTAACTGGCAACTTAGCTGTTTGCTACAGGATGACCCTGCTTTGCCTGAGTAAGGGTTGCACTGCCAGGCCAAATACTTCCAACATGTGAAGGGTTATCCCAGTGTGTTTGGTTGTTCTTCTCCAATTACAGTACTTCCAATTTACAGGAGCAAAAAGACTGACTCTATGCTTCATTTATTTTGGATTTTGCTTAGAACAGAAGTTGAACCTAATCCTGCATTTCTTTGTACCCAAACTCTCACAAGCCTGCTCAGGAATTCAAAATTCTGACTAATTTCTGTAAGAGCATTTGTTACAATGAAATGAAGGATTAAGCCAGTTAAAAAGAAAGCTGCACCTTAGAAAAAAATACCCAGTAGTTTCCTCCACTCATTTTTAAGAGAAGTTCACAATTTTCAAAAGCAGGATTTTAAAGTCTTTATAGAAGGCCCCAAATCTATACTCGTTCTGGCCCCAAAACTCCATGTGAATTTTAGTTCTGACTGAATACGGCCTGCAAGTTCCATCGCCAAACCTTGCTCCTTGTTAAAATGAATGGAAATTCTGCAAGTGACTTCAGTGGGGTCAATACAGACCCATCAGCATGTTGCCCAGATATTTTAGCCACCTTTTCTGCAACATAACATTGTCTAAATCTGTTTTTACAGACTTCTCAGACACTACAGATTTCTGTTAAGGGACAGGGTAGATCATAACAGGAAATGTTGGTTTGGGTCTTCGTCACCATTAGTTAAGATTCCTTCCCCTTACATTTTCTTGTAAGATCAAAAATCAAACTAAAATGAGTAAGTACACAGTCAATTAACTTTAAATCTACAGATCAAAATTACTCTAGAAATGTTCAAATACTTAAAAATATGCACTCAAGTTTACTTCTAAATAGCTTTCTTCCAACAAACTTAAGCTGGTAACTAATAGTCTAAAATGCAGAGCTCTACTTCATCCTATTGATTATCCATGGGCAACATATAGGGCCACAATGTACTGAAACCATAATCCTTGCTTTCTGAAGAGAAATTGTTCTGTGTAATCATTTCTGAGGTGTATGGTTTACATTCCTGTCCTCTTCTAAGCAATTTCAGAAGTCATCTAAAATTATAATCAAGCATGCTCAAATATATATGTGGGCTTCAAAACATGATGTGATCATTGTTGGCAAACACTGGATAGAAGGTCAAACCGAACACTTCTTAACAGGTCAAGAGTTAAAAAATAAAAAGGAAAAAAAAAATAGAAAGATGAACCTCAAAATGATAAAATCTACTACAGGGGTTACCTAAATTTTGCCCAGCCAAGAGGACCACGTTGGCAATTTGCCATGAACACAAAGGCTTCCTTAAGTTGCGTTATATGGAAGAGACTGCAGTGGCCTTGGTCTTTAATATGGCAAGTTGGTCCAGAGAGATGACAGGTGCCAACAGGCAGCGTGCCATCCTGATGTTTGCCATTGGGCTACACGGGATTTAAAAGGAAGAAAATAAGTCATAGCATCTGCTCACACAGAGCTTATGTGAAAAGGCTGGAAGTGAAGACAAGGGCATGAAGGAGATGATGGCAGGCACGTGGGCAGTAGGGATAGGAACATTTTGCTCAAATGAAAGTCAGCCTCAGGGCACTTGACCTGCTACCATCACCACCTGTTACCTCTGCAGGCCTCCACCGTGGCTGCCCTTGGGAGATCTGCCATGGACATTAAAGAGAGCAGGATTGGTCCCCTGGCCTACGGGCTGCGCTTTGGCCACCCCTGACCTATTAGAAAACGTTGCTATTTTTCCCCACTACAACTCACAGAGTGCAAAAACAGCAAGCATCAAAGTTGAAACCCAGGCCTTCCCACCCGTGCCAGGCCTGGCCTCTCTGGGGAAGGTCCCCTGCCCACTCTGCCTTCAGCCACCTGCTCCGCTGCACAGCGGTGATTGCACTACACGGCCAAGTCATCTGACCTGGCTCTGCTGCTGCTCGACTTACTGGCCCTGCTCAAACGCCGTGTGTCTACAAGCAGCGGTGGCTCATGCATCTCCACGGTGGTGCAGGTGGCTGAGATGGGCCGTTCCTCCGCCAGCTCCTCCTCGCCTTCCACATCCCACTTGCTTCCACTTGCCCCGCTCAAGCTGGTGCTGCTGCCACTGTTGGCTGTGGAGATGGGTGGCCCAGCTGGGGGTGGGAGAAGCTGCTCCAGGGGCTCTTCCTGCTCTGGAAGAGGATGCCGGACGCTGCTAGGGGTGGAGGAACCCGCTGAGCTGGAGGGTGCCTTGCCTTGCTGCTCAGCTGCCATATTGACCCAATTCTGCTCGGCTGCCAGGGCATTGCTTTTGCTGTTGAAGTAGTTGATGACAGCTGGTGTGGGTGTGGGGATGGGAGTTGGGATGGTGACAGGAGTGGAGACAGGCGTAGGGGTGACAGCACGGTGCCTGTTCTCCGGAACTGGTGGAGCTACAGGGTAGCTTGCCATGGAGGCAGTGTTGGAGGGGGGCCGTGCCCTAGGAGCAGCTGCAGCATAGTAGGGTGCCATGGTCACCGGAGCCAGCAGCGGTGTGACAGCACGCGTGTCAGGCAGAACAGGAGCAGGTGCAGTGGTCGTTACCACCACTGGCGGTGCTGGTGGTGGCAGGGAAACTGGTTTGGATTCTCCTGTTACCATGACCGGTGTCAGCGTTGTAACAGGCATCTCAAGGCTGTACTGGCTTGTCATGCCCTGCTTCAGCTTCTTCCACCCCAAGTGATATATCTCAAGCATGTTCAGCAGCAGGGAGACAGAGGCCACCACCAACATGAAGATGATGAAGATTGTCTTCTCAGTGGGCCGTGAGATGAAGCAGTCCACAGTGTGTGGGCAAGGCGGACGGCTGCACTGGTAGACTGGCTTTAGTTCAAAGCCATAAAGGAAGTACTGGCCCACAATGAAGCCTACCTCAAACAGCGTCTTGAAAATGATGTTGAAGATGTAGGTACGGAGCAGAGCACCTCCCATACGGATTCTACCACGCTCATCACGGATCGGAAGCTTCTCCTTTCCCATTTTCATAGGAGGGTCCTTGAAATTATTGCCTCCTCTACTACCACCACCAGATGCTGCTGCTCCTGGATAGTTGTTCTCTTTGACACTTCCCCTCTTTTTCAGCTCTTCTTTTTCTTTCCTCTTCTCCTCCATGCGTACAATGTGCAGCACGTGGCCCAGGTAGATGAGGGTTGGAGTGGAGACAAAAATGATCTGCAGCACCCAGAAGCGGATATGAGAAATGGGGAAGGCTTTGTCATAGCAAACATTTTCGCAACCAGGTTGCTGAGTGTTGCACGTAAAGTCTGACTGCTCGTCTCCCCAGACTTCCTCAGCGGCAGCCCCCAGCACCAGTATCCTGAAGATGAACAGTACTGTCAGCCAAACCTTGCCAATCACCGTGGAGTGCTCCTGCGCGTTCTCTAGCAGCCTCCCCAGAAAACTCCAGTCACCCATTGTTTCAGATTTCTAACCTGCAATAAGAACATTAGAGCGATGTTAAAAAATATTGTTATTATACAACACTGAAGCAGAACAGCTTGTTACAGCTTGTTCCCCCATACCTGACATTTAAATGTACTCCCTTTTGCAGAATATTGCACAGATATGTTCCAAATTACTTTGGGCTGCTTCAAAAGTAATGCATTCTATTTCACTTTTTTGGCTCATAACATGAGAGGCAGATGTTGGTGGGATGGCAGTAGAGGCTGAACCTTCCCACCAGTTTTCCATTACATATTGTTGCTGTATGACAGATGGCAGCAGAGAGGCTGTCTGACAGAACGGCATCTGGCATGGAAGCCGCATATGAAGGAAGGGTGTGGAACAGAATTCCCCCATGTGGAAAAAATGGCACCCACTGACATTCATCAATGCTTGCTGAATGTGTACGAAAACCAAACAGTGGATGTGAGCACAGTGAGGCAGTGGGTGCTGCATTTCAGCAGCAGCAGCAACAGCCATGCAGATTTTTCCCAGTGTGGCATGAAGGCTTTTGGTTCACTGCTGGTGAAAATGCCTAGCTCATGGTGCTGACTATGCTGAAAAATAGTTTATTGTAGCTGAGAATATGCTCTATCAAGTACTGTTGCTGTGCTCTACGTATCTGCTGTCATTTCCATGGAAATAAATGGGAAGCACTGCCTTCAGAGCTAACCTCAGGTCCCATGCAGCCATGGGCTGTGGGGAACGCAGAAGCAGGATGTTTAGTGCCTCCACCAGCCAGTGCAGCTGTAAATGTCTGTACAGAGTGGCCAGCAAGACAGATTCAGAGTTAAATTTCACCTGAAGTGCCTCTAAATGCTCTTGTCTATTTTTAGGAAAGATCAGGTGGAAATTAGTTCAATTAATCAGAATATTCTAATTATAATATGACTGCACCTTTATCGTGGCGTGATACAAAGTCACTTATTTGCCATCAGGACTTAATTATTACAGCACTCAAGAGGCCAATAATGTCTCAAGTCTCTGCCATTTTAATGCTGTACAAACACAAAAATCCTGATTCAGAATCTGTAACATTTGCAGTTTAATTCTGGAATGTGCACATCAACAAGCATGCTCTCCAAGTCTACCCATGTTTAGAAAGAGAGAATTACTGAATAATTAGAAATATTGGGGAAAATGATAAATATGAAGAGGAATGGTTTAAAGGTTTCTATACTGTTGTTCCCCTGTCCTGTCGTTTGTGGTTACTGAGCCACATCTACTGAAACACCAATAAAATTATTTAAAAAACAGCAGCTCAGGGCACTTCAGCAGCTACGCACAAAGAAATGAAGGACGAACTCGATGTAATTATCATTTGGAAAGGCTTGAAATACAAGACTGTATTTTTTGAGTACGATTCTTGCTAGCTATTTTCAGTTGAGAAACAAGCTATAAACTGCTGATATCACTTCTGGCTGTTTCTGAGTGAAATCCATGTAAGAAGTACATTTTGTTCACCTAACAAACACAAATACACTTTACTTTTGGCACTTTCAGAAATGTTTAATATTTATAGTTCAAATACAATAATCTAGATGCAAATAAGTAAATAAATAAAATCACTATCAGAAAAGATTATGCCTTTATTTTCTTTAAAAATCTCAACATACTTTTATTAGCGCAATCAAATGACACTTCACTCTTTTCACTTGCATACACTTTTTTTGTTTAAGTACCTGTGTGCTACAGTTCCCAAGAAGAGGAGTTCATCATTACGTGCAGAAGTCACTATTATTGGTATTTAACTTATTGTGATTTCCAACAACAGTGTCACTGAAATTCAAAAGGGAACATTTCCAAAGTCAGCACTGAACTTCTTTCGAGCTGTTAGTTAAGGTAACGACAGTCATTTAGTTATTTTTTGTGCAATTTAATTTTACTATGAGGAAGTCAGATACCTGTAAATGCACAACAGTGTATTTCCACACAAAAAGCAACATTTTTGGAAATCCTAGAGTGCTGAAACACTTCTTATCCCAACAAAGTTAGTTCAACAAAAACCCTATCCACAACAGAATAGATCTTTGATATCCTGCAATAATGTTGCCTTTGATATTATGGAATTCCTTTTTTACTCCAAAGCAGTTGAAGATACGCTCAGTTCAGCTCTGTCGTAATGTTCTTGGGGAGCCTTCTTAAATAAAATAAAAAGATGCTTATCTCCAGTGGCTGGAGAGATTGCAGAGATCCAAGTCTTTTATCTTCTTTCAGTGTCAATATATTCTCCAGCGAGCAACTCTTAAAGCCAGTGCAACTCATATGAAAATAACAGACACTTTAAAGGAGTGCTCTGATATAAAAAATGATTAAATGACATCAGACTTAACCCAAGGGCTCACAAAGCTCACAGAGTTTTATTTGAGCTATCACCATTAGGTCCAACAACAAAATACCTGCATCATATTCAAACAGGCACTAGTTCAGCTGAGAACACTTCCAGGCTAGCTCTGCAGTGCTAAACTTCACTTGAACAGGACTACTTCCAGCACTGCTGATTGTGCTTTCAAATACAGAGACAGGAAATTGTTTAACTCTAGTCTCACATACTGTTTGCAAAGGGAGAGCTCTTTTTCTTTTCGTAGTTGGAAAAAATACAGATAAAAAAATGAAATTCAAGAAAAACTACTTGCAAGGAATGATAATGCACGCTGATTCAGTGCTATGCAAAGCAAGTTACCTAACTTGGGATCATTTCATAACAACTGGCAGTTATATATATTGGTTGTGTCACTTGAAAATCATAGAATCATAGAACTGCTCAGGTGGAAAAAAAAACCTTAAAGATCATTAAGTCCAACCACAACCTGACCATGCTACCCTAACAAACCTCCGCTACATCTTGTCCCCATTAAGACAAATAGTGAAAAAGAGGCAATTCATTAAAAATGGAACGGAATTACGCGTCAGAATTAATATTCTACCATTAGCTAACAAGCTCAGTATAAGTAAAATTGGCTTTGTGGATGCTGTGTGCGTTCGTGTGTGATAAAGAGAATGAGCAAGAGAGAGAATATATTTTCAAAGCTGTGATGTCAAATGTATCCATCTACAGAAGACAGATAACCTGGCATCTATAAACGTGCCAGTTATTATTTCTACTTGTATTTCTGATCCTGCCACAGAAGAGGTTCATCATCTAAAGTATCTATTTATGAAATATGGCATTTTAATTACTTCTGATTTTACTCTTACATATGCTTGTGTATGTATATATACACATGCATGCAATACATATATATATATAAATGATGTATAAATGATTCCATAGCTGTGTTACATATATTTCCATACTGTGATACCTGCTCTACTTATGTTTTCATGATAAATAATAAGCTGTCAAATCTAGAAAAATGCCTTTAGCAATTATTTTGAGACTAATGCATCTCTGCTAGAACACGGTTCCGTTTCTTAAATTCAGTCCACGTTTCATTTCTTCTGATAGTCTATAATATCTTGGAATTTGTTTTTATATCCAAAATCATGTACACTTCACAAACCAGTATGAGAAAAAAAAATGCTGCTAAAAGAGAAAACATAACTTGCAATATTTCCTTGTTTTTACAGTAAATTATCTTTTATAGCAAATTATAGTAAAGGAAAAGATGTCACCTTGCACAAAGCTTGCAGTGGACCATGTCTGGAAAATGTGAAGGGAGAGAATGAGCTGCTGTAATTTTCAGTGAAACCTAATGGCATTTGGTCTTGTACACATACAGATGTGAAATAACAGCTGAGGTTTCATTATTGGCCTTATAAACTCATTTTTAATGAAGGTTTGAAAAACACCTTTCTCCATGCTCCGTGTAACACTTTCAGAGGCATCTACAATCACCTCCATTACACTTGTGAGAAATGAATCCCCTGTCTTAAACATAATGGAGCCTTTCCCTTAAAAAACCTCTTGACTTCAGTGACAGTTTGGCTCGAGTGAAGGAAAAGCACAAGGAGCTGACCCAGGAGAGACACTCCACCTGCAGAACTGCTCTGTTCCCTGGCATAGCAAACCTCTGCTCTGATTCATTGCTCACAGGAGAAAAACAGGAACAAAAAGTAACCCATTTCCTTTCCCAGCATACTCAAATGCCACCTTAGAGCTCTACTTTGGAATCAAAAGACAGTGACTTACCAATAAAACACTGAAAGGTGAGGAGAGTATGGAGCTACCGGGGCACTAGGAATGGCCGTCGAGCATGAAGGGGACAGTGCCTACATCGCGAGTGAGTGGAGCGTGAATGAGACAGATCTGTCAAGTGTCCACACAGCATCAGCCACACGGATCCAAAAACTGCACAGTAAGGAGCGTCCCACCCCCCGCCCCAGAGTTACAAGGGAAAGAGGAGCTTAGCTGCCAGTTTAAAGATTCAAGACCCTTTTCCACTATAGAGCAGCAGGCACCCAATAGACAGGTTGAAATGAGAGGGCACTTCACACAAGTTACGGTAACTGCAGGGGAGGCAGTGCCAGACATCCTCTTCAAACTTCTTAAAAAACTTTTCTGCACTATCAAAAATCAAGAAAGTTTGTTTTCCTTGTTTAATTCTGAAATGCTCCAGAGAGATTTTTCCTTCTCCCTTTAAAATTCCTTTAAAGGGAAACTCAAGCAGCTTTGCCTACTCAGTTCAATTCCTTGTTCACATCTGTGCCAGATTCTTACACAACTAACTCACGTGCAGGACTCCTAATAACATCTTGTACTAATGTGATTTCCTCAGCAAGTCAGGAATGGATTCAAATATCTTTCTGATACCTTCTTTCTTTCTTTCTTTCTTTCTTTCTTTTTTTTTTTTTTTTTTTTTTTTAAATTTTTACTACAGGAAAAAAAAAAAAAAAAAAGACAACTTTAAATTCTGCAAACACTGGCAAACGTTTGCCTCATCAAATTTTCAAAGAATTCCAAGGAACGTTCACTCATTTCAAACACTTTCCATCCCCTTTGAGTCCTGAGTGAACACGGGAGGAACTGGCACGTTTTTGGTACCTCTCGAACCAAGGAGCGAGGCAGAAGCTCATTCCCCGCGCGGCCTGGCGGAGGTCAGCGTGCTGCTCTCCCTTGGCTGGGGCAGCAGCCCACGATCAGGCAGGCACGGAGCTCACCCTGAGAAAGTCAGAGGCGCCTTGGGTCACTCGGTCCGCGCTGTCCTCCCGCGAGGCGCCTCTTATAAGGCTGGAAGCAAATCCGTCTCTGCTTTGTATTGGGAGTTCATTCGACTCCTAGCCTGAAACTGGCTCGAAATGCGCATCAGTGCTCAAATGTGAATTCCTTGGGGAAGGAATGCCATCCCCTACACACGCACAGTGGGGCGGGCAGGAGCCGTGACCATCTCGGAGCACCCGGCGCCTCCCTCCGCTGCATTCCCGAGGTGCTGCTGGAGGTTCGGGCGCTTCTCGCCGCGCCGGGCTCCGTCCCGCCGGTGAGCGCGGGGACAGATCGCCCTGCCAGCGATGCCTCCGTCAGCACGGGGCACGGCTTAGAGGCTGAGATGGCCGCTCCGTCCCCAGAGCGGGGCACCCGCCCGCTGCGCTCTACTTACGCGTTGCGGGAGCAGTGAGTGCTATTGGGAGTAGCAAAAGCTCAGCTCGTTCGGGTGAGTCCGGACAGCGTTCGCTCATAGCTCGTTTAACTCTGGGGAAAACAAGCCCGCAAAACTTCGCTCGGGAGGCGTCGGAGGCTGCGGGTGCCCGGAGGGGCGGCCGCGCCCTGCCTGCAGCCCGGCTGCGCTCGGGCCGGCGGCAGCCCACGGCGCCCCTCCGGCACGGCTCTTCGGCGGGCGCCGGGCACGCGGCCCTGGGGGGGCGGAGCAGCGCCGCCCAGTGGCGGCCTCGCGTACCCGCGTGCAGCGGCCGGAGGAGATTGGATGCCGTGAGGGGCTCTTACGCAGCTCTTTTACTGCCCGCAGACCTTGCAGGGGGGAATCTGCGCTGCCTTCCGTGCGGTGTCAGATACTTCTTAAATCGGGCATTTGCACAAAGGAGTTTGTTTTTCTTTTCCTCAGACCCTGGAGCCCCACAGGGCTGCCAGCACCTCAAGTTGTGCTTCACCGGCTGCAGTTAACGCTCTCACATCAGGCCAGATCATTCCATAGGTAGAAAGGAAGCAGCAATACATCACAGTCCTTTGCATTATTTCAAGAGGCCCCTCACGTTCTACAAATGACTAGAGTCCAGGTTTTCACAGAATCACAGTCATAGGGATCGGAAGGCAACTTCCAGAGATCCTCCAGTCCAACCCCTGCTAAAGTAGGATCCCTGTAGCAGGTCACAAAGGAATGTGCCCAGGTGGTTCTTGAGTGTCCCCATAGAAGGAGACTCCTCAGCCCCTCAGGGCAGCCTGTTCCAGTGCTCCCTCACTCTCACAGTAAAGAAGCTCTTCCTTGTGTTTGTACGGAACTGCCCCAGTTTTTGCCCGTTGCCCCTCGTCCTGTTGCTGGGCACCACTGAAATGAGAGCCTGTACCCCTGACTGAGAATCTATACCCTTGATTGAGTCTATGTTAGGAATAGAAGACATTATGAGCAATATTTTAAGAAGTGTTTTTTCTCAGACAAGAATATCTGTCGTGCTGCCGTGCACATGACATTTGAAGAACTTGATTTATTGCAGCAATGCTCGGAACAGTCCAAATAATTTGCAGGTGGTTTTTGGTATTTTCAGCATTGGTGCTCAAAAACATTACCATCTCTACATTTTGGTTCAGCTTTTGTATGTTCTTGACTATTATCCTGAGAAAAGAAAACATTAGGCAGAATGTCTTTATTGGCATTTACATGTAAGTTTCAGTTGGTAGCCACTCTACAGTCAGAGAGCTGAAAACTCAACTACACAAGGTCATAACAAAAAACTTCAGTCCAGAGGAGAGAAGGCTCTGGGGACACCTGATAGTGGCCTTCCAGTATCTAAAGTGGGACTATAAGAAAGAAGAGAACACACTCATCTGCTGTCATAGGACAAGGGGAAATTGTTTCAAACTGAAAGAGGAGAGATGTAGAGGCAAAAAGGTTTTTTATGATAAGGATAATGAAGCTTTTTGACAGGTTTCCTGGAGATGTGGGGGATGCCCCGTCACTGGAGACACTCAAGGTCAGGCTGGATTGGGATCTGCGCAACCTGATGGAGCTACAGGTGTCCTTGTTCAGTGCAGAGGAGTTGGACTAGGTGGCTTTTAAAGGTCCCTTCCAACTCAAACAATTCCACGATTCTTTGATTCTATTCAAGAAAAAGATTTGAGACCCTGAATAGCCATGTGTAGCAGGGGACTAGTGGCAAATGGAAACAGAGGATCCAGATCTTTGCAATGCTTGGTTCCTCCCTCTTAATCTTTCATCTGGAAACACTAGAAAGATCTCTGCTGACCTAAGAGTAGTAGTGGCACAAGGACAAATGACTATCAGCAGAGATGAGTGATATACACAAAACACAGTGCTGCCATGACTGTAAGGGAAGTAGCATTGCAGTGTGGATCATGGAGCAGTGGGGCATGCGAGCAAAGGAGGGAATCCCAGCAGCCCATGTCACTCACAGCACTGCAACTTCCTTCACTCAGTGAAGCTCCTCAGCTGAAAGACTTGATCCTAGGAAGAAGAAGAGAAAGATATCAGTTAGAATCATCTGTCCAAGAGGTTTAACTTCATGAAACACTGGGTTTCCACAACACAACCCACAATAGTGCTTTTCCAGTATCGTGATGATTTTAAGAAGTATTTCCCACTTGCTGTGTAGACTAGCCTTAAAACTCTTTTGTTAGAAAAACACTCTTGATTAGAAGAGCAGTGAGGTTCTAGAGGAGCCTTTCAGCACTGACACAGAAGGTTTTGAAGATAGAATCCAATATATCTTCAAATAGGGATAATCTGATGCAGTTGCTGCCCACAACAGGACTGCATCCATCCACTAATAAATTCCTTTCCAAGAATTCCTCTCTGGGACAGAAGCAAATCTCTGGGATGTCTGTAGAAAAATTCAGAGGCAGAGAGGCAAAATGCCCCGAGTAAACCTAAAAGGTGCAGCTTTAAAAGTGAAAGGCCAATTAAGTACTGGTGAAAACCCAAAGATGAAAGCATGCTGAGGAGGTATGACAGGCTATTTGTTAGCTGTGTACTAGAAGATGAGGATCTGAAGCCGAATACAAGAGGAAAAGAGTAAAAGTTGTGTTTTTCGCCCCTAGACATACTAGGGTCTATAAAAGGTGAAAAGATCTCATAAATTAAGAAGATATATATTAATCTTAGGCTGAACCTGAGCTGCTGCCCTATAAAAAAGAAAGAGATCTGCAGATGAATGCTGATGAAAAGCAGTTTTACCCTGTGCTACTTCTACTATACGCATCTGTTTTGCAGTACAGAGGACAATCACTCATCCCATATTGGTGCCTCCAAATGCAGCCAATGGAAGCAACTCTGATCTGCAGTGCACATCTTTACTTATAAACAAGCCACATCAAAGTGCTACATAGCTTGACCCTGCTGTAACTGTGTTCACACAGCCTCAAAAGTTGCTACGAATGCCTTCAGTTCAGGTTGTTGGGGCAACAACCCTGCATGGTATGCGAATGGTGAGAACTTTGCTTGACATGCCGCTATGCTGCGGAAGATGGCACTAGAGATATTTAAATGCTGAGAAAGGCTACTACCAGGAGGCAGCTGTTCAAGCGAGCGCTAAAGCCTTTTCTTCCTTCCTTGTTTTCTACGCTATGAATCGAAATTAACTATTTAATAAATCGGTAATAAAAACTGCATTAGTAGTTTAATTTCATATTACATAGTTACTACTAGTAACTATTCCAATTAGTATCTAGTTTTCTGCTCTGTTAGATACTACAGACAAGCACATCAGAGAATGCAGAATATTAACAAATAAATAACTGGTGGCAAGAAAAGTTAGTGAGTCTGTAAGAATAGTGGCACAAATGAATTATCCCAGAGTACACAAATAATCTGGAGCAGACCTGAATATGGCAGTGAAATCCTAGGCTGGCATTTTAATCAACGGAGCAGGCTTCCTCTCAAAAGAAATCTGTGGGAAATCTCCTAATACAGAATCACAGAAAGAATCACAGAATGGCCAGGGTTGGAAGGGACCTCAAGGATCCTGAATCTCCAACCCCCCTGCCACATGCAGGGCCACCAACCTCCACTGCATTTGGAGGCTAAACCAGGCTGCCCAGGGCCCCATCCAATCTGGCCTTGAACACCTCCAAGGACGGGGCATGGTTATGGCAGCTTTTCTTTTTTCCACACTACTGGCAGAAAAGTGAAGAGATAAGACAGAAATATTAGTACTTGGCATATATTAATGTGGGCCACAATTCCAGCTAACAGAGCTGGAAAAAAAAAAAAAAAAAGAGTTCAAAGAGTTCTCTGCTGAGTTAGTGAGTTAAAACTGTTCATACAGCTATTGAGAGAAGACTGTGTTGCAGCAAGGGAGAAGGTGGCTAATAGAAATTACTAGAGAGAAAGGAAGCTACAGAAATGAAAGAGGGGAAAGACAGGAAGGCTTCTGTCTTTCTGGTAGCAGCCACCTATGAACATACAGCCAGAAGCTGTGATTTGAAATTGCAGTTTATGTAGCAGCAGATACAACTTAATACGTTGCCATTCCCTCCAGTTCTTCTGCTCACTCCCTACAGCTCTTCTTGCCCTACATCATGGCCTACTGCCCCACAGTAATGTAATCATAAACATTTGTTCACTTACTCTCCCTGTAAGTCAGACCAAGGCATTGAACCAACTAAAAATCAATCCAGCAAAGCAAAATGTTTGCTTTTATAGCAGTTAAAACAGCCCCTCAATCCAATGCTGACTGCAGCTGTGCAAAAAACTATACTGGCACAGTAAAGGCCCTGTAGTGAAGGCACTTGTTGGATGGGGAGGGAGAGAGACACAGATGGGACAGGAATGAACAGGAAGCAATAACAGTGTTAATATCTTTAACGAGTGCTACTAGTGAACACAGTGAACAGCAAGGAATTGCCTGGAGGTTCACACTCAGAGAGTTGTGGTCAACAGCTCACTGTCCAAGCAGAGATCAGTGATGAGAAGCATTCCTCAGGGATCAGTGCTGGGACCAGTGCTATTTAACATCTTTGTAGGAGACATGGACAGTGAGATTGAGTGCACACTCAGCAAGTTTGCAGGTGACACCAATCTGAGTGGTGCACTTGACATGTCCTAGGAAAAGGATGTCATCCAGAGAGACCTGGATAGGCTTGAGAGATGGCCCACACCTGCTTCATGAAGTTCAACAAGGTCAAGTAGAAGGTTCTGCACCTGGGATTGGGCAATCCCAAGTACAGATACAGGTTGGGTGAAGAATGGCTTGAGAGCAGCCCTGAAGAGAAGGATTTGGGGGTGTCAGTTGATGAAGGACTCAACATGAGCTGGCAATGTGTTCTCACAGCCCAGAAGGCCAGCCGTATCCTGGGTTGCATCAAGAGAGTTGTGACCAGCAGGCCGAGGGAGGTGACTATTCTCTTCTAGTCTGGAGTAGCAGTGCCCCATCTGGAGAACTGCGTTCAGTTCTGTGGCCCCTGACACAGGAAGGGCACGGAGCTGTTGGAGCGGGTCCAGAGGAGGGCCATGAAGATGGTCAGAGGGCTGGAGCACCTCCTCTATGAGGACAGGCTGAGAGAGCTGGGACTTTTTATAAGGGCATGTAGAGACAGTACAGGGGAAGTGGCTTTAAACTGGAAGAGGGTAGATTTAGACTAGATATTAGGAAGAAATTCTTTCCTGTGAGGGTATTGAGACACTGGAACAAGGTTGCCAAGAGAGGTTGTGGATGCCCCCTCTCTGGAAGCATTCAAGGCCAGGCTGGATCAGGCTGTGAGCAACCTGATCTAGAGGGAGGCGTCCCTGCCTGTAGCAGGGATGATTTTAAAGGTCCCTTTCAACCCTAACCATTGTATGATTCTGTGATTCTATGAACACTTTCAGTGCCAAACCACAGCCAAAGCTTCCAAACAAGGAAATTCCCTGTTTGATGTTCTTTTTCACTGTATTCGAGGTAAAAGCAAATAAAATATGTTTCACCAGGAATATACCTTACTGACATACATCATGAGTTTGTCGAGACCTCAAATACTGTATACCTTCTACAGAAAGGAACAGCAACAGATATCCTGATTTGAATTAGAAAAACAAGCAAAGTTTGTATATGGAAAAATATCTCTGCAAATTTGAATCACCTGATGGCTTGCTTTTGCACTGAAGGAATCCCGTAACCCAAAATGACATGTTATTCCTCTGAATCTTCTCCTGAATGCAGACCAGGCTGCCAGGAAATCCGCCTACATACGGTCAACTGGACAACAAGACTTAAAACAGGTTTGGATTTTGGTCTTTCGCCATCTGGGAGGAAGTTGGGGTAGAAAACTGAGGCAGGAGGAGCTTTCTATTCACTCTGCTGAGGAGAAAAATAATCCATTGCTAATTTCATTAATACAAATTACAATTATATCTACTCATAGTGCCACATTGTATGCTTTTGTCAGGTGGAATTTATTGTAGTGCAAGAATGCAATGTTATGATTGCTGAAAGCACAAAGGAGCCATGCTGATAGAGATTGTACTGGGTGGACCTTGCACTAATATGCAGGCATGAATTTGTATGAAAAATAAGTTTATTTAGCAGGTGATCTTTGGGTCAGAAAAAGAAGCTCTACTACTTGACTCAAATGGGCCCCCATTCCCCACAGATTTTTTAGAAGCTCCCTCTGTTTCGTAGCAGAATTCTATCTCCAGACCACCCTCAGCAAATCTTGGACTAAGTTGCCATTTAGCAGTCTTCAGTGATGAACAGTTCATCATCCACAGAATGGTTTTGAAAATGACTAGCCCAAATCTTACTGCAGCACAGTCCCTTTATTTCTTACCCTGTTGCCAGCAGATACGAAGAATAATTTCATCTTCCTTGCTACAGTCTTTTATGCATTTGGAGAGTTCTGCAGATCTTTCTTCAAACTTTTCCAGGCTGCCCTGTCTCTTTCATGCATTCCTGTTAGGCTCTATGTTTTAAATTTGGTCATCTATTATTCCTCACTCCTTGATTTCTCCAGTTGATAAACTTTTTTATAAGAACGTGCTCCAAAGTTTCTGATTTTCTGAATTTCCAAAGTTTCTGCATTTCTGATAAGGAACTGCAGGTGCCAAAGAAGAGTGGAATCATTATTTCAATACTGTATTTTTGGAAAACCTTTAATGCATACCAGTATGATATTTTCCAAGTCAGAAACATTACTGATTCATGTTCCACTGATGGCCTACTACAACATCAGCTCTCTGCAAAACTATTCTTTGCTTCAGAACAGTTTTCCATCCTAAAATCTTGCAAGTGCTTAGTGTTTCACAACACTACCATGTACTCCTTCCCAAAGGAAGTCTCAAACTGTTTTTTTGTTATACCATTTCTCCCAATGATAAGGATCTTACTGACTTCCAAGCCTATCTTCCCAAGTATCTGCAGCTCCTCCCAAATGCATAGATAGAGGTTATCCTATATGGAGATCTTCACACTTTAACAATGAATCATTAACAACTATCTGACTGCTATGTACAAAAGCTTTTATCATGGCAGAGACATAAATTACTCCTAACAAATCCGTGTTGCAATGTCTCACTCTTCTATCAGATGACAGTGCTATAATGATTTAGTAGTCAGTTTGTTCTACCTGCACTTGTGTGTGGATGGGCAAATGCATGTTTTGGTTTTGTTCATTTATACTGGAGAGATTATGGAAGCTCCTTACACTGCATATTAAGCACTCAGTCCTTGGAAAGGATGCAACATCTAGAGAAGGGTTGTGACTAACCATAAGCAGGTATTATGGTAATGATGCAATATACAATAGGTTTGAAATGTTTACCACACCGTAATTATAAAAATATTTTTTCTGGCACCTGTCATTGCACTGACCTTAACAAACAATGGTGTTTGATTAATCAACCCTGCTCCCTTGTGAACATGACATAGCTGTCACATTTGTCTTTCAGTGGGAGAAACTCGGGTTAATTCTGTGCTAGGACTGCCATAATACTTTCAGACCAAGTGAAAGGAGTCCTATGACAAGAGAAATGCTGATAGTCGGATACCAAATAGACAGCAGATGTTACAGCCAACCCATCAACAGAAGGTGCAGCAATCCTGCTGATGTGTGGATCACTTGGAGGAGGCAATCTTTTGTTGTCTTAAAGGGTGAACCTCAGTCCTACAAATGACCTGCAAAACATTCATAATCAGTTTTTGTGATCCTGAACCGAACAGTTTTAAGATTGCTGATTTTCTATTTTTTTTTACTACGGCTGACTGTAATTGCCAAGAGGACAGCAAAGATACATGTTATCCATGCAAGCCAGCCTGCGCTGCACAGCCTGTCCTCTGAAAAATGCTGCCTGCTTCAGACTACTGTCACTGCATTCACTCACTACAGTATTTCTTGGGTCCCACACCGGAGTTACACTGAGTGAAATGCTATTTGGTTCTCAATAGTGCAAAATACACTGCTGTTCAAACAGCAGCCTGAAACCAGTGCTTTATGTGAGCAGCTTCAAAGATACAATGAAAAAGTAAACACCATTTGAACATACATCATATTTTGTTCATCCAAAACCTGCAGTAATTCACAGCTGTACCATGTATGCTCTCCACCAGCTCACTGTAAACATATTTTCTTAAACTGTATGCCCTACTGACATGCGATTTACCAGAAAGGCTGATGCAAGCATCTGGCTACCTGGCAGTATGCTTGGGGAGGGTTTTCTGTTATGAAATGTGTTATTCAAATACAATGGATTACAATGAGCATTGCACAGACAGATGAAAAAATAAGTATTGTGTTAGTGTCGGTGATTTACAGGGCAGGAAGGGAGGAGTTGTGTACGATTATGTGGCCAGTTCTGAAGATGAATTCTAGGGTAGCTGTGGGGGATCAGTCATGATAGTGACAGTAGGTGTAAGCTGAGTTCTCAGAGGTGGAAAGTCAGAGATGTAACTTGTTTCCTCAGATGAGTCTGCCAGTTAAATCTTAGCTCATTTCCAAGCCTAAGTTATAAATATATACACATACACACACACATACATGTTTGTTGTGTGTTTATTTGCTTATGGCTAGGCACGTGTATAAAGAAAATACCCAGGTCAGAGCTGGGACAACTTTACAGAAGATAAATATATTCTGTAAAAGAAAACAAGCTGAGTTGGCAAGATGGGAAAGAAAATATATGTAACTCCTGAATATCTTGAAGGCCATTATTCTTAGCTAAGACCATTAAGTCTCAGTTATCATAGTGTATTTATAGGTTTGGTTTCAGGGCTTTCAGATGAAAGTTTAGCCTTATGAAGCCAATGGTAATCCTCTGGTCATTTTAGCCCAGAGGGATAATTCTACACTGCCCCATTCCAACAACTCCCAGTTCGGATAGAACATTATTTGACACTTCATATCCTGGCTGTGCTGTACCCTACAGTAAGGAATCAGCCTCCTTTACAGACAAGACTTCAGATTTGTTGCTTCAGTCTTCAACATTCTTGCAACCTTCATTCTGCAGTCTAGCATCCACATGCAAAAGCGTAGATAGACACTGTATTTCAAGAAAGAGCACACACAATTCCAAAACAGCATTGTATTTTAATGTATGAAATCTATTGTTTGTCAACCATGCAATGTAGCAGACAGAAATAGGTGTAGAGGGATTCATTCCTAGTAAGTATCTGAACAACATTATTTTGTTTTCTTAAAAAATAGCTGTTAAGTAACATAGACAGAAATCTCATAGACAGCAAACATCTCCTGGTGGAGCTGGTACACCTAATGCTACAGTTGGATCAAAGTCCTCTCTTGGGTCACTTTCAGCAACTGTCCCAGTTGCTGTCTTTTTCTGCTTGTATGATATCTGGTTGCCAAACTACTAGCTGAAGATAATTAATTAACCTTATCTTGTTGGAGTTGCCAGTTTTGGCACGCTGCATTCCAAGTTCCAGTTAAAGGCACAATAGGAAAACAAATTCTTCTCTATGGACAGGTTATGCTGTTTATTTCCAGCTAAAGTTTCATTAGAACAAGACTGATTTATACAACATATTTGTTTCCTAGCGGAGATCACACATATGGCCTTCCTCTATAGGCTCACAAGGTCTGCAGGATGTATTTGATAGCAAAGGCAGTGTAACAGATTGAAAAACAACCTGTGGCAGAAGGCAAAAATTTTTACAGTAGCTCCCAGCTATTAAATGTATTACTGCTGCATTCATTTTCTATTGTGGTAAACAGATTTTCATTAGACATATTAGGCACATGTAGGTAATACAGAAAATGGACACCACAAATGTCCTTTAATTATGATTTCAGAAGAAAATACAAATCTTGTTACAAAAGAAATGTAATACTAGAGCACTGGGAGTGTAGATAGTTTGTTCTCTTTGTACTTGTACACAGAACAGTGCAGGAATTCTACCAAGCACGAATCCAATGTGCCAAACTTTGTTATTCAGAGTTGAATTAAGGATGTTTTTACAGAGCAAGTTTCCAGGTCAGCTCATTATTAATGACTTTATATTTTTGTTCATTCATACTTCTAAGGATGCTGTTCCTTTCCTTTCTGCTACCATGTTTAATGAACACTTTCCATCTGCAGTCAAATTATAACACTGGTTAAGCACACAAGCAGTGGCAGCCTGCTTGTGTTCCACTTCCAGTGCACAGTGAGAGGTAAGGAGTCAACCTGGGCAGCTTTGTTCATCCAGAAGCATTTGAGGAGATGGCTACAAAAAGAGAACCTAAGGTAACTAGCTTTCCTCCCAACCGAAGGAGCATTACTAAAGCTGAAGAGGAAAAATTGGTTTACTAGAAGCGTATTCAGTGGGCAAGCACTAAGGAAGTACACTGCATTGCCGCGTGTGCTTCTGTAGCTGCCAATGACAGGCATAAAACAGAGTATGCTTTGAGACTGCTCTGGAGAGATGAGGCAGACTCACATAGTGAATTGTACATTATGAACTTGAACAACTCAGGAATGTGAACATTATGTTTTCAAGATCCCCCTGTCTTCTGATTGAGAAACTTTGCTATTTTGGCTATGCAAGTTGTCTGTAATTCTTGCTCATCCTATTGTAACAAGAGAAAAGGTGTTTCAATCTCACTATGTAGAGAATGCCAGAAAACTGGGAGTGGTTTGATACAGCCACTTAAAAGGTGCACCAAATCAGAACTGAAAGCTTTATGAAGAAAAGTTATACAGGATGAATGGGGGGAAAAAAGACTGATGGAGCACCAATAGTTATGAGCTGCTGCATATCGTGCTCTGAGTGTTGAAGCACTTCTTCTGGAAAAGAAACAAAAGAACCAGAATAAAACAAGGTAGTTTTCTTTACTTTACTGGGCCCCCCCCCCCCCCCCCAAATACAGAAAAACACTGCTGAAAAAAACCCAGTCGAGTAAAAAAGGCTCATCATCAAATAAAATCAATCATACCGAGATTCTTCACAGAATGCTGGGGAGAAAAAGAGCAGGAAACCACAGTGCCCTGGCTCATTGGCAACAATCATTTGATGCAATCTGTTTGCAATCCCTCTCTCTGTGTGGCACTAGACTTTCTCATTCCCACTTTTCAACAAGTGACCATCACAGCAGGAAGCATACTTAGAAAAGGTGCAGCCAAGAAGGCTGATCTCTCTATTTGTGGATACAGGAATACCAAAGTAGCTCATAATCTTAAAACCTGCCTGAATGGCAGCTTCCTAGAGAGGCTATCATTAAAAAAAAAAATGCCCTTTTGTTTTTATCCTTTTCCTCAAGTATGAAAATATTGCCAATTGTTTTCTGATGCCTAAGTAAGTTTTGAAGGGGTCTGGGAAACCAAGCAATCATGGAACTGGGGAATTATTTTAAAACTGTTGTTTTCCTAGAATCTTTCAGGCAAACTTTTAACACTAAGTAACACAACTCAGCCAGATTCAACATCATGCAGATCCCAGATACAGCAAGCATAAAAATAGTAAACATGGTTTTCTCAGTAGGCCGAGACACAAAACAATCCACCACGTTGGGGCAGGGCCACGCTTCACACTTCACCAGACGAGGCATCTGGTACCCATCATACATGTAGTAGAACACATACATGAAGACTGCTTCAAAGATGATCCTGAAGAAGATGCTGCAGGTATACGTCCACCACAGGGGACCTCGAATGTGAATCTTTTCATTCTTCAGCTCTTCAATATTAATTTTGTCACCATTTCTAAGTCGCCTTTTCTTCTCGTGCCTCCTGTAAGCCACATGCATGGCCACCAGCAGCGCAGGGGTGGAAACGAAGATCAGCTGCAGGGCCCAGAGTCTGATGTGAGAGATGGGGAAAAAGTGATCATAGCAAACATTCTTGCAACCGGGTTGAAGTGTATTGCAGACAAAATCTTGTTGTTCATCTCCCCAGACTCTCTCTGCAGCCACAACCAGGATCATGATACGGAAGATGAACAGGACTGTGAGCCATATCTTGCCAATGCTGGTGGAGTGTTTATTTACACCTCCCAGAACAGTCTGCAGAGTTCCCCAATCCATCTTTTCTGTGTTCTTTCACCTGCAAGATGACATAAAATACCAAATAGTTACTTTCCAAGCAGCAAAGAATCATTTCCAAACTTTCTACAAGCAAGAGGATTTCCTAGCATTCACTCAAGTCATAGGCAAATTAAGTCACGTTAAGTCTATCTTTACATTTGTGTCTGTATTAGTGGATGATTCAAACAGCTTAATAGACTCTATCCATTCATATATTTATGATGACACTAGCATACTTTGATATTTTTCTAACTAGTTTTTGTGTAGGAAATAAGTTATACCTTCAAGTGTTTCCTTCTCCCAAGCCCTCTTTCTCTTTCTGTGGTAGGCTGTCAGTGCACTTTCCAAATAAATAGAAAATGATATAATTATATAAAATAACCTTGACAAAACAATTTATTTTCATAGGATTTCTTTGCCAATGCCAAAGCCTTAGAAGGCTGTGTGGTGCTTGCCTTGCCTCCAAGGTAAGGACTACTGTGCCATCTCCATCAGAAGCTCTACTTCCTCCCAGATGCCTCCAACAGGTCTCTAAGGCTATTTGCTGCAGCTCAGACATATCCTTTCCTTGGCAGAGCCTTCATCTCTAGGAGTACAGCATTTGATTTCACTGTTGAGAAACCTCAAGTCAACTCTGTCAGGGCTGTGCACATACAAAGCACCAATCAGCAGGCACAAGACAATTCTGCAGAGCCTGCCCTTCCACATTCAGCACTACCTCATCCAAAAAGGAGATTAACCAAGCCAGAGGGCTGAGAGCACAAAGCCTTCAACTGAAAAGTTTACGTTGATTTTCTAGATGATATCACACCCCAGTTAAATAAGAAATCAAACATCAGAGGAGTTCCATTTCTGTTCTCTCTTCCTCCTGCTCTTGAAGGAAATTCACTGTTCACCCTTTGACGATTAAGCTTAAGTTTTGCTGAAGGCAGAGCTTGATCTCAGGACCTGGCTTTCACTGCTCAGCAGCCATTTGGAAGCTACCACCAAATGCTTCAGATCCACAGCCAGGAACCTGCATAGCTGGTCCTGTATCTCCCAGGGGCAGGGCTCAATCTACCATTCAGAAAAGCTACAGTGGCCCTGGACCGACCAGAACTCCTGCTCCTCTTGGTGCAGAGTGTGCTTCATCGGGCTGGCAAAGCCTTTAGATTTGCTAATTCTCAGGTAACAGCAAAAGAAAAAAAAAAGGGAGAGAAGGAACTCCTTTACCCCGCTGCAGTTACACCACCAGAGAGGGATGCACACACCCGCGGTGCGGCCCAGCCTGTACAGACAGGCCTCCAGGCAGGAGGGAGAGGTCACGTCTGCTGTCATGAGGAAAGGTTATGTTGGGTAAGGAAAAGAAAAAAAAAAGAAAAAGCCTCGAAAAGGCGGCTGGAATTCCTCATGCTTCTTGTGTTCTCGTTGCAGAATGGCAGCATTCTGTGCAGCTTTTTATGCTGATCCAAAGTCACGGCTGTGGTCAGACAACTGCACTTTCTGTGAAGCATTTCCTCTCACCTGTGGCATAGCCATTAAAACACAGAAATAAAACGAACAAAATGGGGCTAACGAGGACCAAAGGAAAGTAACCATCTGAGGCGTATCCCAACAGGACCAACAACCCCAGCTCCAGGTGCGGGCTCACACCGCGATTCGGAAGCTGCAAGTCGTGGAAGAAGAAAAGAACACAGGACAGACAGGACATCCCCTGCTCCTCCCCACCACACAAACGCTGCGTTCGGCTGCGGGGCGCTCGACAAACCCCGCAGCACGAGAAGATCCCGGCCGGGGCTCGGCGCGACCCCACGACTCCTCAAGTCCCAAGCCCTCCGCGGGTCTCACCTGGAGCGGCACGGCAGGGGTCCCGTGTTGCGGTGCCAGCGGACGGCCGGTCCCAGCCTCGCCGTCCCACAGCTCTCAAAGCCCTCCCCGCTCCGCCGCCGCCGCTTTTAACCCGCCCCGAGGCCGCCTCTCTCCGCCCGCGGGCGGGGCCGGGGTGCCCGGGGGCGCTGGCGGCGGAGCGGAGCCGGCGGCCAGGTGTGGGCACAGAGCTGAGTGGCAGCGCACGGCGCTCGCCCTGCACTGCGGGCTGCTCGGCGCTCCCAGCGCACGGTGCCCGGGGAAGGGCTGCACGGTGCTTTCGGCTCGCTTCTAACAGCGCTGCGACCAGAAGCCCTGCCGGGAAACGGCGCTGTGTGTGAAACAGCTGAGCGGTGGTGGAATGCCGTGCCTACGGCTGCAGGCATGATGGGGTCTTGTCTAGGGACGTGAAAGCACCACTGGAAACAGTGTGTTCGTGCGTTGAGGTGAAGATCTGTCCTGAGTATTGCACTGTGTGGCGTGTCTGGAAGGAGAGACGATTCCATCAGGAGTGATTTTAATAAATAAGCTTGTTCTAGTAATTTGCGTGGTTACAAAGTATGGGAAGACAGCGCTTGTGTGGGTCTGTGGGTCTGCAAAATGCCCATGTGAGTTTGTTCTGGAGGTACAGGAAACAGTCAGGGGTGCAATATCTTTAAACGTTAATAGAGAAGAAATGTCTGGAACAACCAGCTCTGTTTTATAAAATATAGCAAAGTTTGATAGCGGTAAATGTAAATGCTTGAAAGAAATCCACACCTTGGTGCTGCTGTGGTGGCTTTCATGTACAGCCAAACCAGAACTGTGGTAAAGCTGAGGATTACTTTTATTTCTTTTCATCTTCTTTTGCTTGCCTTCATGCGGGAGCGAGCAAGAGTGCTTAATGTGGGAAGGAGAGTCCTGGCTGAGCACACGTGCAGAAGCACAGCCATTGCTCACCCACTGTGGGGAAGCATAGTTCTAGTGGCAGTGGAGTGGTGAGTGCCACAGCGTATGTCTGTACAGAGCACAGGTTCCTGCTTTGTCCCCACCACTAGTAGTGGCTAACCCCTACTCTTCTGCTCCACGCACTCACCAATGCAGCAACTTGTGTCATCAAGATTCCATCAATCCATCTTTAAAGCACTGTTTGTTCAACATTTGTCATGCAGGAACTGCTTTATATTTTCATCACACTCACCACAATTTTTTGCGCCCCACTACCTGCTGTATCTACAGTTTGCATATGCACAGAGAAATGTTTTCTCAATGTTGTGTTCTCTGCTGTTTCCCTATTCACTTGTTTTCACCTTTCAAGCACCTCGGATGTGTGAGCTGATTTTTTCAGTCAGCCCAAAGTTCTTTCCTGGGACATTCTAGCTAATAGAACTGATGCCTCCTGGAGTACGTGTGCCTATACACTTGAACAGCTATACTTTGGATTTATTTTCACATCACGTATTACACAGACATAATGGCCCAGGTTGGAAGGGACCTCAAGGATCATGAATCTCCAACTCTCTCACCACAGGCAGGGCTGCCAACCTCCACATTTAATACTGGACCGGGCTGCCCTGGGCCCCTCCAGGTTCCAGGCATCCACAGCCTCTCTGGGCAGTCTGTTCCAGCACCTCACCACTCTCATATAAAGAGCTTCCCCCCTGACATCCAACCTAAATCTTCCCTCCTTCAACTTAAAACCATTTCCCCTTGTCCTGCTGCTATCTTCCCTTTCAAAGAGTTGTTTTCCTAACTATGTAGTGGTTTACACCAGCTGACATTGAGGCTCATTTGCTATATTGTCACTCAGTATGAGCAACTGGACAAGATCTGCTAATTCCTCATGGCCAGATTTAATTTTGACTACCATAAAGCTTCAGTTTTTTAATGTGCTATACATATTATTTTGATTTTTCCCAAATCATTAGTGTGGCAGACTCCATATCCTTCACTTCTGCTTAAAGCAAGGCTCCTTCTACACCTAGCAGCTAGCTGTTTTGTGGAATTATTTCTGAACAGGAAATGTAGCCATAGAGTCAAAATATATTTTGGAAACAGTTTTTATTTCTTCAAGGCTGAGCCAAACATATGCTACACCTGACATTTTTCACCAACATCAGCAATAAAAGCACCTTCACAGTTCAACTCAGCTTGTGTAATCAGTTTGTTTCTACATTAATTCTTCACTCACTCACTTTAGTCACACCACCACTCTTTAGCAGCCTTTGAACGAGCTGTTTTTACTCCTTTGATATCATTACACACATATTAGTGTCAGACAGACCCCAGAAAAAACAAGCTGATGCTGCAAACATTGAGTTTTTGCAATACTCATAGCCCAGCACAGACATCACTGCTTCTTTATGTTCATTTGCCATATAAACTATCCAGGAGGCTCCTGGAGGGGAATGCAGCACCCGGCTCTCCTTCCATGAGTTAGATCTCCCTCCTAACAGACTTTTCCTGGAAATGACTGCAAAATCATCACATGCAACAGCATAGGCACCTCCTATTCTGTTGGCTGTGCAGGGTAGTGGGGAGGTTAAACAACTTTCAGTCAGCTGTAAACCATAAAACATGTTTTGGAAGAGGGCAGCAGGGCCCCTTCTCAGAGAGGGCCCCATTTCACCTCCAGCTGCATCACGAGGATGCCCAAGCACCCACAGACAGAAGAGGGTTTATGAAAGAGAACTGCGATTTTCTTTGCTTCTGGTACCACTGTCCTTCGGAAATAATCTCCCCTCAGAGGAGGGCTGGGTGTGAGGTACAGGGCAGAGCTTGGGGCAGCCCTTACTTTGTGCTAATTGCTGTCCTTTGCTATGCAGGTTGCATGTCTGTAAATGCATTGTTTAGGCAAAGTTTTATCAGGTTCGCCAAGAACACTTGAATCTTTAATGCTTATCTGAGGAGCTATTGTTCTTCCATATCTCCTGGAGCACACAGCTTAGAAGAAGCCTGCATTAGTTTACTTATTCGGAGATAAGAATAGGAAGAAGCCAATGGGCAAGCACAGGTGACTGAGGAGAGAAGTCGCTAAGGGCAGGGTTGATGGAGCAGCAATAAAACTGCTAGGAACGAAGGGTGGGCAGTGGCAGTGCAGTGTGGGGACATGCTGAATGGCAGCAGTGTGTGAAGAACTGGTTCTGTACACCCCACAGGCAGGAGGGAGAGAGTGGGAGGGAGAGAGTGGGAGGAGAGCTCTGGAATTAAAAGTTCTGTAAATCACAGGAGTGAGTGGCAGGGGCTCAAAGGAAAGGGTGGGGAGAGCAGGCAGCATCCAACAGTGATGGGTGATTCCTCTGTAGAAAGCAGGCAGGATCCGTGCTTTGCTTTGTTTAATTCAATCTGAGACAAGCACATTCTCTTGTTCCTTTTGTCACTATTCAAATCATTGTCTATGTGACTAATCCAGCAGTCCACTGAGGTCTCCAGTGCAAGTCCTCAATCAGACTGAAAAACAAGAATGGTATGATTCAGTAACGACTTGGTTGCACCTGTACGTGTATCACGCTAGTCAAGTCATTTCTAGAATGCAAATATATGATGGCAAACATTTCCTCTTGCTCATCACATCAGCAACAAAGGAATCGAACTGGAAGAGTCATGAGGAACTAAATAGTTATGGATATCCTGCTGTTGAAAAGGAAAGAAAGAAAGAAAGGGAGGGGAAAAAAAAAAAAAAAAGAAAGGAAAGAAATGTCTTTTACAAAATGCTTTCTAAGCAGAAGCTACAGTCAAATCCACACTAAAACCTTCCACCAACAGATCAGTGCTGGGTTACAGCTGTGGCCTGTAGATCATGTGTGTGAGTGGCTCTCAGAGTCAGCCTTTTGATACCCAAGTCTAGTGCTGATCCTTGGCACAAAGCCCCTTGTGAAACCATAGGAAATGTGTACCAGCAGTGTTGCAGGAAATGAGGACAGGATAAATTTCCAATGCACACTATTTGTTTTTTGATTCCTCAGTTCTTCTGTATTTTCCTATTTTAGACTTTTTTCTTTTGTGCAGTTCTACTAGTTGTCAAACTTACACCCATCCCATCAGTTGGCTCCTTCAAAGCTCAAGGCAGAAGTTCTCTGTGGATATTCAAGAATGGGCAACTGAGGGGTGAAAATAATTGAGCTCTCTGCAAGGTGGTTAAGCACATAATTTGAAGAATGCTTAAAACCTTCTAAATTTTGATGGCCATCTATACTCAGCACAATCAAGAGGAGCATAGCATGACAGGGTCACATACTGATACTGGTGGGGAGCAAATACCCACAGTGTATTTGAGCACTGAAGCATGCAGGGCTATACACAAAACTAGCATTAGTCCTCCTATGCAGAGACAACATCAGGAGAGCTCTGGTGATGACAGAAAACCAAGCAGGCAGCCGCATGCTGCAGCTTGACTGCTGTTAGTCAGTGGGCAATGATTTGCAGCTGAAAAGTCAACAGAAGTTATGCAAGACTGCAAGGCTGCACATTGCACACAGTAACAAAGGAAGCTTGAAGTGAAGAGCCATTTGACCAAGGGCCACTGGGTAACTAATGAAAAAGGAGATAACATTCACAGGCAGCACACATACTTGGAAGGTGATTGAAAGCCTGCAGCACAAGGTGACAGGCTGTACTGGGAAAATGTGTGCTACGAAGAACATAAAGCAGGTAAGGCAGTACAGTCTGCCAAGATCCATCCCTTCTCTTTGGGAGCAGCCTGCTTTAGGTGATCACCATGGCTCATCAGTATCTCTGCTGGACACCAAACAGCATTCAGGAAGGATTCAGATGGTATGTACTCACTGATGTTCCTCAAGCTTGAAAAGATACCCACCACAATCTACAACCTAAAAGAGGAATGTTATCAGCAGAGTGGAAATAGAAGCCAGTTTGCTGGAACGGTTCTTGGCTGCTTAGCTGAGGGCAGCTCCTCTTGTCAGAGGGGGGATGCAGAGCCTGCTTCACTGAGCTTGGGGCATGCTGGGTTTGGTGGTGTGCACAAACTCCAGACTAGCAGCACAAGTCTCAGATTTGGTATGTAAAAGCTGGTATGTAAAGATGAGAGTAAAATCAGAGGAAATATTAAATACCTTTCTAATAAAATTAAAGGGAAAACAAAAACAAACTAACTAACAAAAAAAAAAAAAAAAAAAAAAAAAAAAAAAAAAAAAAAAAAAAAAAAGACCTTTTAGTGAAATAATTCTTTTGCAGTAGACTAAAATGTCTGTGGGCCAGTAAACGTGACCAGAAAGTTCATGCTCTTTTTTGGCGGTTGTTTTTGCTTTGTTACTTTGCTGCATATTTGCAGGTGATAAAGAGATGATCAGTATAAACAGACGGGCTTTTGGTATTTTGAAGGCCAGATAATGATCAGTGTTCTTGATTTAAGACCAATAATAAAATAGCTGTAGGGATAAATTTGGTTTACAATAGAAGATAGTAACCAGGGAGTGAACGAGCCATTCACCAGAAAAGTCAGTAATCAGTGGCAGTTTAATGCATCATGAACAACAACACTGGGAAGCTGTTGTTGCTGTGTATTCATCAGTTTCGTTGTCCATGTCTGTAACAGGTTGGAAAGGGATAAACGGTTGGCTCTTTGTCTCTGTGAAATAAGAAACATTTCTGTGAAACATCTCTGTGAAATGAGCAGTGTCCTTGGGGTATGAAAAGTGAAGAAGTCCATGAACTGTCAGGCTGCAATTTCAGGCTGTCCCTGACATCTTCATGCATTTTGTATTTGCACTTCCAGTCCTTACCTTCTTACCTTTTCCTTGCCCGAAAAAGGCAAGGGACAGCCGCAGGCTGCAAAGACTGAGAACCTTTTGCTGAGGACCAAGAACCTTCTGTGCAGGGAGAAGGAAGGACGTTCCCGGCTCTATGCAGTCTGCAGAAGTGTACTTCCAAACTCTTTGGGGAAATGGTTGTGTTCACTGATTTGAAAGGAAAAAAAGTAAGCTACAAAGTGCTAGAATTCTCCCCAGAAGGTCTCTCCAAGACTTCTGCACAAACACAGACATACTGGAGCTGCATGGAGACAGGCACAGGAACTCAGGAGGCTGCCATGTCTGTGCTTAGCTAACTCAAAAGGACCATTTGGCTCTAGGTCATTCGAAAGTGGAGCAGTGGTTAGTGCTAAATTCATCAAAAGAGGGAGCCTTTCTCTGGGAATGGTGGAGGCCCATGGAAGCTCAGCTTTCCAGGCACCAAGGTCTCCCCAGTTTGTTGGTCCTCATGTTCTTATCCGCAGAATTCAGTTCAGTTCAGCAGAGTCCATCGCAGAGATCTGTGGGAAGGGACCTTGTAGGCACAGAGGAAACAGAGCCATAATGCCAAGCAGTGTCGAACAGCCACACAGCACCTCGTTAGACATGCCACTGCAATTGTTGCCAAGCAATGCATTCAGGCTTACAAAGTATTCAGATGAGGACAAGAAGTATCACTCTCAACCAGCACCCCACAAGAAGGAAAAATGAACTCCCTCTAGTCAGGAATGTTTCTGCCTCTGCCCTTCACTGTATTCAAGCACATCATAAAGTGATTTGCTTCAGGCAGGAAAAGGTAGATGTCCAAGAAAACCACCGTCTTTTGCAGTGTTTGCATTACCTGTATACTGAGAACATTTACTGCTAGAAGCCAAGGGTTCCAGATAGCAGACGCTGGGTGTCTTGCTGGGATAATATTATGGGTCAGTAGAGCACTTCTTTTGTCAATAAATATGTTGGTTTTGCTCTGTTGTTCAAATCTTTTTCTTAGGGCAAAAATTTTCAAGTATGACCATACTTTCTTAAGAGTAAATGGTGGCAAAACAAATGGACTATGGAAAAAAACAAATCTATTCTTTTGTTACTGATCACATTTTGAAAGAGGTTGTATTTTGGGAGACCTGAAATTCCAAAATCGCACTCATAAATGACAGCAGCCTTGTGAGAGTGGAGCTTCCTCACCAGAGCTCCTTTTGGCTCTGCCCCAGGCCCATTAGATCCATCCTGCGTGCTCCCATGCCACCAAAGCCCTCATGTCAACACCTCCAAGCCAGGAGGAGACCAGATAGCATCAGAAGGCTTTCACAGGGCTGGCACAGGGAGCTCAGAGCACTTCTGGGGTACTCTGCAGCTAGGTACTGGCTGGCTGATGGGCTGAGCTCTGTGTGAGCAATAGAAAAACGGGATAAAAACAATTTTACAACAGCTCCACACATGTTTAGAAAATGTGTGGAAAAAAAAGTAAAATAAATCAGGACTAAGCTGTGTAAGTGTTGTTGCTAGGTATTTTATTGTTATGGGTATAGTGTCAGGCAAACGTGCTCATAAATGTAAATCACAGTAGTTTCTATTATTTCAAAAGAGATAGAATCTATTGGAAATTGCTTGATGGAGATATGTGTGGAGCAATGAGGAAATTCCAAACAAGATTAGCATGTGCAAAGTTTCCTATTCCCACCAGGGATTGCTGTTGAAACGCTTTATTTCCAAACTGCTGCCCACAGTCTCAGGTGTGGACATTCTCCCCACGTCAAGACACGTTGCACTGTAATGAAGCATACTGTACATGCTGGGAACAGGAATTTTGCCTGCAAATCAGCAAAATACACATGCCTGTCTAAAGCTTCAGGGACGTGAAATGTTGGCACAAAACAAGATTGTTCTTGCCCATTTTGCTACACACAGCTCCAGTTTGCTTGCTTAATTGGATTTGCACCTTTTTCTTTTCTACAGCACTCAGAACACCTCCTGCACTGCTCACTAAAATATTCATACTGTCTGCTGATGTGAAAAATCACACAAGAAGATACATTATTTGTTCTTTTTCCTTTTGCATATGAAATTGAGGAGGCCAAAGGAAGATATGGGGAAAGTTGTTTAAATGCTGTTCAATAAGCTACAGTCCAGATTTTTTGATATCCAGTACTTTTTGGTGAGCGAGGCATTTCTATGCCATGCCCCAGGACAGCTAGGGAGGGCTTGTGAGCCATGGCACACAAATCTGAGATCAGAACACCCATGTCCCTTTGAATGCTGAGCTCAGAAGTCCCCACATGTGTGGATGTGGCACTAAGGGTCATGGCACATAGAAAAACCCTTAGGTTTCTCCAGAGTCATATAGATTCAGAGATATTGTTTTGCTTGACATGACAGGAGTCAAACTTCTACCTCTTAGTCCTTGCATTGTGCCACAGCCACAGAGCTACAGGTTACTCCAGGCTGGTGTTGCTCTGCACTTTTGCAGGATTTAGTCAGCTGAACAAAAGTCAGTAGGACAAAAGGAGAGGGGAGGGAACAAGATGACTTGTGGGAGATGCTCTCCTAAGAACTGGGGACAAAGGCTCTGGATTTGGTCTCTGCTCCTGTTCATACATTTTACATTGAACACTGAACAGAAGATACCAAACAAGATTCAGAAGCAGAGTCATCCTTTTCTAGGTGTCCGTCTTAAACTCGAGATGAGTCAGGACCTCTCATATAATCTCTGCCTTTCAGTACATGGCTCTTCCTTCCCTCCCTCCACCCTTTGCCACGAGCCTGGGGAAGAGAAGGTGTGAGATGGCACCCAGCAGTCTGGAAATAGAGGTCTGGGTCTCTTCCTTGCCAGGAGAAAGCTTCACGATGGACAATAATCTAGTCAGCTCCATTTGGAAGGAGGTATTTCCAGAAATGCCCAAGCTCACACAGATCTGTCCACAGTAAGCTGCAAAAATCCTTCATGGGACAGTGGTAGTTCCATGCCTATGGATCCCAAGTGGGTCTGTGGTGCAGAAGGGACAGTGTTGTCCACTGGGGTTCTTACTGACTGTATTCCTGGGTTCTGCTAGTGCTGAGAGTGTATCCATGTTCAAATTGGTTTAACAGCACTGCTGGCTTACCAAATTAAGCTTGAATAATGTGTACCAGGAAGCTCAAATTACGTGTACAAATTTTAGACTAATTGAAGCCTATCTGCCACAAGAGCTTTGCAGGAATTTATCAAGATAAGTAAAAGTTTAGTTAACCCAAACGGCTTTTCTGCTAAGGAAAGCCCAAGTGAAAATAAAGAGCCCTTATCTTTGAAGGATGCCATCAACCAAGTGCACCTCAGGTGAATCTCGAGTGAATCTCCTCCTGCCTCAGACTTATGGACTGGGCCATGCGACCTTCCGAAATTCCTTGGCCTTTCTACTCCTGCTGTTTACTTTTTGGTGGCTTCTGTGTGTAGAAAAAAAAGGAAAAAAAAAATCAAACAAACAGTTCCTCCCCACAGTTCTGTTTAGAATATGCCCTTGGCACTGGTTTTGTAATGATGTTTAATATGTGGTTATTGTCCAGTGATTAACTTTTCAGTGTTTAACTGGGTAATGCCTCCCAGTTCTTTGGTGAGGCAGGTAGTGTAAAACCAGAGCTGTTAAAAAAAAAAAAGCCAGCAGCCAGTAATACAAGCCTGCTGAGCAGTGTCGGGTTGGTGAGCTGTGAGTGCAGCAGGCAGTGCTGCAGGGTTTTGAGGCCAAGCCACGTTCTCCTTTGACTGAGTCCAGCTCAGAGGAGGTCTGAAGGGATTTGTGAGCAGCCTGCTGTGAGGCCTTCCACTCTCAAAACCTTCAATTGAAGAGTCTTTCCTACATAATGATAAAGGGGTTAGATATGTTTGGGATGAGATCCAAGAGACTATTCAGGTACTTAGGATTTAAATAAATACCAGACACCTACGTTCAGAGCTGCAACAAAGAAAAGCCCCACTCAGCTTTCGCCCAGCCCTCCAGGCATTAAATCCTCCTGGTGCCTTCCAGGATCTGCACATTCTTGGACACCTGCCACTCCTCTTCCCTGTGTCACCTGGTGGTGCAGTGTGATGGCAGCTGTGGATCTTGGCCCACGGGTCACCAACCTGTGTCACCAAACTCCCACTCACAACCAAGAGAACTGGTTTAGCTCCCAGGTAGCCCAGAGGACTTCACATGGGAAGTACCTGCTTTCCCCAAATCCTGAATGCCCTAAGATCCTGATCTCAGTACGGTGTGGTTCTGTGGTCTCTTGGTGGAGATCATAACCTGTCATACACGTGTCAGCATGGTTAGGTGATACACTTATCAGTATCATTACAAATTTTCTCCTTTATCCATCTAAACATTTTGATTTTCTGTTACCACTGAGTGCAGAGCAGAGGCAGTCTGGCCATCGTGCACCTCTATATCAGCTCAGTTCACAGGAGATCAGGGACGAGGATGAGGAGTTCCAATTTTTCATTGAAGTGCATGTTGTTATTTTATTCTTGTGTTGTGGCTAAAATGATCTTTCTGCAAAGTTTCTCAATTCTTCTTTCATCTCGACTAATTCACTCTTGTGGTACTGTCTTCTATCAGCCTATTTAAATTACGTTTTAACATTAACAATAATAATGGATACCAAAATAATATTCAATCTTCAGGCCAGGTTTTAAAGTGCTTGCTGCTGATTTATTCAGTGTTAATGCAAAACATGACACTGCGTGTCATATACATACACCTGCACAAATGCCTATATCTATATAGCCATTGCTTTATGTAGACAAAGCTTCAGCAAGGAGGTGTGTGAGAACTCAGGGCAGCCATGCTTCCCTGCATGGAGCAAGAAGAGGGCTGTGTGGGTTTAGTTCTCATCGAGGAATAAGGAAGTGATATCTGGTACCATCATCTGCTAGTTGCCCTGGCTGGTGGTCCTGGTGAAGCTGAGTGTGTGGGTGCACCACACCTCAACTCAGGGTCCCCGGGATCCTCACACCCTCATGGTTCTGGGTGTTTGAGATGTGAGCACTCCTGCCTCAGCCTTATCTGCTTTGAGAAACTTGCATGCATTCCAATTGTCAACCCATCCCCCCTATGCCCACTAATCACATCCCTGGAGCCACATCCATACATTTCTCGAACACCTCCAAGGACGGTGACACAACCACCTCCCCAGGGCAATGCCTCACCACCCTTTCTGAGAAGAAATGTTTCCAAATATCCAACCTGAACACAACAATATCCAACCCTGGCACAGTTTAAGACCATTCCCTCTCATCCTATTGTTGATACATGTGAGCATACACTGACCTCCACCTCCCCACAGCCTCCTTTCAGGCTGCTGTAGAGAGCAGTAAAGTCACTCCTGAGCCTTCTCTTCACCAGACTGAACAATCCCAATTCCCTCAGCTACTCCCCGTAAGACTTGTGCTCCAGACCCGTCACAGCTCTGGAAGGGCAGTTGCTGCTGTGGACTTGGGCTCTGGGGGCAGGTGAGGAATATTACCAGGGCCACAGGTTTACCAGCTCCTTTCCCTTCCAGCCTTCTCCTAGATCATCCATGGCACCAAAGGACACGGTACTGTTCTTCCTAGAGCTCTTTGTTACACTTCATGTGAAGTTGCCACCGTTTTCCACAGCCACCAGCAAACTGAGTGAAAATCACACAGCTCAGTGATTTGTGAGTGTGGTGGGTGGACAAGGGCTCCAAAGAGGAACGCGTGGAGGGCTGCAGGGCATGGGCTGCCCGCCCAGCTGGCAGAAATGCTGTGGGGAGGTCGTGGCTGCAGCGTGCCATGAGATCTGATGTTGCAAAAGGGCTGTGCAGGAAGCAGCTGGGTGGCATCGCGGTGTTCCTTTGTTACACCCTTCCCAGAGGCCTGGCCCAAGCCTAGGGAGATCAACAGGGATTTTTGGAGTGGCAGCGAGGAGCTTTGACTCAAGCCCTGAAACTTCTGCAAGCCTCAGAAGACATTAGCGTGACTTTCACGGCACCGAGCAGCAGGGGGAGGCTGCGGCAGAAGTTCTGGTGGGGACGGGCCTACAGTAGGGGCAGGAGGGGCGGGGTGGGGACGGGGTGTAGGGAGCGGCCCTGCTGTCCCTGCTCCTGCTGGCACG
The DNA here is from genome assembly GCF_019232065.1 of Centrocercus urophasianus. NCBI lineage: Eukaryota > Metazoa > Chordata > Aves > Galliformes > Phasianidae > Centrocercus > Centrocercus urophasianus. Next base: position 33,413,139 of record NW_024885532.1, on the reverse strand, counting down.
GACGAGGCAGGCGCTGGCTGCGGTTCTGTGAGGGTTCGGCAGCTGAGTCAGGGCCTTGCCCGGGCCTCTCCCTGCCCACTCCTCCCACAGACCCACCTGCCGTGTGCTGTGTCAGAACTTGGGCGACCCACCCGAGGCCTCACGCTGAGATGGTGGCTGCACTCCACAGCCATCATCGGGTGTGTGGGGTTCCTGCGGGTTTAGTGGGTCAGCCTCTGCTCCTAGGTAACAGTGACAGGACAAGAGGGAATGGCCTTAAGTTGTACCGGGGGGTTTCAGGTTGGATATTAGGAAAAATTTCTTCTCAGAAGCAGTGTTGAGGCAGTGGAACAGGCTGCCCAGGGAGGTGGTGCAGTCACCAATTGATGGGCATCATGGTGAGATGGACTGATGATTGAACTGCATAATCTTGGCTTTTTCCAACCTTAATGATTCCATGATTCTGCCGAGATATGCATTGGAGGGGTGCTTCTCCTAGGCAGGCAATTGGGCAGTTTCCTTGTTACACCACAGCCACAGCAAGAAGCAAGGGGAAGAGCCAGCAGGGCAAGGAGTGTTCCTTTATGAAGAAGATAAATAGATTTATTTCAGAAGTACAGCAATAAAGCCTTTGTTTAGTGTAGGAAATAGAGGTAACTGTGGCATGTAGAAAATCAAAGATGCAAGTGAGGTCCACCTCAACTTGGTGGCACGCTTCCCAGCCCACTGCAGCAGGGTGGTGGGGGGTGATGCAGTATGAGCAGTTGACATGATGTGTGTCTACAGGGTCCCTGCTTGTCAGTGGGGCTGGGATGCCTGTGCTCACTCTGATCTGGTGTGGATCCACAGGTTGGCATTAGGTCAGGGTAGTAATTTGAAAAATGAAATGCAATCTCAGAGCATCCCACCACTGGTCTGCTTTGTGTCTTTGGCATCCAAGGTTGCTGGGATCAGGTCAGCAGACAAAACTGAGGCTGCAGGAGGCTGGGCTCAGAAGAAAGAGATGGAGGAGGATATGCAGCGGGTTTGGAGCCAATGTCTGTTTTGTGTAATGGGGGTGGAACATGTCAGACACAGAGCTGGTCAGGGCTCTTCCTTATCTGATAGGAAAGCAAGAGGGGGGATTTAAGGAGGGCTTCTTAAGAGGTTGTGAATAATCATTTGGCACCTGGGCCAATTTAAGCAATCTTTGCCCCAGGCATAACAAAGGGGAAAATCGCAGGGTGGGGATGTGCAGCCAGAGATGGGCAGGAACAATTAAGCCAGTTACTAGTAAAGAAACTCGCTGAATTTATGCCAGCACAGCATAAATTTCTGGTGACTGGCAGGGCAGAGACTTTGGAGACCCTGGCTGTGAGTGATGATGTGTGAGCAACAGCAGGCACAGTGGAGGGCTGTGAGCTGATGTGCTTTAGGGCCAGGAGCAGCCTCAGCCAGCTTGCAAGGATGTGGGGCTGGAAAGGCAACTAAGAGGGCACTGAAAATTTCAGGGACTTTTACTTGGCACTTACAAAAGTCAGATGACGTTTCAGATAAAGGATTGCATGATCAAGGATGCACAGTAGTGTGATGAGAAACATCACAGCCCAACACAACTCAGTCACAACTGATGCACTCTGCTGAGGCAAGAAATCTGTACAAGTGCAGCCTTGGATAAGCTCTGGCTCCCATCCATGGTGCAGGGACCAGCACATTTGTTTCCAGCTCACCCAGGTGCCAGGGCACTCCAGCAATGGAGAAGGGCTGTTTGTGCTGACACTGGATCAGGCACTCCTCATGTGAAACAGCCAACCAACCCAAACCCATTTACAGCACAGCTGATGCACAAAGCAGCACGTATGCTCATTTTCTTCATTTAGGCTTTGCCCATTTATCCAGGCTTAAACTTGCAACGGTTATGGAGCTGGTACTCTTGAAAAATTCAACTACTAGAACAAAAACTACTTTTCAAAATTTTTGTAAATGGACAATGAAAATACCATATACAGAGTTACGTCCAGTTTGGGGTTTAATAGGCATGCCCTTTGTAAGAAACCAAGCAAAAACACCCACCCTCCAACTGAGGAGAACACAGTTGCCTTGAGATATTTTTTAGGTTTTGCTGACGTCCAGCATAGGTCTATTTAATTTGATCACAACATGATGAGATGAGGCATGATCATGCATAATCATTAACCAATCTCCATTCCTATTCCCTATATGGTCTGTGATTCACAGCATGCCCTGGATGAAAGTCCACAGCTAGGGCTGCCCTGTGCAATACAACTCTGGACCAAATGTAGCCTCTTTGCACCCTGAGCCCAGCATAGCATGAAGCCCGAACTCTGTCTTTGTTCTTTAACAGAACGATGGGGAGAATTTGCTGAGCAGGGCAAACCTTGAACTTGCCCATTGTAAAGAAACAGAGCCATTGAAGTAAAGACGTTTAGACCATTGTCACAGCCATACATGGAACCCGTGCAGCTTGGAGAAACCACAAGGCTTTCAGCAACTGTACAACCATGCAGACAAAGTTTCATACCTGCTTTTTCACCTTCTAGCTTGCTGGCAAAAATATCCAGAAGACTGTCAATAGCTTTTCATAACAATGATTGGAAAAGAAACTACTGTGAAGGCAAGGAAGTTGAGGAGTGCGCCAGAAGAAGAGAGTGGCAACCAAAATCCATTCTCTGAGGACAGAGTTGACTCCAGCTATTTTCTCTCTGTTGCTTGGCCCTGCACCCTATTAAGATGTAGGGGCCTATTAGGTTCTACATAAAGCAAGAACAAGCCAGAAGCCATTTATAGTGTGGACACATATACACAAAGTAAAAGTCTGATGTGACAGAAGGAAAACTTAAAACTGAAGATGGTTTATGCATTAAGTGCAGTCTCTGCTCCTAGTGACACATGTAGCAGCTCTTTAGAAAAGTAGCTCTGCAGCACAAAAGCAGTGAGGTTAATTCACTTGCACTAGTATAAAAAAAAAGAACAACTCTGAGGACAGTGCACTCATGACATACTCTGGTGAAAAGTGAGATGCAAAACAGGAGAAGCACAGATAAAACAGCATAATTAGGGTCCTCTGCTATACCCACCTCTTTGACATTTCAGGATTCTTCACTTTCAGCAGCACACCTATCCCAAAACTCCATCCTCCTGAGCAGACAGGTTATGTGCTTACCTCAATTATGGGGGAATAACAGAATTAGGACATCAGTGCTCTGGGTGGGAACGAGCAATATACAAACCACGCACACTTCAGATGCAGAGTCCTTGCTCAAAAGCAGCCTTTCATAAGCATTTGTCTGGCTTAAGCTCTCACTAGCATTCACATATAGACTCCCACTTCACTGCCAAAGTTTAAAGTGTTTGCCTTTTATTCAGAAGACTTTCTCCATTTCCAGTGTTTAAGATACTTTCCCATGTCTTCCAGAACAAAGAGCCCCTAGTTTCATAACAGCACCAGTCTACCACAAAAGAAAAAAAAAATAGCTAACAAAAGCAAAAGGTTCAATGATGTGATATAGCATAAGGAAACAAATACAGCAAATGCATTAGAGAAATAAACATGTGCTAAGTGGAGTATTTACATAAAATTATGTATGTTCCTATAAAACTGGCAGCATGCAATGAAAAGATTAACAGGAATACTTATACCAGGTCTGCTAGTTGTCAAAAGCAGGTCTACTTGGACTGCACCTGTATCGCCATGCTGCTTTTAGGCACAGCACTGCCCTCAGAAGCTAGCTACCCCAGTTCTCCACACTACCTGTGGTGGGGATTTCATACAGCCCCACAGCCAGCAGTGCAGATGCAGGTGCCTCAAGTTACTCATCCAGACTCAAGCAGTGTTTGCAAAGCTGTAAAGATGTGGCCTACTGCTATTTCCTCTCCATGAATATGGTAGCGCAGGGTTCATCTGCAATTACCTGCTTAAACAAAGCACAGTCTGTTGCTTACTGTAACACCTTAAGTAACATGGAATCTTAGATTTTACAAAAATACTTTAATTTTCTGTTCACAATCAAAAACTATCTTTATTACAAAACAGTTTGAAACATTAGCACATCTAGCTTGGAAAGACTTTTGTTCTTATTGCTGTTGCATAGCGTTTTCAAGGAACCACACAAAGGCACTAGTGCATTTGTCAGAGCATCCTTGTAAGGATATCTGTAGGAAAATACAATTTCCTATTTAATCCTCACAACTTTCAAATGTTTAAGCTGCCTTTTTTTTTTTTTCCCTCCTCAACAGGTGCATAGCTGACACCTGTCACTACACATCTAAATCTTCCCCAACAGAAGCTGTTTAACAAATTTTATTTGCAGCCATTAGACAAATAACATTCACCCTTTTCAGAGTGAATACCAGCACTGACACCACCTTAGCTACTTGTGAATCCTATAACTGTGTTCTGACAGCTATCAGATATTAACTCATTCATTTCATTTTGTTTGGTTTCTTCTTTATTCTCATGGTTGGGGTGGTGTTTCTGATTTCCAGCTTTTCTAGACCTTCTGAGAAAAAATTTTGTCAGTAAATAACATAATTCAGCCACATTTAAAAGAATGCAAATGCTGGACACAGCAATCATGAAAATAGTGAACACTGTCTTTTCAGTAGGTCGAGAAACAAAGCAGTCTACTGTGTTGGGGCAGGGCCAAGCACTACACTTCATTAAGCGAGGCATCCGGAACCCATCATACATGAAATAGAATGCATACATGAAGACTGCTTCAAAGACCAATCTGAAGAAGATGCTGCAAGTGTACGTCCACCACAGGGTGCCCTCAATGCGAAACTTCTGGGTTCTGATCTCTTCAATGTCCTTATACTCGCATTTCTGGTCTCCCTTTCTGAACTGCCTTTTCTTCTCGTGCCTCCTGTAAGCCACATGCATGGCCACCAGCAGCGCAGGGGTAGAAACGAAGATCAGCTGCAGGGCCCAGAGTCTGATGTGAGAGATGGGGAAAAAGTGATCATAGCAAACATTCTTGCAACCAGGTTGCAAAGTGTTGCAGATAAAGTCATCTTGTTCATCCCCCCAGACTCTCTCTGCAGCCACAACCAGGATCATGATACGGAAGATGAACAGGACTGTGAGCCATATCTTGCCAATGCTGGTGGAGTGTTTATTTACACCTCCTAAGATGGTCTGCAGAGCTCCCCAATCCATTGTCTTGCTTTAAAGATATGACCTAAGACGAGATAAAAAGAAAAAGGTTCATCAGGGTGGGAAAAAAAAATACTATTAAGCATACAGTATAAAATAAAAGCAACATTGTAAATATAATTCATAGGCTGTGGTAACGTCTGGTTGACACGGTCTTTCTGGCAAGCAGTCAAAGTGGCACTGTAACCAAATATCAGCAGGTGACATTTTGTTGCTTGATAACGTGAAGGGAATCTGTCTGACTGCTAGGCATATTTGGCAACTGAAAACTTCTATCCACATCGGTAAGAAGAAGTAGACAAGGGAAATTGGTAAAAAAATGACCTTATTTTAAAGCTACAATTTCTAGAAGCTTTGCTAATAGGAGCAAAGAACAGAAGATGATATCAACAGTCAAAAGCAAAGTACGTGTTATGGTGAAACGTAACCAGAATGAGAGATTCCTCAGAGCCTCTGGAATTCTCAAGGTGAACAGAAAGAAGCAGGTGGTGGGATAGAAGCTCTATTGTAAAATTACAGAAAATCAAAGAAACTGAAAAACAAAACCAGCATGGTAACTTAGTTACTTCATTTGAGAAGAAAATAGCTAAACTTAGGAAGCTGAGACAAGTTTGCACATCCTTGGCTTCAGGGCATAAACAACATTTTCAAAAGTACATTATTCCAGCAATAAAGACAGACCTCAAGGAGCTGCTGTGGAAGCTCTGTGCCTTACATGAGGAGGCCTGCACTGCCTGCCTTAGGAAGTTTTAAGGATGTGGCTGTACAGCTCTCTTGTTGCAGAAAAGAAAGCCAAAATTTCATGAGGGGATAGGTTGTGACAAGGTTTCATCTCTATTTTCTTATCTTGTTTAAAATCAGCACGATGAAGTTTATCTAAAATTGTGTTCCTCTCCACTAACTACAAAAGACAGTGTAGGGTACTGAGGCACAGGACATATTCCCATGCCCACCCAGATGACCTTCCCTTGTAACACAAGTACATTACTCCTCAAACAGGAGAGAAGTTTCAGAAGCTGGGAGAAAGCCAAAGTCCACAGACAGGCCAGCAGAAGCTCAGAGACTCTGCAACAGAAAGAGCATTTCCAGTAGTTGGAATTCAAAGTATAATGACTGTAAAGCTAAAATCCTTTGATTTGTTATCTGCCCCATACCTCTACAGGAACACTGCAACTGTTTGTGGAACCTGAAGAAATCCACACAACACGCATTTGCATCTGGCATAAAGAAGCATCTCACACCCCTTCTCCCTTCCAATGAATTTACTGAGAGGTAATTTGCATGTTACTCTGAAATTAAGAAAACATTTCTTGTGCTTCTGAGGCAGAAGTGCTCCTCAACCTCTTTGCTCTGGAATTTCTCATCAAGAGGTTGATTTCTCAAGTTTGTGAATGTTATCATCTCTCAGAGATCATCTTACTTTGGCAGTTGCGGCACAGGGCACTAATGAACAAAAAACACTTCTCCAGGGGTTCTAGAGAACAGCTCTGTTGCTGCTGGCAAAGCCCACTGCATCTATTGTGATGTAATTCAATTTTTGTCAACTCTGAGATACTGCAGAGATATACCTTCCTTATCTTCGTTGTGCAGTGTGACCCAACTGCTGCACCACACTTCCATTTTGAGCACTGTCAAAACCTCCCTGCTTTACAATGGTTACATATATTCATGAATCACATACAACAGTACAAAGCATCAAAGAACACGACAGCTCTGGCAAAATGAAGAAGTCTGATCATGATGTGAACAAAGGGTTTTTTCTTTCCTGGCTTATTGGAAGGTTCTGGTTGCCGAAAACATGTTTTACCAGGTCATCTTGGATGACTGTGTGGGGTTACTTCAGGAGCAGAAAGAGTGGGGTGGAAGAAGGGCAAGATTTCCTTGAGACTGTAAGAAACCTTTCCCGATTCTGACTCTCCTGTGGGATGCAGTGTGAGATATTACCTCTGCATCTGTCTGAAAAGAGTCCTGGTTGCAGAGCTGCCTTCCTATCATGTTTTGGGTTTTTTTCCTCCCAAACATAAACTGTATATTTCATCAGCATATGGATATAGAGGAAGTCTCTGCAGGTTAGCACATGAGAGCACGGGAAGGACTCTGAACACCAGAGATACTTACAAAACAGATTTTAAAATATTTGACTCTACCCCTCTTTTTGCTGTCTTATTTTAAATTGCTCAAATCAGGTGGTTTTTTTTTTTTTTTTTTTTTTTTTTTTTTTTTTTAAACCAGATCATCATATAATCAAACTGAAGAACTGAAGCAGAGGAAAAGTTACAGCTTTACGACTGATATTCATGTTCTCTTACTAATGTGCACGTTGCTACTATGGAACTAATGATATGACTGACATACCTCAGCACTGATTAGAAATACCTTCATGCACCACAGTTCTAAGTCCTATGGAAGACAGTTACCACATGAACTGCAGCATTACGCCTCATCTACCCACTCTTTAAATCTAACAACTTGGGTTTCTTCTGTCATTGTTCCCTCTTTAATCAGCCATCTCCATAAATACGAGAAGATGAGAAGAAGGAACTGCATATTCCCTTCTCATGAGCCCCATTTCTTATACTTTCTTGCCTCACTGTAAACCAGTGCTGCTGCCTTTCTTTTGCTACAGCTTCCCAAGAACTTGTTTCCATGTACAATTGTACTTCTTGTCTCCCTGTGAAGAACGAGATACCAAAATACAAGTGCCTCAGGGTGTACTTAAAGGATACCCTGTCTTTAGTGGCAGAGCTGGATACAGACACTTGCCCATCACTGCCTGGTCCCAATGCAGTTCTCCATCCACTGCAGCACTGTGAGGGTACATTATAACCCAGAAGCCAACTGGTTTGTTTAGACGTTATTCCCAGTACTGGTACATTGTTGTTTTTTTTCTTTTTCCAACCTGACCCATTTCCATATTCTGCTTTAGCACACAGACTCTACAAACCATTTGGAAAGAGTGTCATTTTAAAACAAACTGCACGTTGCAAAGCATCAGAATGAGCAGCTAGTGGAAAAGAGGGTGTTGCCCTTAGCAGGGATGCTTCTTCAAGATATTGTGAAACTACACCATTCACCTGACTGTTCCATCTCCACTGAGAGCATATCATGTTTCAACCCTAACAAAACTACGTCTGTACCTGGATGCAGGCAGAAAAAGCCACTGCACTTCAGAGAGACAGCTGTTCCTAATCTGACCTGATGGGCAAGTAAAACAGGACACCCTCCCAGGGCCATCTCCACTCCTTCCCAAAGCCCTTTGACGTTCATATCCACCCAAACATTCCCCTCTTCACTACTCCCACCCACCTTCCAACTCCTCCAGCAATCTCTCCCACTCCACCTGCTACCATCCCATTCTTCCTGCTGCTTGCTGAGCTAGTCACCAACCTTTGCCCCTCCTTGTTCTACCCTCATGGCCTGACTTGCTTTTATGCTAGCAGAAAGGCATGTGACTTCTGAGGAGTTCAGGAGACTGATATAAGCACTGATCAGATACTGCACTCAGTGAAGTTCTTGAAGAGCAGAACAGCTGAGACTGCAAGGCCATATTTAAGCAGCTGAAACCCTACCCAGATACTCTGGACCTGGTTTTCCCTGACTTTTAATATTAGATACTCTAAACTGTGTTACTGAGAGATAAAGGCAATTCATAAACCACTGAAGCGCCCACCTTTCATTCAATAAATAGACAGTGACCAAAGCAGAATGTAAGTTAACTGAGTATGGCCCTTCACAGACCACTCCATCCAGACATCAGGTCAGGGCTATCTGCAGTGATGTGAAGTCTCATTCACTCCTAGTTTACTGTGTACTGATGTGATGTCTCATTTATTCCTAGTTTCCTAAAAAAAGGTAGGGTGCTGATCCCCACTGCAGGTTATCTTTCTTTCAAATGCTTGCTTTCCAGACCTCCTTACTAGTAAGTAAAATATTAACTGTCTGGCTGAGCAATGGAAACGAAAGCAGGAAAAGGACTTCCCTTTGATGGCTGCTAACTCTTACAGATAATTGTGTGAGCCAATCCACTTAAATGCACACAGAAATTACAGTGTGTAGACAGTATTTGCTCATCTCAGAAGTAAAGCACTGGATAGGAATAAGTTAAGACATGAAAAGCCAGGTGAAATTGGGACAAAAGAAAAAAAGTACAGTGGGAATATGGGCTGAAGATAAAGGAGGAAGATGAGAAGAACAGAAGATAAGGTAGTAAACTCGAGTAGATGAAGCATTTAGAGTGCATTTTGAAATGAGACTGTGGTAACCAAACAAATTCATGAATCTGTTCTTCTACTGGCTGAACCTTCTGTTCCTCCATCTGAGAAATCAGAGGAGCAGGACAGCACAGCTATTACAGCAGGAGATAAAAATGATCGTAAGATGTCACTACTCTCACCTAAAGAGCTGGCAGTGCAGGAAATGGTTCTACATGACCACACAACACATGGAGAGGCACACAGTTCTTCCCCCAGTGGGCTCAGGCACCATTAGAAGGCCAGACAGCAGGAGAAATAGAATTACCTATTTCTGCAGTTTTCCAGCTGCTGGGCAGGTTTTGAGCTCTGGTCTGCCAGACTGCTTACTGCTTAAACTAGTTCCTGTCACCCTGCATTAAACAACCACCACGGCATTCTGCATGCACCCACTAAAATTCCCCCCCCCATCACACCACCACCAAGCACTTCAGGCACACAGCTGCTTGCAGGTGTTTTTGCTCTGCTCTGGTAAGGACTGGTATACCAGATAATCATTAGTCAATGGTTAAATCCATGGCTTCAGCAAACCACAGAGTGCAGAGCAAAGGTAGAAACAACAGAAGCTGCATTGCTTTCACAAACACACTGTGGAACTTACTGCTATAGGATATTAACAAGGCAAAAAAGTCATGTTGTAGGCACTATAGGAACATCTAAGGGATCCAGTCAGGAAGTAGCCCACAGCACGTATAAATTCAAAGACTGCACACTCCTCTGCTATGGTCCAATTTATTATTCTAAGGGAACCAAACAGAAATGCAGAGGTTGTTCACAGTGTCTCCACTCCTATCAGAATTTCAGTGTAGGGTACCAGCAGCCACCAGTGCAAAGTGCTTCTAGATATTGGTATAAGATCAGCAGTCTGCGAAGACAAATGTCCCTTCATCCAACCCAGGAGTACCTCAGCTGAGATAATCTTTAAACAAAATGTACTGGTCCTGATCCGAGCTGGAGATAAAGAAGGAAATCAGAAGCCTGAGAGCAGCAGCTTCAACACAGAACAACATCGTCAGGATGGAGTCTAAGAAGCTTCTCATAAATATATATTAGATCAATATCTTCCGAAGACAGCATCCCTTGATCTCAGCAAGGAAGGCCAGCACACAGGCGACAACACTTACCTGCTGACTCTCCCAGACTGTCTACTTAACTTTAAGGCTACCCCACACCTTAGTTCCCCAGACATTAAATGAGATAGCAAGATCTCACTTTCTCACAGGGTTGTTCTGAAGTGCTCCTCTACAATTGGACACTTCAGAGAGTCATACTTCGTTATCAGTGGACCAAGAGTGATAAGCACTATTTCAAAGTTGAAATACAGAGCTTAAATTGAACCATTCTAAACACTGGTTACTTAAGAGAGAGCACAGCTCCTCCCATTATGACAGCTGCAGTGTAGAGTTCACACTTGAAGATGCAGCTTTGAACTCTGACTCGGGCAAACTGAAATCCTTTCATGTCACTATTATAAGAAGCTTCCAGCTATTTTAATTTTACTGCAGTATATTAAAAACATGGGTGCTTCAACTGCACACTCTTTCAAGAATCAACAGTTCTACTAAGAAGTTGAATAAGGATCAAAAGATCAGTCTAACAATCCCAAAAGCCCGTGCAGCTCTCCAGCAGCTTTGTTCTGAGCACCTATCTCCACATCAGAGTGGAAACTGGAGAGCAACAGAAGAGCCAAGACAGGTAGGAGTTACAGTATATCTGATTTGACACAAGAACAGGCCAAGACTAATCAGGAACAGGAAACCTCTGACAGTTGCAGGTCTGAACACAGCAAGCATTGTGTTTTCTTCTACTCAAAAATATCCCAACAGGATACATTGTTTGCTCTAAGCCTCATGTAAGAAAATCTACAGCCTTTAAAACAACAGGTCACTACCCAATCTGCATGTAGTATTAAAAACATACGCTAAGTAAATAACAAGAGCATTGAGGATTCAGCCCCACACTGACCACATCATGACTACCCTATTTCATGCCCTTACGTCCTCCCAAGCCATTTTCCAAGCAGGTTTGGAAATATCCATGGCTATTTCACTACCCTACAACTGCAAGTGGAGAATTATCATCCTCCAGAACACCTCTGCATGAAATTCACTCCACTTGTGGAAAATAAGACATCAGAAAGGTTGGTCATGCTCGAAGGTATGACAAGATTGAAGAATTCCAACTAGAATTTGGCCCCTCAGCAATTTTTGAAGGAAAGGTTTACAGGGGAAAAAAAAAAAAAAAAAAAAAAAAAAAAAAAAGAGTGCTTAACAGCCCTTGCTTTGAAAGGGATTCAAATTCCTGAGGACTATTTCTTCATTGATGTGAGTGTCCTATTTCCCAAACTCTAAATAAAGTTTTACGTGCACTTAGCATTGCCCCCAGATACAAAAGTAGCAGTACTATTTGTCTGGGTTTGTAAAAGACAACAACAATACCAGGCTTAGGCATACACCCACATTCTCTCTACAGATTCACCATGTGTTCCTGGAAATACACCCACTCCCACCTCACAGGATTTCTGACGGGCAGATTGCTTCCTCAGAGAGGGGTTGAACCTTTATGGAAACATCATCACTATTTTACAGTGGAATGCAGCTTTTCCTTCAGTGTGCGTTTTGTCAGTATTTCTTTCAGTGAAAGTAGAGATAAAAATCAACTTTTTCCTTTTAAAAGTGTCTATGGCAGGAAGAACTACATATGAGATACAAAAGGAAAAAAAATTGTTTTCAGCTTCCCTTTAGTAACTAATTGCTGCATTTCTATATTGTTCATATTCCTCTTGTTTTAACAGCACTGTATCCTCATACATCATCACTTCAGATTTTCCTTTATACAAAACAGTACTTAGTCAGGCAAGAGTGGGGTATCCTTTCAGATAAGCCACCAGTCATCATTAACAGCAATTAAGAGCCGTGAGGAACAGAACAAGGAAAAAATATCTGAAGAAAAACAAAAATTAAACCCATGCTCTCGTTTGTTGAAGTTTCTGACATCTTTTATTTCCCCATTCACATAACAACAAGAAGCACCATTTGTAAAGCGCCCTTTTTGCTGACAGCTGAATCTCTGCAATAACTTTGTGCAGTAACTTAAGTGTACCTCAAAGTACTGCTGTTTTCCTAGATACTGAGATATTCTATTGCACCTTTTTCACTTTTTGCACCAGTTCAATGAGTCTGCCAAGTAATCTCACCCTGGTTAGACTTAAAGGCATGCAAAACAACACAGGCAGAAGTCCAATGTTCAGTAATTTGGAAGAAGTGGCCCTGTCATGAAAAAATGGATTCTTCCAGAGATGCATCAGAAGCCATGCTTTTTTATTGCTCCATTTTAAGCTCTGTGACACATAGTCCTTATACCACCAGTTACCAGACTGGCAGTCCTGGGGACTGAAGTCTCAAAGAATGTGTGCTAGAAGAATATCATCATGGCTCTGCAAACATACGCAAACCCCATCTAGAAAAGTCATACTGCAATCCCTAACTGGACACAAAGGTGCTTCCTTCGAGCTCATTGCAGAAGACTGAAGCCTGACTCACTGTTGACCTGTCTCTGAGCTAAATCTACAGTCTTCCTCCATGCTGCTTTTCCTGCCTTATTTCAAGGCAAGCAGGCTGAGCAACAGAGACCAAGAGATAATAGAAACCACAGAAATTCATTAACGAAAATCAAAAATGAAACTAGCTGATGCTACTTTCAACCCAGGGCACACAGACTTTGTGGTAAACCCAGCCACAAGCCAGGCCCAGACCTAGATATGACTGCACACAAGCCACAGCTCATTAGTGATAAAAGCACAGCAACTTGGCTTACAAGAGCACTCGAGATAAAAGGCTCCTTGTCCTCTAACCACCCTCTGATTGCTCCCTTGGAATATTTCATAAAATCACAGAATCGTTAAAGCAGGAAGAGACCCTTAAGACCACCCGTCCCAGCCAGGCACCCAGCGCCAGCACTGCCCGCTATCCACGTCCCTCAGAGCCACGTCCCCGCCTTTCCTTGAGCGCCTGTGGGAGCTATGCCTCCGCCAGCTTCCCACTGACTGTCCCAGTAACGCCTCACCAACCGGCGGAGATTTTCCTTAAGGAAGAGATTCCTCAACAAAAGTGGGGGAGCGGCGGGCCGGGTCGGCAGGAGCAGCGCCGTGCTCCCAGCCGCAGCGCCGTGCTCTGACTCACGGCTCAGCTCCGCTCCCCCGTAGCTCTGAGGAATGCTTCCAGCGCGCGATCGCCGGACCTGTCAGTTCGCTGCAAGCTGTTTACCTCGGCGCAGCTCTCCGAACGTCCGTAGGTGTGCCGTGAATTACCTGCAATTGCGGAAGCCTTTATTTCGCTCGGTGCCGCAGCTGCTCGGGCACTTCACATAACGCGCTCACTAAGAGAGATTGGGGATGAGAAGAAGAGCTGTTAGGAGTTAAATAGACAGTAGTGACCGAGAAAAGCACTCCCGATAAGGCCGGGGCCCCCTCGCTGCCCCGCAGGCTGCGGACGAGGAAGCGGGGCGCGAAGCAATGAGCCCCACCGCGGGGCAGGGTCCTGCCGCCGCCGCCTCATTCTCCCCCTCACCCGCCCTCCCTTCCTCCCGCCGCTCCCCTCACCTGCCTCAGCGCTGCCGGGACCCCTTCGGGGCCAGCACCCGGGCTCAGCGGTGCGGTGCCACAGGAACAGCCGGCCCCAGGCTCCCGGCCCGCAGCTTTAAGGTCCCTCCCCGTTCACCTGCCGCCTCTTTTAGCCCGCCCCGCGCCCGCCTCCACCCGCGCGGGTTTCCTTCGCGGAGTGCTCGGGGCGGAGCCGGGCCGGGAGCGCCCATCCCGGCGGGGCCCGGCTGTGCGGGGACAGTGGAGCCCGCGATGGGGGTCTCGCCCCTTCCCTGAGCAGCCCCTTCCGTAGCCATCCCGCCTAGGGAGGCATCGAGCGCAGGACTATGAGGAGAGGGGGAGAGGGCAGAGGCAAAGGGCAGGAAGGCAGAGCGAGGCCTGGGGCAATGGGGGAAAATACAGCAAAAAAAGGTGCTGGAGCAAACCCATAGAGAGATGATGGCAAACGTGGGTTTTGTAGGGTAACTGTGCGTGTAACATAATGGAACCGTATGCTGTCTTGTCAAATCCTGGTATTTGGAAGGCTCTGTTCCTCGTGGAAGTTGTGATTGGCAAATGATAGCAGAAAAGCCAATGGTTGCTGGCTTTGTGAGAATGTTCTGAAGGGTCCCTGAAATGCAGCTGCAGCTCCTGGCAGCTTGTGCACTCCTCACACCATAGCTCCGTATCCATGCAGGACCCACTCTGCACACTGTTCTGTTTCCATTACAGCTTTGCTGTCATAACCTTGGGGTTCAGAAATCTGAAACCTTGATTCCTCCACACATACATGTCTAATTAGAGAAACGGTTGCTAATGCTCTACCCAAATTTCTGGGGAAAGCACATGGTACAACTGCAGCAGCGCATCTCAGGGTTGGACATGTGTTCGCACTCACTGAGGACACAGAGTGATGGATCAGGTGACAAAGCCTTTCCAGCTAAATTCTTCTGCCCCTTATCTCCACTTTCCGGAATAAAAACAGTTCCAGTGAAAATCTTTGGCAGAAGTCAATGGCTCATTTCATTGTCTAGCACAAGCAACTCAATCCTTGCATGTGATAGATAAGAAATTGCTGCCAGCTTTGGTTTAAGTATTGCCTTCCATCTCCATGGCACTCATCATCTACCACTCTTCACGGAGCTCCCTGCAGCCTGCGCTTTAGCACCACAGGCATGTTCATGTCAGGGAGATCTCCAAACGTCTCCAGCCCAATCTGCTCCAAGCAGGGCCTGTGTTCCTCTCAGACTGCTCAGCACCCGCACTGCATCCACATCAGTTTCAGACAGAGACAGGTCAGTGCACAGCTGGAGGCCCAAGGTGTGCGATGCTGAGCCAGACTGGCAGTAAATACCTGAGGCCTGAGTCTTCCTGGCTCACTGACTTCCATAGGAGTTGCACTGGGGTGTGTTCAGGGTTCATGCGCACAGCACAGTGCCTTTCAGGAAGGGAGGCGGCTCGGGGCCATGCGGCCATGCTTTGATAAGGGGAGCCCACCGCCCTATGGGAGAAGAGCTTTGGAGGAGACAACAGGGACCTGTGAGTCTCTCCCTTACCAGCTATGTTCCAGCTCAACTCAGTGACTTTGAAAAAGCCATACATATGCCCTTTATGTCATTCCCAGCTCAAAAAGCTTCCCGCTAAACATTGGGTATGTTTAGCTGCAGAGAAGATTTTGAGTTTGTGCTGTTTGCAAATCTGCATTTGCTGCCAAAAAAAGGTTTTTTTATAGAGAGAGAAGTATGATGAGGAACTTGAGGAGTCAAGACTGTGTTTCTTACTGTGCAGTTACCTGCAGGAGAAGAGCCATGAGCAGGGCAGAGCAGTCCTGTCCTGTCTGCCTTCAGGGAGGTGCTGCTCTCCAATGCCAACACCTGGCCTGGATTCCAGAGCAGAAACCCACAGCTCTGGCAGGAAAAGACAAAAAGAAAACTTATTTGATGTTCTGCATTTCCAAAAGGAGATGTTGTTACTGAAGTGGTTCTGTGGTTGGAACCACAATGTCCCTAAGCATGGGTGCTTAGGGAGCCAGGCTCTGCTCCACCAGGCCTTTTTTCATCTTCCCACATGCTTACAGCGCCAGATGCTGCCTCTCCAACCTGGTGGTGCCAACATGCTGTTTGATTGTAAGTACTGATGCTGGGGCTGAGAGATGTGTGCAAGAGCGCTGGAATTTAAGGAATATTGAAAGGGCTTCCTAGTTACAATCTTACGAGAAAAAGTTTAAATATATTTAGTAATTGTTACTAGAATTAATTAGAATTAAATTGTATTTGTCTCTTCACAGATGAGGAATGTTTTAGAAGAAGCATGGCTTGATAAGGCTGAGGCATAAATACATATAAATTCACTGCTTAATTTTTAAGTTAAAAAGGGAAAAGGAAGGAAGGAAAGAAGATAGAAATCATGTATTATTGACATGTAATCAAAGAGGAAAAATAAAGTGACAGGGCTCAGAAATTCCATGCCAAAGGAGAAAAAAATTCACCAGGATATATCTTTTCCAGGCAGATTGCTGTTCCAAAATTGAGATGAGCACTCGAAATGGGAATTTTTTCTACCTGCAGCTTTTTGGTTCCCCTCTGAGCCTTCACATCTCCAATTACACTCTTGCAGCATTCTGATGGTAATAGCCATTCAGATAGAGGGGGAAACAGAATTACCTCCGGTGCTTCAGTGTGAAAGTGTTGTGCAGGCACACCTCAAAGTGAGTGCTCTGTTGTGGCACATTTTATTAGGAAACAACAGGCTGATAAAATATACGATATCTTGAATCCAGTACTTTCTCTACTGTACACAGCTCAAGAATCTGCTCTTTTTTACCATTTATTTTCAGTTTCATTTACTGGCAGACATTCACATAGGGATTATGTTAGCCCTGATTTACATAGACTCTGGAAATCCGGAGTCCTCATCTGTTCAGAAATTAAACCCGAAGAGTCACTTCCTTTCTAATGTAATTACTTTAGTGACACTGTACTATCATAAAGATTGCCTGTATTATATAGTTGTTCATTAAACCACTGCAGCTCCCCAAGGATTTGTACTGTACAAGTGCCTATGTACTTCTCCTGCCAGCACATACCTCACGGGTACTTCTTCGGAGCCATTAGAATTACACTCTTTGTAATGGTGCAAATGACCATCATTCATATCCTTTTGTCCTCTGATTTTTCTCACCAAGGACACCTTCCCTCTTTTATTTTCACTTAACCAATATTCATGAAGTATCCCAAGACACACATTGGACCATGTACTTTCTTGTAAGGTAACTCAGTGAGCTCAGTGATGTTCTCTGCTTGTGCAGATAGGAGGCACAGAAAAGGCAGAACAACACTCCAAACCTGAATGATACGGGAGACCAGTGAAAGGGGATGAAAACATTTCTTAGTGCTGCCAGTAGGTGAACAGCCTGACTGAGGACAACCTGCATTTTTACCTCAAAATGGATAAGCATGGCTGTTCTTGTACAAAAGCCATGCTCATCGTTGGAAAGTGGACTGCCATGCACCCTGGGTAGGGCAGCCTAAATCACCTGTAGACACCCATCTCTTAGCTGATTCCTTAAGCTGACAGCTCCGGATATCAGCATCACCCAGATTTGAAAGGCAGGCTTTCTCCATCCTTAGCAGCCCAGTAATTTTCTCAAAGCTATTGCTAATGTGGAAGCTGACAGCTTCTATCTCCCTACCTGTTTGGTTTATTACAAGTGTTTCATCAGACCAGCTTTACACTGCTGTGTCCTTCACTCACTCTGGGCAAAGGGGACAAGGAGGGCTGTTGGCCACGATGCTCAGTCACTGCTGTGATGTTTCTCCTGGAGCAGGCACTGCAATCAGTTCCTCTGCTCCCATGGCTGCTAGCCCTGGCTCCGGATGTATGATGGAGCTTCCAGCTGATTTAATCAGTTCGTTGTTCTCTGGTTTGATGTAATAAGTTCATTGTTCCCCAGTTCAACTTAATTGAGTCATTGTTACCCGATTTAACTGACTGATTGCTGCCTGACTTGATTTAATTAATTACCACCTCACTTGCTGAATAAGCAAACTCCTGCCGCTGGCTGCCAGTACAGATCACTGCTCATAGCCCATATATGATCTGCCCCTTCCCCTTCCCCTGCACCAACCCAATCTTCTCCCAGGACCTGATCTCTAGCCACGGCCTCTGTTCCCTTCCTGCTTCTCCATTTTCTCCCTGTAGCTTTTCCTCAGCCCAACGAGGTCATCCTCTAATCCTTTCCTTCCTTCTCTGTTTTTTCCTGGCTTTTGCTCTGAACCTGCCTCCAGCCTTCCTCCTCTTGCCACTGTCCCACAGAAACCTTCTCTGTTGCACTGAATCATAGAATCATTAAGGTTGGACAAGTGCTTTAAGATCATCTAGTCCAACTGTCCACTGCCACCAATATTGCCCACTAAACCACGTCTCTAAGTATTACACCTACCCTTTCTTTAAATGCCTCCAGGGACAGTGACTCCACCACCTCCCTGTGCAGCCTGTGCCAATGCCTCACCAGTCTTTCTACTCATTCCCGTAAATCTGTAAATCTGTTCCAGATCTTCCCCAAAGACTTTGCATTTGCTTGCTTGATTCTTCATAGGAATGAGGATAGGATACTTCATAAGCCTTCCAGTACTTGAAGGGAGCATATAAACAGGAAGGGGAACAGCTGTTTACGAGGGTGGGCGGACAGTGATAGGACAAGGAGGAATGGTCTTAAGCTGAGACAGGAGAGGTTTAGGTTAGATATTAGGAGGAAGTTTTTCATTCAGAGGGTGGTGACGCACTGGAACAGGTTGCCCAAGGAGGTTGTGGATGCCTGGAGACATTCAAGGCCAGGCTGGATGTGGCTCTGCGCAGCCTGGTCTGGTGGTTGGCAACCTGGCACATAGGAGGGGGGATGAAACTAGATGATCATTGTGGTCCTTTTCAACCCAGGCTGTTTTATGATTCTATGATTCTATGGATGTCCTTTCTATAATAGATTTCTATTTTTTTTAAATCCTTTTCTGCCTAGCAGTCTTACTCAGGCAGCAGCACTTATCCAGGGCTCTCCTTTCCCTTCACTTCCACCAGCTGCCAGTACCCAACTTTCCCTTCCTTTAAGGTATCTCACAGAAGCCTCTCCTCTTGCTGCCAGCTCCCTGGCAACATTTTCTTTCTTTCTTCCCTGCCCTGAGATGTCTATGTCCAGTGTAATTGCTCCTTATCTCTGTTACATATTCCACCACTCTATAGTTTTCACCTAACATGTCCTGATGATGGTTCAGGTTTCTCATTGACCCTCCAATCTCCTGCCCTCAGTCCATTCTGCAGTCTCCCCAGATCTGCTTCTCTTATCCCTCTGTGTGCTCCTCTGTGACCAGTCAGCAGAAAAATGAGGAATATGTATTTCTTGCTCTCTTTTGTCCTCTATTCTGCTCCACTCCCCATCTGTCATCCATGCAAGAAATAGACACACTTTTGCAAGTGGAGCTGCTTTTTTTCAGAGTAGGTGTGTCCAGCTATAAGGTCTGGTTTACAGCAATGACCAGAGTGAATCCAGGCTTCCCCTTGGCCACCTCAATCAGTATGGGCAGGTAAAGTCAGTTTTGGCCACGCTATCAGACCAGTACACACAATCCTGTGTGAGCACACGTTTCCTGGCTTCGCACTGACCAGCCCCTCTGAGCCTCATTACCCTTCCTGGCCTCTGCTCACTTGTATTTACCCACTTTCTCTTTTTTTCTTTTCCCTCTTAAGTGCCTTGAAAGAAAGTTCAGGAAGGACTGCTTGGCTGTACCAGTGCTCGGCTGTATCACAGAATCACAGAATGGCCAGGGTTGGAAGGGACCTCAAGGATCGTGAATCTCCAACCCTCCTGCCACATGCAGGGCCACCAACCTCCCCATTTAATACTAGACCAGGCTGCCCAGGGCCCCATCCAATGTGGCCTTGAACACCTCCAGGGACACAGCCTCTCTGGGCAGCCTGTTGCAGCACCTCACCACTCTCTTTGTAAAGAACTGTATCCCATCTATCAGTGACAAAACTTCTTCTGTATTACCACGAACAGATTTAGGATGGGTTGCCCATCCTTCTTCTGGTTTTCTCCTTTCACTAATATGCCAATGTTTTCTTCAAGAAAGAAACTCATTGTCTACAAAGACATATCTCCAGCCTCCTCATCTAACACTTCCCTCTAGCCTGCAGGAGTTTTTTACTCATGTTCTTCAGTTTCATTGCAGAGAAATAACATGTCTCTGCATTGCTTATCACATGTGCCAAAGCCATTGCACTCCTAGGTTTTTGTTCTGACCCTTCAGATTTTTAGATGCCAGACCCTTTGATGTCAGATAGCCAGGAACCTTGGATGAAGCTTTGGGACAGCTGGGTCTTTGGCAAATCAACCACTCAAGTTTTGTTTTCAGCAGAAGAATACACCTCTGTCTCCTTCAGATACAAATTCACTTTGGTTTATTTCTTTTTCTTGCAGGCTCATACAGATGAGTGACTCTCTAAGGGAGAACCCAGCATGGTAGACCGAGTAGGACAAACAACTTCTGTGTACCCTTGTTGATGCAACTCACTCACATCCCTGCTGATCTAACATTAATTCTCTCCCCTTTATAAGTGACCTCCTTTGAATTCATCTTTGCAGGTCCTCCTGTTTTGGGCTTCAGCACATTTACCTGGTTTACAAAGGTCATCTGGCTTGCCAGAAGATACAGATACAGGCAATCTTTCTCCCATTACTAGCATATATAGGCACGATCCAGTCCCGTTCTCATAAAAGGTACTGCCAAATCAATCACAAAACTTTATGAGAACAGGACTGGGCACAGACAATTTCATTCTTCATGATGATGATTAAAATAACATTAAAACAAGCTCTGAAGTTGGCAGGTGTCAGATTCTTCTTGACATATTCCAAACTGGAAAAGCACCTTTCTAGGAGTGGTTCCATTAAAAAGTCATCACATTGCAGAGCAGAAACACGTAAAAGACAGAAGCTCTGGGCTTTTGAAGAAAAGAAAGAAGGAGATGGGGACAACTGCCCTTGAGTGTAGAGTCAGTCTTTCCACTTGTATTCCCAAAGCACTCCTGTGGCAAGAACAACAGCTGCAGAGACAGCAGCATAAAGAAAGTATTTATGGCCATTCACCTTTATTTGATGTGAGGCGTTTTGTTCTTTTCTAAAATGCTAATAGCAGCCTAAAGTTGTTCCCTTTCTCAGCCCCACCCTACACTTCAGAGACTTCTGTGGTTTGGGAAAACACTGATATGAAGCACTAAATTTTTCCTTCAGAAACAATAGATGAAGATAATCTGCAAGTCACTTCACTACAGTGTTATCTAAGGTTTTCACTGTTATCACTGCATTGATGTTACTGTCCTGATGTCAATACATTTTAATAAAGAGAAGGCGGGAGATAAAGAATTAACCACAAAACAAACAAACAAACAAAACCTTCTACAAGATTGTTTATGCAAGTGATTTTATCTCCAATAGAAAAACAAAGAAGTTTGGATGTAACCATTTCAATGGACTTACATCTAAGTTCTTGCCTGCTGCATGGTGACATGGCTCTCCCTTTCCCCATGAATGGTGTGCGTAGCTTGGAGAGGTCACCCTTTCCCTTGAAACAGTTGTGCTACCTTACACAACAGGCAGGCGCAGTGCTGGCAGCTTGGTCTGAGGCATGTGGTGCTGCTTCCCTGCACAGTGTGTTGAGAGATGGTGGTGGTCATAGTATTGCAATGCAGTACTCTGTACAGATATGGAGGTAGCTGAGCTTTTTTGCCCCATCTGGAAATCTGAAGACTTGTCTTTCTTTCTCTCTCTTTATTCTGTGGTTTTTCTTCCTCCCTATTTCAAATTACAGAATTGTAGTGAAGAGCAACACTTTTTCCTGGATTGTCCTGGTGGGAGAGGATCAGTGGGTGGGAGCATGGCTTCACCCCATTGCTCCAGGGCTATGGAGCTCATTAGCAGCAACAGTTTCCACAATTTCCCTTTCCACCACAGCATCCTCTTATATTTCCTTAGTAATGTCATAGAAGAAAATCTTTAAGATTGCAGGACACCTAGCATGACAACCCTTAGCTAACATTTGTACAGCAAGTTGAAAAAGCCAGACCCTACACACGTTACCTTAGATATGCATATTAGCAAAGAAAACCCATTCTTTTCACAGTATATTCAAGGGTTGAACATTTTCCATTAAATCATGCTGGTAATTATCTTCTCTGCCACAGAACACCTCTCCTTTGGAAAGTATTGTTAGGCCTGACTGAAATAGGGCCAATTTCCAAGGGACAAGAGGGGCCTTGCTGGGGAGGTCTCTCAGAGGAATTTTTGGGGTTAGGCCAAGGGCTTCTACATGGGTCACAGAAAATTAAATTAGCTTGATTCTTACATTCCTTACACACACATGCACATGAGATTGCAAAAGCCAAGAAGCAACATCTAGATGTAGATAACAGCAGAATTTGGCCAAAGGAATTTAACCATTTGTACTTGTAACCATTTTACAGTCTATAAGAAACATGAATTTGGGTGAAAATGCAGTGCGATATAAACACACAGGCTGCCTATTTTCCTTACTGGCTCAGTCAGGCAGAGTAATTATGTACACCCCTCCATTTCAGCTACTTCAGTTTCACACTGAAACTGAAACTATTCAGGAATACTGCAAGAAGTTGTTCTCCCTCTGAAAATTTGCCTAATTTCCTGCACCATCATTATTTGCTATTTAATGTTTGCAACTGTTTTATGCAGGACAGATGTTGTATATATTAAATATTAAATATGAGTTGACATGGGCTTGCAGGATTTAGCCTTGGAGACCAAGAGTATACAGGAACTTATGGAGTGCAAAGAAAAAGCCCCAGTGGGAAAGAAAAAAAGTTTTCCCAGTGGGAAAGAAAGAAAGAAAAAGCCACACAGTTCTGGAGTCACTTAGCTCCAAGCATTTTGCTCTCTTCTTACATGGTTATTTCCATCACTACTTATAGAAACTGCATAATTACATGATCTCACTGCTTTCACATATGTTTTATACATTTATTCATGTTACAATCATGGACCATTCTTCCTTTCATTAAAAACGATTATTATGCAGTATATTAATAATTTTTGCCTCATCAGTTTGTAAACGTATAGTCATAAGAACTTCAAATGCTATCTATTACCTTAGTATTTTCACATGGTAAATGACCATATCTAAGAAATATCATTCCTGACCTTCTTAACAATTGATGTCAGTCTTCAGATCTCCACCTGGTTGTTTTCACTGCTGCCCCAGTGACCTGAACTTTGGTTGAAGTTTTTATACATCCACAAAATCATTCTGAGGGACTATTTCCATAAGAAGGCATTCATCTACTTACATGTCTCATCTGTCTCAAACCCATGTGATAAAAATAAGTGATGAAAGTCACTGCTGTCCTCAGGTGTCATACATTCCTTAACGTCTTTAGCCAAACACTGAAAGCAAGTCTCTCTAGTGGTGCAGTGTGGAAACTCCACCAGAGAGTCAAAGGGAATGTTCACTACTATAGAATAATAGAATCATATCATAGAATCATAGCATGGATTGGTTTTGATGGGACTTTTTAATATCATCTAGTTCCAACCCCCTGCTATAGGCAGGGACACCTCCCTCTAGACCAGGCTGCTCAAAGTCCCACCCAGCCTGGCCTTGAATTCTTCCAGAGAGGGGGCATTCACAGCCTCGCTGGGCCAGTGTCTCACCACCCTCACAATAAATAATTTCTTCCTAATATCTAGTCTAAATCTACCTCTTTCAGTTTAAAACCATTTCCACTCATCCTGTCACTATCTGCCCTTATAAAAAGCTCCTCTTCAGGGTGGCCCCCTTTGGGTACTGGGAGGCCTCTATAAGGTTCCCCTGGAGCCTTCTCTTCTCCAGGCTGAACAGGTCCAGCTCTCTCAGCCTGTCCTCATAGAGGAGGTGCTCCAGCCCTCTGACCATCTTCATGGCCCTCCTCTGGACCCGCACCAACAGCTCCATGTCCTTCCTGTGTCAGGGGCCACAGAACTGAACGCAGTTCTCCAGATGGGGCACTGCTACTCCAGACTAGAAGAGAATAGTCACCTCCCTCGGCCTGCTGGTCACAACTCTCTTGATGCAACCCAGGATACGGCTGGCCTTCTGGGCTGTGAGAACACATTGCCAGCTCACGTTGAGTCCTTCATCAACTGACACCCCCAAATCCTTCTCTTCAGGGCTGCTCTCAAGCCATTCTTCACCCAACCTGTATCTGTACTTGGGATTGCCCAATCCCAGGTGCAGAACCTTCTACTTGACCTTGTTGAACTTCATGAGGCAGCTGTGGGCCACTTCTCAAGCTTGTCCAGGTCTCTCTGGATGACATCCTTTTCCTAGGACATGTCAAGTGCACCACTCAGATTGGTGTCACCTGCAAACTTGCTGAGTGTGCACTCAATCTCACTGTCCATGTCTCCTACAAAGATGTTAAATAGCACTGGTCCCAGCACTGATCCCTGAGGAATGCTTCTCGTCACTGATCTCTGCTTGGACAGTGAGCTGTTGACCACAACTCTCTGAGTGTGACCATCCAGCCAATTCCATATCCTGTGAGAAGTCCATTCATCAAATCCATTTTCCTCCACAGGACAGTGTCAAACACTAATCAAACAATTAGTTTATTGTCTGTTCCCTGACATGTAGGGTTAAGAAGGAGTTCAGTCACCTTGAATCATCATGAGGTAGGAGTAAAGGAGGCTCCAGGGAGCATCGTGGCTCTTAATCTCCTGTGTTGTCTTTCCTTCACACAACTTGCTGCTGCTCACTTGGGACTTGCCACTGAACTTGACAACTTTTAAGCCAAAACCAACAGTTTTTGCCTGTTCTCACAACTGTTTTGATTGTTTAAACAGCTAAAAGCAGTGGAAAGGTAATCACTTTCCGTGAGATGCTCCAAATGGATCACAACTCTGAAGGGATGATTCGAAGCAGTTTTATATCAAGTGAAAGATTTTCTTCAGCTCCTGTTTTTGAAGAGGAGCCCTTCCTACCATGTGCTCACAGATGCATCTCAAAAGCAAAACACTGAGAAAACACTCCTTGCGCAAGTTGGGTAATCTGACTCAGAAAGACAGCTATGGGCTGAGCAGAAAACCAGCATCATCTTCCAGCTCAAGCACTATTGTCCCCAGCCCCAGCACTTGCTTAACTTCAAAAAGACCTAGTCTGTGCAGATGCTGTGACTAATGAAGGTACTGACAGACCTCCCCTCTTCCTCTCATCTGAGAATGACTAAACTGGGCTACCAGGCTCTGCAGGAAGAGAAAGGAGGAAGGGGACTTCCCAGCTCTCACCCCTCTGGTGATGATCCTCAGTCTCTATGAACAAAAGCTGCAGAGGTAACTTCTCCTTCAGCACCAGGATCCCCAAGCAGAATGGCCCAGTGTAGCTGAGCCAGTCTCATCAGAGTCAACTTTCTTAAAATGTAGCCTGTACTTAACAGGTCAGGTACAACTGAACTGATCACCTGGAGTGGTGTCCCAGAGGAGTCACTGCTGGGACTAATACTTACTAATACCTTCATCAGTGATATTGACAGTGGGGTCGAGAGCACCCTTAGCAACTTTGCTAATGACACCAAGCTTCGGGGTGTGATCAACACACCAGAGGGGCGGGATGCCATCCAGAGGGACCTAGATAGGTTTGAGCAGTGGACCCTAGAGAACATAATGAGGTTCAATAAATCCAAGTGCAAGGTCTTGCACCTGAGTCAAAACCATCCTCACTGCCAATACAAGCTGGGGGGTGAAAGGACTGAGCGCAGCCCTGCCAAAAAGACCTGGTGATACTGGTGAATGGGAAGCTGGACATGAGCTAGCAACATGCTCTTGGAATCCAGAAAGCCAACTGTGTCCTGGGCAGCATCCAAAGAAGCACAGCCAACTAGGCAAGGAAATGATCCTGCCCCTCTACTAGGCACTGATGAGACATCACCTGGAGTACTTTTATAATGAGGGTGGCGAGGCTCTGCAACAGGTTGTCCAGAGATGTGGTGGATGCTCCATCCCTTGACACTTTGAAGGTGAGGTTGGATCAGGCCCTGGGCAACCTGATCAAGCTGTGCATGTCTGTGTTCATTGCAGGGGAGTTGGACTAGATGACATTCAAAGGTCTCTTTCATCTCTAAGGATTCTATGATTCTATGATTCTAACTCAAGCTTCATGATCTCCATGAGATCCTACCCAAAGAGGTAAGAAGCATATCTGCCAATACACAGAAGGTCACCACAGAAATCCCATGGAGTATCTTCCATCTCCTATTGCGTGTAGGTTTCAGAGATAGGGTGCTGCAATCAGCCAGTGACTGTTAGCATCATTCTGGCTGTTCTGTTGAGCTTGTTAATATTACCTAGGAGTTTTCATTCAACCAACACAATTGATTATCAGTAGCTGGTGAATGCCTCTCATCTAATGCCTGCTCAGTGCTTGGCGATAGCCCATCCCACCAAAGCCACGCTGGGCCACAGCTGCTCCTGCTGAACCTTGGGCTAACACACAAAATGCTCCCTTACACCAGTGCCTTCTTGTCACATCTCCTCTCCAGCACCACCAACTGAGTGGGAAGATGTTGGGCAACACAGGAGTCACACAGGACCGTCACACCCTCTGCTTTACCCAGTTTGGTGTGATGATGTCAATTTCTATAGCAGCAGGAAGGCCTGTGGAACACCCGTGGATCCTGAAGGATGCAATCTCCATTTTTTTCTGCTGCTCTGGCTGCATGTCTGTGTGGTAATCTGTGTGGTAATATGCAACAGAGCTGACTCAGGCTGTGGGAAGACTTCTTATCTCCTGGCTCTTACAGGTCTGTATGTTGGACACATTCAGTTTACAGGAGAACCTCTCTCCTTGTCATTCAGCAATCTGGTTTGCCCCCAAGGGAGGACCCCCACCACTGATCCCACCCAGCTCAGTGATGGGTGGGCTTCTGCACTCTTTGTCCTGCCCACAGGACCACATCCCCTTTGCAGTACACACCGACTTATCACCTCTGGACTGTTGTGTGGCAGTTTGTATGGCTGGCAATAATGGGGCTCCTATGCCCTCCTAGTGTGGGGTCTTCCTGCCTCGCTGCATAGAGCAAAGAAGTGAGGGGACCCTTTGCAAACTATTTTCTGCTCTGCCTTTCTCCGTCCCACGCAGCAAAATATTTTCTCCCACCATGTTCAGGATTTCTCATGTGTGAGGATGAGGAAAGATTCATCTCTTACCCATGCAACCAGATTTGCTTCGGTTGTAGATTTTTCTCCACCCATTAAGAACAGAGCCAGGAGCTGACACTTGTTTGGAACTTATTGAGTTCAGCTCCACCATGCAAGATTTTCAGCTGCTCATCTCAGAGGGAGCTGGTGAGTTGGGCAAGAGGGAAGACAACTGGCTGAACATATGTCCCCAACAAAAGATATTAAGTGAAATCCATACGAAAGCCAAAGGAAAGGCAGACTCAAAGACATGTTAGGTTATGGTCTGGTATGCAGGAGCACAGATTAGAAAAAAGGGAAGGGTGGATATGAAATGGGACAGGCAACCACCACCAGCTGAACCAAAATGGGCACTTAATAATGTGCAAAAGAGGTGACTCAGATTTTGATGCTGTCTTTTAATTTGGGATCAATGCCTATGTAGATTGCACGGCAGTGGGTAGGAGGAGTGGTGGGAGGACATAGGTGACATTGCAGCAGGATAATTATTTATGTTTGGTGCCAAGCCAAAAGTCACTTTGCAGAAAGATCTTAAATGCAAGTTTAACAGAACAACTCAGATACAGAAAAGAGAAGAGAAAGTTGGATCAGTGTGCAAAGGGTGACTCACACCTTGCTTGCACTTCTCCATTTTCGTGTGTGTTACCTTGAAATTAAGTAAGCAAATCAGCAGTTGTTTTAACTGGGGCAGGTGGATTCAGCTGTTGAGAAACTGGCGGTCTCCTGAGCAGAAGGAAAATGTAAATAATCCCCATGGGGAGTTTCTGCGGGCAGCATCTGGCCACACTCACCCACCTCTGTTCTCATGTTTCCTTGCTCTCCCAGTAAAAGATGGAGCCACAAAAGCAAACCCTTTGATGGGTTATTTCCTCTGTGCCACAGGGCTAATGCGTTACCCCAGCGTGCTTGGGATATGAAAGGGAAGCCACAGTGCCCAGGAAGCCTTTTAACTCCTTGCAATTATAAATGTTTCTGTTTAACTTCTAGAATTCCAGTTCCCTCAGGGGAAACTGCTGCTTCTTCTACCACCCGATGTGAGCGCAGAGCTGTTATTACTGGCACTCCCTTCCCAAGGATTTTTCTTGGTTCAAGAAACTCTAGTAAACTCCGAAATGTAAAGGGGAAATCTCAGTCCTCTGTTGTATGAGAGCAGAAGAGTTCTCCATTCTGGTACCTTTTCCATCACCAGAGCCCTGAGCTCCAGGGATTCCCTCTTTCTCTGTTACTTCACATAGATCTCAGTTTACTGTAAAGTAATTGCACCAACGGGAAAATAAAAGTCACTGCTTACCTGTATACCATAAATCAGTGACAGCAGAGAAAATGCTAAGTGATCACTCTTCCCCTACCTTCACAAGACAGAAGTTCCATGCATTAAATCCGCATTTCAAATGCAAGAAGGAAGGAGAGCTGTGAGAATGTCATGGGATTTCAGTCTGTCCAGGTTCTGCTGTGGTGCTTCCTGGCATGGCCTACCTCCTAGGACCAGTAATACCTGGGCTGCTGCACCCGGTTGAGGTCTCACCCCAGGAGGGACACAGCTTTCTCCTCTACAGAGGGAAGCCGGGCCATGACTTGTGTGGACTCTTGCTGGATCAGCGTCAGGACCAAAGCCCATGTGCTGTGCTGACCATGCCACCAGTTGATCAGGGGTAGAAGATGTTTCCTCATCTTGCATATTTGCTACTAGGAGTCCAGGTACCA
The DNA here is from genome assembly GCF_019232065.1 of Centrocercus urophasianus. Lineage (NCBI taxonomy): Eukaryota > Metazoa > Chordata > Aves > Galliformes > Phasianidae > Centrocercus > Centrocercus urophasianus. Next base: position 33,384,220 of record NW_024885532.1, on the reverse strand, counting down.
AGCAGTGCCCAAGATCTCCCATCTGCTGTCCCCAGAGGAACTTGTTCTATTTCTCTTCTAATTTTTGTAAATGTTAGCCCTGAAAACTGCCTTTCTGAAGTGGACAAAATTCAGATGCAGCCCAAACTCCAAATTACCCTAATTTCCCCATCACTGAAGGCTCTCAGGCCCTTTGTGTCTCCAAGTCAATCTCATCATGCCTGTGGAAGAGACAGATTTGGACCTTTGCATTTTGCATGCCTCCATGGCTTTGCCATTACACTTCTCCTCCTCACTGACCATGTCATGAACATGAACCAGGTCTTCCAAACCCTCTTGGGAAATCAGACATCCGCTTGTCTTCCCAGCTCGATTTCCTCACCCAATCCCAGAGAACAAGGCTTCCCCAGGGCTTCTCATCTGAGGCCCCCCTGCATAAGGCTGGTTTCTCAAGAAGGAAAACTTGAGCTACTCAAGTCTCACCTTGATTCGACCTCATCCCTCTTTGCAATGCTAGGGAAATTCTTCCAGCTTGGCTTTAGCTAGCTAAGGGCTGCTGGCATAGAGCAATATATTTACCTACTCGCAGGCTGCTCCAGAACACTGGCAGTGCTCAGCCACAGCTTGGGTCCTGCAGATTGTGATATCCCTGGGTAAAACCTTGTGCAGAGCACCCAGTTCCCTGCAGGCCCAGTAGAAATTGCGCAGGAGTTGAAAGGGTAATAATACACAGCAGAAGTGCACAGGCTGGTTTGAGGAGGTAGCAAAGGGACTTAATGAAAAAAAAACCAAACAAATCCTAACAAGCATGGGATACTAATTTTAAGAAGTAATTCACATATTACATATTGCTTAAGGGCAAAATTCATGCTGCCTAACATACTTTCCCAAAAGTTTGCAAAGCATGGCCTTTGCAATACAATAAGTAGGTATGCTTTAACACTTTCTGTGTCCGAGAAACTGTGTAACACATGCCACTTCAGATGTTTGCAAGGGAATGGCATGTTTTCAGACTGACATTTTAGTATGGTAAAGAAGACCCCTGATGAGACCTCTTCCTGTTCTCCCTCCCTGAAGCGTCTGGGCTGCCATACAACCACCCCGAGCAGAAAGGTGGAGAAGGTGCTCATTAACCCCTTCATTAAGTGCTGAGGTGGCAGTCACAAGGCAGGGTGTGTCCAGAAGTGACAAACAAGAAACTTTGGGAAGAAAAAAAAACACACACACACACACAAAAATAGACCCTAAATCCCATTTGAATTCCACAGGGCTATGTTCAGTATCAACAGCAGCAGCACTGAGCTTTGGTGCAGCTTTCCATTTCTGGAGTTCAGAGAAGCCCAAAGTGATTAACCATCCACATTTACCCTAGGGGAAGTAGAATTTTGTGTTTTAGAGCTCAGGAACACTGGGCAAGGAGAACGTAACCAGAGAATCCTAAGCTCACACAGTTGTCATCACAGGACCAGGTGACGTGCATGTTCACCAACAAGGATGGCAATGGACAGTGGTCTTCTAAGCCATCCTCCACATCCTCCTCAAGCTCCCACCAAGACATGGGAGGGCAGTTGATATCAGCTGTCCCCAAAGAGTTTGGTAGAAGGGTATCAGTTGCTGAGATGCTCTGCCCAAAATCCTAGCCACAGTAGTAGCATAGATCTTGTCTTCTTGTAAAGAGACTAACAGGTGCTGAGGAAGGGCTGTTCTTTGATCTGATGGGTGGTGTTTGGGACTGGGCACCTGCACACAGAGCACCTCCAGTGTGCGGTAACACCTCCATGCAGTGATCTGTCCCCAGATCTCAGCTATCTGCTGTTGTTCGGAGCCGAAGCAAAATCCCCTAAGAGGAAACACTGAGAAAGAATTAGTGGATGGTTACTGAAAAATAATAAAAATGCAGAAACATTGTCCAGACCTGGACAGGCTCTTTGAAAGTTTAATTCTCTCGGGTTCCACACCAGCAGCTTCCTTCAACATAAACAAGAGCTGAATGTTTGGCAGAAGAAAGAAACAAAAACCCTACTGGTCAAATTTCCATACAGACAAGAAGACAAAGAGTACGTTGCATGAGATGGCTTCACGTATAGAACTGCCAGTGTGCGAGAGCAAAACATATTCATTTTATAGCAAACAGCGGTACATACTTCGAAAAACATTGAGTTTCCACTTTCAGTTCTCTTATCCTTCCTCATTTTTTCCCCCCTAAGTTGCATGTTGGTAAATATTCTCCCTGTTGCTCTGATAACCGTATCTGATTACAGAGATTTGTAGCGTAACCGATGATGAAAGATGACCTGAGGGACACTGGAGTGCGTATGCTACAGGGGTGTGGACATAAACCACTGAACTGTGCTGGCTGTGTGACTGGAGCCGTCCTACCTGTAGGTTATGTCAAGCCAGGAACATGCTCACTGCTTGCACAGGGAATCAGACCAAACTGAAATCTCTTGTAGTGGTTAGAAACCACGAGATGGCATGATATGGGGCTGAACCTGCAGGTGGGGAATGCAGCAGGGAGCCCACCAGCACCTTCCCCAGCACAAAAGCTGCCAGTCACACTCTATCATGGTGGCATGGCCCTAGCAGCAGTAGCACCAGGGCAGCTTTGTCATCTGCAGTGAAGGGACACCTTAGTGGGGACGAGGCAGGACAAGAAAAGTATCTGGGAGCCTGTGAATGGAAGTCTTTCCTTCTATTTCACACCATGAGAGGGCAGTTTGCAGGATATTTACAAATGTTGGTGGGTGATGGATTTCCTTTGTGAAAATTCAGAGCTGTTGGTCAGCTGGAGTGAGTGAAGATCTTTGTGAAGAACACAGCCAATGGATGTCAAATCTAAACCAGCTACCCACAGTCCTGACTTGGCTCTCCACCAGACATAACAGTGTCATAAAACTACTGCTATTCTTCTCCAGATTTCTGGACCCATTCTTAGGGCCATGACAAATTACTTGACCCCTCACAGCAAGGCCTTTGCCTAGTGTTTGTGCAATGGTGGATGTGAGCAGGGAGGGAAATGCAAAATGCATGGCCAAGGAAGTGAGGGCGACCCAGAGCCCAGGCCTGGCTTTACTGCATGCTGGCTGCAAGAGCGGGGCACCAGATTTCAGAGAGGAGAAGGAGGCTGGAACCACTCATCATCCACTCCCTGCCCTCCACCCACTCTGCTCACTGGGACAAGGCTGGAAATGGCAGTGTGCAGGAGTGAGGGCAATAGGTGCAGCCAGCATGCAAGGGTTCTCTTTGGGGACACCCCCATGCTCAGCTTGCATCACTGTGATCACCAAGGATGCCTAGCTGGGAGGAGAGAGGTGTTGTCATAGCTCCTTTAACACAGAAACTGGTGTGCTTTAATGGATGCTGAAATCTCTGGATGAGTTCATAGGAGTGTGGGTCCCAGTCTGGATATGGCACTTTGCAGACCTTGAGGAAGTGAGGAGGAGAGCACAGGGGTCATAGGTAATGCAGCCCAATGGTTGCAAAAGGGAAAACTGGGGAAAGGTAGCTCTTTTAGAAAAGAAGGCTGGAAGCAAAGATGGAAACAACCCTCTAAGCATAAAGCCTTCTTAGGGAGGTGATAATTTGATATTAACTGTGGAGACAAAGACATGAAGAAATCAGTTTTCCTTCTGCAACAAAGCGTGTTTTGTCTGGCTGCTGGGGAACATCTCCAAAATGCAGAAGGCGTGGAGCGTGGGGAAAGGCTGGAGGCTGCTTTTCCACAGAAACCCTCCTGAGCACTCACACAACCCTGCTGCAATGCCTTCCTCTGGCCACAGGCCACAGCCCTGTGCTGCCCATGGCTGACTGCAGTGGGGCATTGTGGCACGAAGCCTGAGGTCAGCAGTGCTCAGGTCCCTGCCTGCTTCATGCGGCGTCACCCATCCACTGCACAGTTGTTGGCAGAAGCTGTGACTTGGCTTGAACAAGTGCTTGATAAGATCCATGAAGCTAAGCGAGGATTACTGCTCTATAAGAAAGTGTTGAGCACTAAGTATGCCTCTCTTTCTGTCATCTAAATCATATCAATTCTCTAAGCATCACTCATAACACTTCTGGCGCCAGCCATTCCCATCTACTTATAGGCAATGCTAAATGAGATGCTGCTGTAATTTTGCTGAGCCAGACAGAGATAATACCCAGGGAAACAGTTCAGGTTTGTTAAAAAAAAAATCGTGGTGTAGGTTGCGAAGTGATAAACATTCACTGAGTTATTTACAAAAAAGGAAGTGATTAATTCAGGACATTCTTTACATATCACCTCTATAATTTCCATCTGTAGCCCATGATGTACCCGTATCTCACAGCCTGCTCTCTTTATTTGTTTTACCACCAATTTTAATCTGTGGGGTTTTTTCAAGTTTACCCATCCAGCACACCCAGCCCTCTGCTTGCTGCAGTCAACCTCAGTCCAAGGAGGGATGCCCATGGGCCCATTGCACTGGGTTTGGGGCACATAGGCACTTAGACACCAAAGAAATGTTCTGAGGAACAGTTTCAGCGCCAGGTGAATCCAGCACCCATGGCTGAGCCATGTCTCTGTTTGCCACCACCCATGCAGGAACTGGTGGTGCCATTTCTAGCTCCTGCTCACAGGGTATTTGTGTGTTCTTTGCAAGCTCCTGCTGCTGCATGACAATATTTTGTCCTCTTCCTTAGATGAAGTACTTGTGGATGAGACAGCTGTAAATCCCTGATGTTTTCAGGGTAACAGAGTGTTGTCACTAATTCAAATGTGAGTACTATTCATGCAATGCATCTGTCAAGGAATCTACAGTGGGAATACCTCTCCCAGTCCCCAAACGCTAAATCCTTGCTCAAGAAAATCATGAAAGTGAAGGAGCTCCACATCTCCTTGACTGCCGTTAGTGCTTGACCTCAATCGGTGGCTCAAGTGGAATTTCCCAATTCCTAGAGAACTGCAGTCATCTCTGTGAATTTTTTTGCTACAAGGTTGCCATTGGAGTGTCTGTATGATTGATTGCTTGTCCCACAAGTGTTTTGTCCTGAAGCAAATGCCTTCAGCAAGGAATGAGCATGGCCACGCTGTCCTCCAGCTCCCATCTGTTGGCAGTGACAACCTGTCCAAACTCACTGCTGCCTTTGAGCTGATGTAAATCCAGTGACAGCTGCTCTCACCAACGCTTACAATACTGACTCCTGTTTTATCTCTAAAGAAGTCTTGAGATCACCCTCTACAAAGCAGAGAGCAGAAAAGGCAGTGGAACCTGCTGGTTGGTTTCTCTCCGTGCTCTATCTGCTTTTGGAGATAATTTCTGATGTTCCAGTAGCCTTCTCCTGCTATTTCTACAGCTGTGGCCTGCTCTATTTTATTCTCCTGTCAATTATGACGCCAGAAGTAGCAAATCCCTCAACTTTTCTATTTGTTTCATCTATCTTAGAGTTACTGTGCATGTGCTACAGAGCACTAAGAGCCAAGAGCGGGTGGATGCTTATTCCTACTGTTATTGTCCCACATCCTCCTATCTTGACCTATTTCCCATTTCCTTTGTGCCTTCTCCTTTCTAAAAGGTATGAGTATCTACTCTTGGTGATTTCTTCATTACTTTGTGCAATGGCCATGTCTCAGCTTTGGCTTATTCATACTTTTCCTGTAACAATTTTGTTTTACTGCTGTGTAGCTTTACCATATTTGCTTACAGCTTTCTGTGATGTCCGCTCTGTCTTGGATCACTTCCCTGAGTACTTGCCCTCTGGTTTACCATGAGCCTTTCTTCTTATAGACACTCAAAATGCTTTCAAATACCTCTTTCGAAACCACCTTCTACAAGCTGATCCCTACTTACTGTGATCAAGTGTCACCTCATCTTTTTCTTGGTCTTCCTCTTGGTCTCTTTGTTAGATAAACTAATTGTTAGCTGCATGAGCACTGGGTGTGTGCTTACATTAAGCATTAGGCAATGCTTTAATTGTTTTTAATTTGCATGTTTATGGTGATGAAGTGTTTCTGATTTGTGCTAACTATGCCTGCATCATCTCTAAGATGCGTATCTAAATCTTCCCTAAAAGACCTCAAAAACCCTTGCAACTGCTCTAAATGGTTTGTTTGGTTGCTAATATTTCTTCTTCCCTAGCTGTGAATCAAACTCTCTTAATGCTTTTATTTTCACCTCAGATCAACTCTGTGCAATCTTGTAAAAGCTTAAAAAACATCTAAATTATTTTATAAGCAGCGAGTCCAAGAGTGTATGAAGAACACTGATGGCCAGTTATTAATTAGAAGGAAATAGATGATCAGCCAAAATGATGGACAGCAAAAGGAGACGTGGAGGCATGAGTAGCAGGTGATAGACCTGTTTGGTTTTTTGCTCAACCAGTCAGGCTTTACCAGCTTCCCATGCTCTGGGTGAGACTGTGAAACTCCTTCCACAGGGAGATACACCGAATGGGGAGAAACGCAAAGATGCAGCTGAGCAGTGGGTGGGCAGTTGGAAGGAAGGGGAAACTAAGGGACACACATCCATGCATGGATTTGGGTGGGAAAAGTGCGAGGATGGTGTGGAAGGGCAGGAACTGTACAAGGCTGCAGATGGAAATGACAAAAACCACCCAAACCAACCAGAGTGGCCCAGGACTGTTTCCCATTCCCAGTCAGAGGGGGAAGATGATCTGAGGATCTGAGACCTGAGGATGACTACACGTCATGACATGCCTTCCTCTATCCTGACATGCTCCAGGCTGTTGTGTTGTTTCTTAGCTTATTGCCAAAGGTGAAAACACACTGTCATAAAATTTGCTCTAATATATCTTCCTTAATTAAGTCGTCTTGCATTTTAGTTGTGGAGATGATACTTTCTCCACCCAGCTTCTGTGGTTTTCCCTGGCACGCGAACAGGGGATTTTGACCAGGATTGGAGGACGCTGATCTGATTTGCAGCTGTAACTGGTCCCATGCCCAGACTGAGAACAAAACTCTTTAAAAGGAGAAGTATATATTAGGAGCTGCATAATTCTAAACAAAAGTGGAAAAGAAAGGAAAAGAGGAATAGGTGTTGTGGATTTGATAAAAACGGTTTTCTCAGGGGTTGGGGGATATCACAGAGCATACGGTAAAAACCATGAGGAAATAATAGTTGAAGTAACAAAAGAGGTTAAGATTCCCTAAGGAAGGGTTGTGTTTGGAAGGACTGTGCTGGCTGAAAAGGAAATCACAGAATCATTAGTGTTGGAAAAGACCTCTTAGATAAACCAGTCCAACCACCAGCATATCCCCATCATGTCCACTAACCATGTCCATCAATACCACATTTCCATGTTCCTTGAATACCTCCAGGGATGGTGGGCCCTAGGAGCCCAAATGGGCCAAGACTTCAGCTGGAAGAGGAATAGGCTGGAGAGGGACACCAGCAAGTCCAAAGAAAAATAGTGAATGCAGAATCGTTCTTTAAATTCCACACTATAAGAATGAAGGAACACTGAGCTCTGTGGCAGGGGGACAGTTCAAAATATTTCACAGAGCTCAGTGAAATTACAGAAGTTCAAAGCTGTGGGAAGCTGACAAGGTGGAGCACTGGTGGATTCAAACAGGGATGAGCAAAACTCTGGGACAAGAGGTAGTCCACCAATGCTCTCAGCAGCCACCAAGTCAACAGGTAAGTGCTGAGTCAGCCATAAAAAAGGGAGTAGCTTAATCTCAGAACGTATCAGAAGATAAAATCGGAGCAGCCAAACATTACTGTCAACAGAGAGGATTAGGAGAAGACTCTGACTGCTCACCTCCTGTAGTACACTGAGCTCCTGCAGGAGGAACCTGAGTCAGAGAGTTGCTACCAGCAGGCACCTGAGCTGCTCCTGGGGAACTGTAGTGTGCTGCCAGGAAAGATCAAAAAGTTGCCCTGAAGACATCAGCTGAGATTATGCAGGGCCCATTTGGCCAGGGGTCTGCGTTTGGATCCCACGTATTGAGTGAAAAAAGAGAATCAGTAATGACCACAAACTCAGTTTCCTGCAGACACTGGAGTAGGAGGCTGGCACAACATCAGGGCAGAAGTTAATTCTTTATGTAGTTTTGAAACTAAAGATGATGCTCTAAGAAGCTGAGAAATATAAATAATAAAGAAAAGGGTCATCAGAAGAGAGCAGTGTGAAAACAGGGCTGTGTGATAAAGGATGACAATTGAAGGGAAGGCTTGAAAAAAAAGAAAGCAGAAGATATAAAAAGAAGTGCACTATATAAACTCTCTATAAGTGCACTATGTAAGTTCTTTACAGAGAGAGTGGTGAGGTGCTGGAACAGGCTGCCCAGAGAGGCTGTGGATGCCCCGTCCCTGGAGGTGTTCAAGGCCAGGTTGGATGGGGCCCTGGGCAGCCTGGTCTAGTATTAAATGGGGAGGTTGGTGGCCCTGCATGTGGCAGGGGGTTGGGGTTCATGATCCTTGAGGTCCCTTCCAACCATGGCCATTCTGTGATTCTGTGTGATTCTGTGAGATAAGGATGAGGGTACATTAACTCAAATATCATGGGAAGGACTGCATATTAAAAAAGATTTGGAAAACACATAGTCTTCTTTTGCCCAAATAAACTTTGTGAGAAAATGTACCCAAGGAGGATCCATGAGATGCAACCAGAATAATGCGGATCAATCATTCCGCATTGTGAATGAACTTACTGTGTGTTCCCAAAAGTGAGACAGCAATGGTCTTAATGATAAGCTATCCACACTACCAATGGCAACTGAGCTTTACGCAGTTCTGGTCTTTCTGCTTTCATATTATACTATTAAATCTATTAAACTTGTAAACAAGATGATCATATATTGTTCTGGAAATCTCTCAACACTGCCTTCATTAGGCAACTTCCAAATTATCACTGTCTTTTATGCCACATAACCCACAAACCATGATTATGGTCATATCTGGTCTTTCTTGTAGGCTTTAATTAACAGTGGTGATTGCTTGTGCCTTTAAATTATGACAGCCCAAGTTTCTGAGCCTTTGATATGACCACCTGAGAAGGTCCTACAACTACACGTTTTGGCAAACTAGCCAAATGCTCCAGATAAGATGAATATTCATTCTACAGCAAGTTCTTAAGCTTTCCTCACTCAGAAATAGTGCCATCATGTGGGTGGCAGCTGGGGTAACCTGCATCAGGGAAAGTCAGAAATGCTGCAGCAGGGATCATAGAAGAGAGAACTTGGAAAAGAGCAGTACTAGGACAGGCTGACATCACTTGGTTTTGTAGGTAAACTATCTTAGTAGGAAAAAAAATTGATGTTAGTCTAGAAGACAGGATGATGTAGACAAACTATTAACATCCATTCTGTGCTATGCAAAAGGCTTCTCAAGAGTTGGTTTGGATAGATTGGGCTGCTTAAACATTGTCAAGCAAAACTCTGTTACCATAAGAACGGGACAGAAAGTCCAGCAGGACCCATCAGACCTAAGAAACGCAACAAAAATCAGGACTGTGGACAAGGCCACTCATACTGGCTATCTACTGAACTGGAAAAAAGGAAGGTCCTTTTGCTGACTTCCTACAAGCATATCATAGAATCGTAGCATATCCCAAGTCGGAAGGAACCCACAAGGATCATTGAGTCCAACCCCTGGCTCCACACTGGAACACCCAACATTCAAACCCTGTTTCTGTCCAAACTCTCCCTGAGCTGCAGCACTGGGGCCGTGCCCGCTGCAGGCTGTTCCATGCCCACCGCCCTCTGGCGCAGACCCTTTCCCTCGCCCCCAGCTGCCCTCCCCTGACGCTGCTCCACGCCGTTGCCTCAGGCCCTCGGGCTCAGCGCTCCATGTGAGGAGATGTTGGCCACCATTCTTTGTAAAAGAGAAAACCAAAAGTCGATGCAGGATGTGCTTCTGGTCTGTAGAAGTGCACAAAGGTACTTCATGATGCTCCATGAGCTCCTTACAATACAGCTCACACACGAGCACTGCCCTTTCAGTTAAACTGCTTCGTTATGCAGTTCTCCATTTCCACCACTCTGTACATTTGAAATGAAACAATTAAATGTTTCCAGTTCTCTATGGGTTTGAAACAACACTGCTGAGTGGTATCGGAAAATCTCTCAGTGGTCTCCTGGTGCTCTGGGATGCACAAAACTTGGTGCTTCTTTGTCTGCCTTCTTTGTATGGTATCAGGAATTGTCATTGCACATTAACACTTTCTCTATTATTACTAAGAACTCAGCAAGCATAATGCACCACGTGAAGTTTTTAGGAGAGCTTCGTAAGAAAATAAAACATTTGCAGTGAGTGGCACAGCAGGGAGAGAAACCGCACAGGAACTTCACTGTACCTGAAAATCACCAAGGCTTTCATTGAGGTAAGTGCAGCAATGAAGCACAAAGGTAGATCATTCTCACTGCTAGTGCCAGCTTTAATTAATGGATAAACCGTTATTAGGCAAGAAAAAAAAAAAGAACCAGTTTCAACAGAGCTGTTCCCAGCACCTCCTAGCTGAGTGACAATGGCGTTCCTTCAGTCATGTCAGATCGCCAGCAAGGATTTTGCAGCCTCCTCACTGTCTTCTTGGACTGCACAAAATGCTCCCATTGTGTTGCTGCGGTGCATTATCTGTGTAAAGCAGTCCAAAAACAGGCAACTGTGGCTTCATCTGGAAAGTATGTACTGCTGTGCTATTGGAAAAACAAGCGCAAGACCTGATGTTAAAACACATCAGAAATGCAAAGGCAGGTTTTCACAATGGTTTAAATTACAGAGGTTTCTTAATGTCTTTTGGAAAACATCTCCTGTCCTTGTGCCAGCACGGAGTTGCTGGACTCCTATGGAGACTTTGGCCAGTGCACAGTACCCATCACCCAGGTGTAAGCTAAACACAATGAACGCCCCATCTGGGGCTGATTTATACGTTTATATAGATATGTATATTTATAAAACCTTGAGGGAAAAAAAAAACAACACTGAAAAACTGCATGAAGATCTCCTATATCCACATCCAGGTATGGGTTCTGGATCTTTCTGTGTTAGACAGCACTTTACTCACAGCTCATACTGCAAATGCTGAGGAATGTGCAAACCTGTGGATAAGTTCTCTGAATGTAATGTAAGGAATAAAGTAATGTGGTTTTCTTGCAAATGGTAAAACCCTAAGTGGTCTGATGTATGGCTAAACTGTCCTCTGAATTTTGTGGAAAAAATGCCCTCACCAAAGCTCTCCTTTAGATTTACACTGCTCCCATGAGAATGGCAGACGTTTTCCTCACAACCCCAGGACATCAAACCAGGGTTTGATGAGCAAAATCTGCTGGTCCCAGCCAGCCGTGGCTCCCCTTGCTGGAAGCTCCTCAGAATGACAGAATATCCCAAGGTTTTTGCCTTTCTATTCATTTTGATGTGCAGTAGCCCACACCCATGTGCACACACAAAGCAGAGGACCCTGCTGGCAGCACAACCACATGCAGGATTTATGGAAGGGAAGCAGAACCTGCGCAGCCACAGTTACTTACCTTTGGCTAACAAGGACAAATTAACTCGGAAAAAAAAAAAAATTCTCGGAACTGTAGGCTATTGAAAACAAAAGACCACTTCATTTTCCCATTTCATTTTTCTACTGTCACTACTTTTTGCTTTGAAGCCTTCCAGACTCCTATCTTGTGTACCTCTGTTCTTGCTAGCTTACCACAGCTGCACATCTCCAGAGACCTTTTTGTAACTCTTCTGACATTATCAGCAGACAAAGGGAGAGCAACCAACGACGTCTTGCTGGACTTGTGCAGGGCTCTGACATGGTCCTGCACTGTATCTCTAAATCGGAGAGATACGGGTTTGAAGCGTGCACTATTCAGTGGACAAGGAATTGGTTGGGTGGTCGCAGACAGAGGGTTGTGGTCAATGGTTGTGATCTATGTCCAGGCAGAGGCCAGACACAAGTGGTGCCCCAGGGATCTGCCTTGGAACCAGCACTCTAATATCTTTATTAATGACATGGATGATGGGATCAACTGCAAGTTTGCTGATGACACCAAGCTGAGCAGCGTGGTTAACACAATAAAAGGAAGGGATTCCATCCAGAGAGAGCTGCACAGGCTTGAAAAGTGGGCCCAAGTGAATTGAATGAGGTTTAACAGGACCAAGTGCAAAGGGTTGCACTGGGGTGAGGGCAATCTCATATATGTACAGACTGGGAGAATTCTTCCAACCCAAGCCATTCTACAAGTCCATAGACTCCATGTTGTGGCAATGTAACCCTGACCTGTAACTGTAGAAGCACTTGATGCATATCACATCTGCCTTTTGGAAACCCACAATTGCATCACTGTCTCAAACCAATATATATTTTTTTATTTTATCCTGCTTTTAGTTCAGCACTATCCTGCTTCCCAATTGAAACATGATTGATTTTTGTCCCAAAGTTGTTGTCCATTGTGTTATCCTATCTCTTAATACCATCCCAATTTGATAATACCACAGGCACAAAATGGTCTCATGCTAACTTTCTAACTATCATCAGTACTCAAGAGAAGAATAACTACAGAAATAGTTTCTTGCTCCCATTTCACCACATGCAAACCACTTCCACAACATTCAGAAGAGTAGGAGGAGCTGGGTTTCCTCCAATGGACAGGTACAGCTGCAGGTATCTCCCTGTATCTGCCTTTTCTTCCTCATCTTACACAAAAGCACTGCTGTAATTTCCTAACAGTGTTAAATCAAAGGCTTTGATATGAGCACATTGTACTGTACTTCAGAAAGAAGCAGTGAAACACACTGAACAAGAAAATGAATAAATAAGAAATGAAGAACACAGTGCAAGAAAGACACAGTTTTAAAAAAAGTCATTATAGGTGTAATGACTAAACATAACACATGGTTTAAAAATAGGTGGTCACGTAAAAAACAAGCCCCGTGATGAATTATTCCAAAATATCTCATGGTTTACCATAGAAGAATTGCTTGAACCTTGCTTCTTCAGCTGATAATCAAATAGAATACATATATGACAATAGCTGGAGCAGTTCTGCAACTTTCTGGGACTACTGGTGTTAAAACTGGTCTTAACACACCAGGTGCAACCTATCACAGCAAGTCTATCGCATCTGAGGAAAAAATAACGGGATAAAAGGAGTAACATGAATTCGAAAGCAATTAAGCCAATTAATTTAACAGAATCAGGATTCATATCTCACAAGCAATTTGCTGACAAGTTGCTCCCCAGAAGGGATTCTTCCGCATCCAATTAGTAGACCAATTGCACAGACCTATTAGCAGTTCCTTGCAAATTATCAGCTAAATACTCTGGGAGTAGTCAGTGATGGATTGTAAGAAACCAAGAGTGAAAAGGGAAAAGAGGAGAGAGGACAGAGAGGAGGGAGAAGACAAGAATGAAGAGCTAAAATCAAGGGAGAAGAAAAAGGCTTTTAGCAGGACTAAGAACTGGGGTTCTGCATCCCAAAAAGCCAATTCAAACCCTGAGAGCAAACCTTGTGACGAACTCCCACGACATCCTTCTGCCTCTGCAAAGAGGTGGAATCTGCCCTGGGCTGCCCCAGGGAAGGGGGATGCTGCCAAACATGAATGCTGCATTTATCCCTCACTGGCTGCAGTGACCCTGGCACTGCTGGGGGGTCCAAATATTCAACAAGAAGTTCCTACAAAAAGTTGCACCAATGTAACGACCTCTTGTTTAGCTTGCAAGGAAAATGCATGAAAAAAAATCCATTCAAACGATTCTGTCATTTAGAATTTAATTTAAGTTATAAAACCCTCAATATGTGATCATTTGAACTAATCAATATGCACTCTCTGGAATTAGCTGACTTAAGCCATAGCAACATTTGTGACATAACATAGGCCAAAATCAAAGGAAACTTGGAATCCGGGGTAGCTGAGGCTGGAAGGGAGCGCAGACTGTCCTCCTGCGGACTGGGAGGGATTCATTGTGCATAGGGTACAAGCTCTTGGAAGAGGAAAGCCAGGTCGACCTCAACTCAAATCAACTCTTCCTTATGTTTTCCAGTTGTTGCATTTATCAACTAATAATTTGGTGTGCTTCAAATCCCAAGCAAATGTCAGCTAAAACACATTTCTCTCCAAGCCTCTCCCTTGACCTGTAGCTGTGACCCCACGTGGGAAGCGGTGCTCCAAGGCGAGCTCTGCGTGCACCTGACCCAGCGAGGGGCTGGGACACCACACACCATTGGTCTGGCACATTCCTGTGCCTTCCCAAAGCTTTGTCTCAGACAGAAAACCACTCCCTTGCAACAGGGGAATCTGCAGTCAGTGGTCACCACTCAAGAACCGTAGGAGGGTGCATGTTGATTCTCACCCATTTACTCCCACAACTTATCTTCCCAGGGCACTGGTTTCAGAACATGTAGATTCATTCTACCAGCGGAGTATCAGAAAGGATCACAGAATTTAGTACCTTTCTCATTAAAATCTTTTATTCATAAGCAATAACAAAAATGGAAGCAAATCTTTCAAGACACAATCAGGTTTTAAAATATCTCAGAATCAACACAAGTAATGTGAGCTAATTAATTATGACAATGCCATATGCTCTTAACGAAACAGGTTCGATCTTGAAAGTAATTGGAATCATCTACAGCCCAAAATACAAAAACATACATAATACGAAGAAATCATTCCCCAAATTAATTCACTATTGCTTAACAGGGCACCAAGTGTGGGTGCTGACCTCCCCAACTTCAGATGGTTAATGAGGATTGAGCCAGTCACTGTGGCAATGAAAAGCAATAGAAGGAACCTGACAATTTTAATTCAATTTTGGGATAGAACTGAGTTCAAAATCCTCCTTTCTCTTCACAAATCATAAATTAATGTAGGACAATCTCAAGTCACCGTCACACCCCCATCCCATGCTGAACAGACAGATGTGCTCTCAGCCTACCACATGCATCAGGGAACGCAACTTATCTCAGGTCTTGCTCGTTGTCATCACACAGAGGCAGCAGTGGTGTGTTCCTGCAGACATTCTTGCTGCTCAGCACCGTAACTAACTGAGCTGCAGTAACATGTTTCTGTGTCTGCACCTTCTGTAAAGAACAAGCCTTGAAATGCCCCTGAGCATTTCATTGAAACGAGTGCTTAACGTTTCAGAATCTGTGCTGTATCAGAAGTTACATGACCTGCTGGCACAAAGTCAGAAATGCTAAACTCAAGCAGTGCGGGTGCAATGCACTGCTACAGGTTACTCTCATTATCTGCATAAGAATAATGCCCCAACGTGCCAGCTAAGTTCAAAAGCCAGCTGTATTACATGGTACGTACTTTTGTAAGACAACCTTGACGTGGACTGAAGCATACCAGTGCAGCTGCCGGAGATACTGCTGCTTTCAGGTATACACTCCATCCTTACACAGCCGCTGTGCCTCCTCCTAGAGGGAGGGACAGCAATAAGGCCAAAGTGCTACATCTAAGCCACTGCATCTTTCTTTCTCTGCAGCAAAGTATCAGATACTTGGGGTCTACAGAGGAGTCCTAAGTAAACAATCATTGCTTCTGATAATGACACAAGGAACACAGAGGTGATTTCCCAAGACAATTAAGAAGGTTGTAGAGTTGCTTGGAAAAGCCTAGACAAATCCATTATACTCTATAAACTCCCAAAATAGCTTTTAATCAAATTACTTTATTTCTCACAGACAAGCCTCCTAGAGCACGACTGCGCAGCAATGCCTACGACAGCACCAACTCGAGTTAGGGCAAAGACTCAAAGGGGTATCAAAGTGCGCTGTCTGAAGAACCAAGCGGGTGTCTGGTCAGTCTTACTGAACCAGGGGGAAGGGATGAGGATGGATCTATTGACTCACATTCAGGTCATCACACTAGTACAGAAGTGCCAAAGGGGGGGAAGAAGGAGTAATCACTGAATCACTGACTTAGGTTGGAAGGGACCTTAAGGATCATCGAGCTCCAACCCCCTGCAACAGGCAGGGCTGCCACCACCAGATCAGGCTGCCCAGGGCCCCATCCAACCTGGCCTTGAACGCTGCCAGGGATGACAATTTTCTCCCCTGCACTGTGGAATGGTTACAGAGCTAATCTGAAGTGACCTTTAGTGCTGCTGGGGTCTCAGCTCACTGGTCAAAAAACCTGCTCTCTGCTTAGCACAACCTCTTATCTGCAGTCAGTGCTTTACTAATTAACCTCACTGCCACTCTGATTGGTAGTGAGGGCTCATTTTCTCCAGTGACAAACAGCTGATGTTTGCCAATTCCAGATCCCTGCATAAGCAAATAATTGTTCAAGTGCTGAATTTCAAAGCAAGCTGAAAAATGTGTTATTTAAAATATGATTGCGCTCCAGCATTGCATAGTATTAATACTGCTAATGCTACCTAGTGCTTACACATCCAATGCATATATATATATAATGATCTGATATAGTTTTAACTGAACTTCTAACAGCTGTTTCCAGTTATTTGTTAATTATGTCACGACAAATTTGGACCAAATATTTCATTTGTCTCTACACTTGTGCACATCACTGCTTGCACATTCGGTCTCTTCTGCATGACCAAAAATCTCCACATTTTACAAAGAACCACTCTTTGTTTGGTCTGTCCTGTAAGACAGGGTGTCCCTCAGTTAGATTTCATTTGTTTCTTCAGTTTGGCAAGACCAATGAGACAGTCATCTCTCCATTCTCTTCTGGCACCGAGGTGTTTTGGAACAGCTGGAACTTTTTCAGACATCGCCTGAAATAGAAAATTTAAGAGAGAATCAGAACTTTGTGAGTAGTAAGCAGGATTGTTTTCCTGCTCTCGGGAATCATCAGATGCAGTAACGTTCAACACAAAGTGCAATGTAATCTATCAAAAGCTATAGGCCACCAATTCCTCATGTCTGACTGGAGATCAGTCAACAGACATGGGAAAAGTGCTCCCGTTGGAGAAGGTTGATCTGAAGGTTGCAGTGAAGGTGCCTACAGAAACACTGGTGCATCAGCTTCTTTTCCCCGTTTAGCCCACACAGCCACTGTCTCATCTTTTTGACAACAACCCTTTATGAAGTAGGAAGGAGGCCACCTGGCCTTTTATGTGGCTAAATACGTGCTCTAAGCCAAATCCATGTATGCGTATTCAAGGCTGTGGCTTCTCTTCTGGCTCCTAATAAATGTAATGATGAATACCATGTTTGTTGCAAATATTTATTTTAGGAGAGCCTGTTGCAATTTAAATGGCAGGGAAAGAGTTGTAACAAACCCAGAATTATGATTTTAGTTTTTAATTGGAAAATGAGGGAGAGAAATTAGAGCACTATTTCAGGATCTGAAGAGAAAAGCCTGAACAAACCAGTGGGTAACAACATTTGTAACTAAATGGGTAAAAAACCAACCCTGTTTCTGAGTGCATAAACAAAGCTGCCCAGATGTACCTGCTATCATTGAAATAAGAACAAAAGGCATTAAATGGAGGCCAGCTAGAATATTGGTAACAGATTTTCTTCCCAAGAAAAAATGGAGATAGAGATCATAAGGTCATCTTGGCCAAAACAGCAACCGAGGTCTTAGGTTTAAAGGTTAAGTGCTGAGAAGCTGAAGAAAACTTGGTGCTGCTCCCAATGCCTGGCAAGCTGCAGTCACTCCAGGAAAAATCAGTGGGAGAGACAAAAGAATAAGGTAAGAGATGTTCTACTCTTATGAGAAGATTCTTGCAAACCCATCTTTGGTGCTGATGACTTTAGATAATAGACACAGAAACAAATGCAGAAACAAAGACAGATACTGAAGTGGAATCTTGTATTCCATAAAGAAACCCAAACTGTTTCATCCTAATCAATAGCTTCTACTTGTGACAACTCTCAGTTGTTGATTGTTATAAGCAGACTGTGTTGTTTGGGCACAAAAAACACTCTTTCCCTTTTAACATAGCAGATGTTGAAACTGCATTAATATAAAAAGGCAGAAAAATGCTATGTTCCAGAGTGACTGTATATAGGGCATTAATCTGTGACAGTTAATCAAGATCAATTCATTACACATCCATGTTCTTTAGCAAAGTATTAAAAAAGACAACTATGAAAATGCAGAATAAGGAAATGGCAATCCTTTAGCTACTTTGTATGGATGCACATAATATCTTGCATGGTGAGTATAAACAAATTGTTGGATTTGAAACTTGAAAGACAAACTGGGTGCCAATACAGCATAGCACTTAAAACACATCTTATCTTTGTGCATATAAGCTATCTTACAGGACTGCTCACATGCTTAAGGTAAACATGCCTTTGTATGCGTTACAGACCACAGATCTACACAAACAACAACAGAACAGCTGGAGGAAGAAAACTACAGGGTTTATGCAGCAAGATGAGTAGGAGGAAAACAAAGGGAGGAAGGCTATTGTATAAGAAGAGAAACTTGGAGTTTTGCATGTAATGACAAAGGACGTAGCACAGACATGATAAGAAATTGTGTGAGAGATTTAATGTCTGTAACCCACAGCTGTTTAAAGCTGACTCCTCTGGCTAGTAATAACGTTACTCACCTGGTCATATTCCTTTGATGTATTTCAAAGTGCTCTGAAAAGGGACTCAGATAATCATACATTTTGTACTGATCTTTTCCCTCAAGGTGCACATTCAAACAAGAAACAGAGTACAGATACCTCTAACAGTAAATTGAAATTATACATATGTATAAGCTAACGTTCTTTGTTGTGAATGCCATTGCATTTATTGGCTCTATATTTACCTGACTGATCTTCTGCTCAGTTTCACCTGAAAATTCTGGAACCGGTCCAAAGGTGTTTAGAACAAGTTTCATACCTTCACGGTATCTTTCACAATAATTTGAAATACCTAAAATAAGAATGAAATGATCAGAAATTCCTACTTTAAATACAGTGTGCAAAACTGCCTGTGCTTAAGCTTTGTCTTAACTTAGAATCCAGAAAAGGTGAGCTCTTATGCCTAAGTCAGCTCATTACCACCAAGGAAAAATGGGTTTTATATGCTGCATTTTCATTAAGGTTCATGGAATAATCACTTAAGATACATCTTCACTACAAAACCAATAAACGTTACACACCAACAGGCAATGCTGGTGAGGGGTGCAGTACCTAACAGTGGTTATACTTGTATTTGTTACCTTAGACCAGAAAGCCTCCCCAGCTAGTGCACACAAGGAGTGCTCTCACCTCTCCTCTTCTCCTGCATTGTATCATTTGAAGCATCCCTCTTATGGGTTTTATTTAGTGACCTTGCAACAAAGCTCGAGGGGAAAGAGTCAAAGGCAAGGAAATCACCACATTGTGGTCTCCAGCGAAGGAACAAAGTTTGAGGAAGAATAGACAGATTCTTGCAAATCAGTACTTTGTTGCGCAACTGCGGATGACCGCAGGGATTTGGCTTTTATGATAACTGGACTATCTCTGAAGGTCAGTGAAGGCAGTGCTAGGGGAAATTGTGATCCACCTGACAAAGTGGAGCAAACACATTTTGCCATAAAGCTGGCCAATTTGACAAGGAAATTACATCAGAACACCTAACCTAACCGCCCTCTCTTTTAGTTTAAATCCATTCCCCCTTGTCCTATCACTACCAGACTGTGTAAAAAGCCGGTCCCCCCCCTGTTCATAAGCTCTCTTCAAGTACTGGAAAGCTGCAATGAAGTCTGCCCAGAGCCTTCTCTTCTCCAGACTGAACAAGCCCTGCTCCCTCAACCCGTTTTCACAGGAAAGATGCTCCAGCTCTCTGAACTTCTTCAGTACCCTCCTCCAGACCCAATCCAACAGCTCTGCATTTGTCTCGTGCAGGAAACCCCAAGCCTGGATGTGATTCACTTGCTGGGGCCTCACAGGGGCAGGGCAAAGGAGGATAATCCCTTCCCTCTCCCTGCTAGCTCCCTCTCTCCTCATGTAGCCCAGCATAAAGTTGGCCTTCTGGGCTGCAAGTGCACACTGCTGGCTCATGCCCAGCTTTTCATCCACCAGGACCCTCAAGCCCTTCTCCACAGGGCTGCTCTCAAGTTGTTCTTCCAGCCTGCACATATATCTGGGATTGTCCTGACCAAAGTGCAACACTTAGCCTTGTTGATTTTCATTAGGTTCATGAGAACCCAATTTTCAAGCTTTTCCAGGTCCCTCTGGATGGCATCCCTTTCTTCGTGCATCAGCTGCACCACCCAGCTTAGTGTAGTTAGCAAATCTCCTATTTAGAAGTAAGGATGTGGCGTGGAACCATTATCTCAGTGAAAACACTAAACTTGAGAGGGGAAGCTCTGAATATCCTGTAGAACCTTGTGATTATCCTCCTTTTCTGAGAAGCTCAGAGACAGAAGAATTTTTGCCCTTCATTCTCATTGTTATCTAACTATCAAAGCAAAGACAAAGCTATTGAAGACAAAGTAGTGATGGTCACCAACCATACGAGGGCTCAGGAGATTGTATAAACTGAGAAGCATGAGCTTAAACTCACCATGGTCTTATCCAACCACAAAACAAAAGAAAAACTAAGAGAGTACCACATGACAGAATGTATCCTAGGCCAAGTCATTAAGTACTCTCTTTCCCAAACAGCTTGCAGACAGTTCCCTGGAATGCAATAATTTGTGATATGAATACCATAAAAGTCACACCTGCCTAACCCTAAATGATTGAGCTTGAAGGTGGATGAAGGAACAGAAACCTCCAACTACTGGTAACCATGAATCATAAACTATTTAACACTTGTAGTGCTCAGCATACCTCATAGCCTGAAAGTGCTGAAGTACACACATTCCAAATGGCTTCTGAGGTCAGTAAGATTATGGAGAACACGGTTGTTTCTGGACCAATTGGTGGAAGAACTTTCAAAAGACAGACAATTTCATTAGGAAATGGGCGCTGACATTATAACAGCTGGGAGAACACATCCATTGCCTGAGAGTAACCAGGAAAGATTTGAGAGTACTGAACCCTTTTTAAAAAATGGATTAGAAACAGTATCAGAAGGAAGGAAACTGAGAAAAAGAGCAGCCTTCTTAAGTAGCTTGAACTCATGTCTCGTGCCAAGAGCATTCCTGTCAGTATTTTGTCAATCTATTTCCTTGTGTTATCCACCCATGGGGCACATCTGTTCCTACAACACGCTCTGGCATGTTTTGGCTTTCTCTAGCAGGAAAAAAAAAAAAAAAAAGAGGATATCTAGTCATATAGGTGTATCAGTGCACTAGTTACCTGGAAATTTTGTATTTTGTTCAATTATCTTGATTGATACGCAGCCAGAAACATTCAAGTTGTCTAGTGGGCTCCAAAATACCACTGATGGAAGCGTCAGAAATATTTGGGAAGAGAAGCATTAACTGCAGAACTGCCATGATCCACTTCTATCTCTTCCATTGAGAGAATAAGCAGAGATCATCCTCCTGCCTAAAAACTCTGCAAAGGACCACTGCTTCTAGGAATACTGCCATGTCCTGCCACTAGTGTAAAGGGCTGGTCTGTTACCTCCTAACAACTGGGTTCATAGACTTGCACCTGCAGCCAATCTGGAACAACCTACAGGGATATTCTAGATGACACTCATGCACCAACCACAGGAAGGTAGTATCTACATTCTACCTTGTTCATGTGAGCTTTTTCTTCAAATTTTGAAGAGTTTGAGCAAAACATTTGCCCCACATCATGCAACACTATAGAAAGTTCCCAGATACAGAAGTAGATGAGGCTGGAGTGCAGAATTATGTGGACACTTTGCAAACTCACTTCCAAATTACCAGAAAAGAAGAAATGGATTCAGTCAAATACAGCAATTCAAGCAAATCCACACAAGCAATTAGTAATTGAAGGAATGGTAAATGAAGCAGTGTCAATTACCAGTTATTCTGGTGCTTAAACAGCTGACACAGATAAATGACACCTAGACCAGTGCTGAAAAGTTTGGGATCAGTAACTTTCCTCAGGCTAATAGAAACATGCTCACAATCACCAGGTAAGCCTGGCAGTAACACTACAGATCTGAGAATTTCTGATTCTAGTGCAGTCAGGAGAAGGCAGGTGAGAAGTCTCTGTGTTATGAATGTATTTCAGGAGCCTCAGTTTAAAGAGAGAACCTTAATAGCTTGGGTAGAGGAATCTTTGGACTTGGCTGATTCGCTTACCCGGTGGATGTGAACTCCTGTGCTTGAGATGGCATTCAGAAGTTCACTCAGCCAGCTAATCTTACAAATTGAGCTCCTGGCAACTCATCTGCAGCTTGAACGAATCGCAACAGCTTCTGGGTGGGTGCATCTCACCAAGGCAACACAGACATGCCAAATGCAGGTTGGTTAAGACAATTCACTCATTGCATGCAATGTAGGAATGAAAAGAAGCCTTATGCAAAGCCATCAAAATAAGAAAAGCTATAAAACCAAAATGTTATGGATGTAAAGAGCAGCAACACTACAGTTCATCTCAACATCGTTGCTACAAGCAAGGCATGTACACTGCATGCCAAACAGGGGTGAATGCTCTGTGCAAGCACCTTTCAGTCTTAGGAGAAGGAAACACTGAAAGTTAGAATACATTCATGATTTCACTCAGAGGCAAACAAACAAACAAATACATTTCAAAGTAGCTACCTTGCACTCCCAGTGCAAAATCTCAGTGGAGCAATGCAATGTGTGACCTGATGCAAGTAAACATCAACCCTATGCTACTAGCTTTAAGAAGGCACTTGAACAATGGAAAATACTGTTGGAAAAGTCACTTTGCTTTGCAACTGCAAACTCAAAAAGACAAACATTTGATTCCAGGCCTTCAGACTTATGAGTTTCTTCAAAGGTCAGGGCTATAAACAAAGGTGGGTAAGAAAAGCACTTGACTGGAGCACAGGGACAAGAAGATGGGGGACAAGAAGATGGAGAACAAGTACTACAGAATCCCTCTAACTTTAATCCTTGTTGATACTCCCCAGGTAACACTTTTAGCTTGATGAATTAGACTCAATAAGCAGTATGAGACAAAAACAGGTGCACCCGGAAGCTGGAAAAAACAGGAGAAAGATGGCACATGAGGCCACCACCTTTCCATGCACCTAGTGCTGTGTCCCATCTTCAGCCAGGAAAAAAACTACATCTCCAACAAAAAAGGATAAGCAACTTACAGCACAGGGATAGCAATACTTTCCACTTGCCCACATGGCTTGCCATTCCTCTGTCTAAACCTCTCTCTTCCTTTTACACTCACCTCATCCATGTTGGAGAAAAGGGGCTGGGGGAGAAGGCAGACATTTTGCAGCAGACACCTGAGAACCATAACCACAGAACAGAAATACCCCCAGGGAGGGCAGGAGTTCCCTGAATATTCATCCCACCACATGTGGGAACTGTGTTTAAGAGGGGAAGAAGAGGAATGAATAACAAAGTGTTTAAAGGAGCAGTAGGTATGGATTACAGAGATGAAAAGGGGTACATCCCTGTTCCACCCAACATTTTTTGACTGTACAGTGTATTTACAAGAACAGGTTATCACAAGCCAGAGGAGGATGTTCATTCTCAGTTGCCCATATCTATCTTGCCCAAGAGGAAATGCAAGCCTCTTTTATACCAACTACATAGGAAGAATAAGATCCACTGCTGGTTTTCAAGGGCTCACCTGAAGGACTTCCACTGGTGTGGTACAAACATGGGTATTAGTGAAATGCCTCTAGTTGCATCATCAAGATGAACGGGACACTGAGAAACGAAAAGGAACTCTCGACAGGCATTTAGTTTAGAAGCATGCAAAAAATACTTTGCTGCCCTTAGAAGTTCTCTTCAGAGGTGGGGTCCTAAATACCAAGGCAATGGGATTAATAGGAAAAAAGAAGGTTATACCTGACAATATAAAAGGTAGGTTTGTTCAGGCATTATTATACGTAAGTATCTTCGAGTAACAGCTTATTGCATGCTAAGTCTTCTTTGTAAGAAAGGCAACAGGCATGAAGGCTGAAGGATGCGAGCAAATTAGCTTGGTAATCCAGTCTGGCAGGAAGGCACTGAAATACTTGCGAGAGAAAAAAGATAGAAGCATGAACTTGACTACTCTGAATTTGAACAACATATTCAGAAGATACATAGTGACTCAAAAAGAGAAGGAAAGATAGTCAAGCCGCTGACGCAACAGCATCAACAACTTGAGAAGGCTGGGGTGGGGTGATTCTAGCAGGTAAAATTTCAGAAGTGGTTGCACTTGTTAAGGCTGAAGATGATTATAGATAAGAACAGAAGAGGTGTACTTCAGGAATACCATGGAGGAATTTGTCATGGTTAGGGCATGTCCAAGTAAAGATGTTCCAAACTCTGTTTTGCTGAAAGAGGTATTATGTTTCTAGGCGTTGTAGGTTTGAAGAAAACCATCTGCATGTAATTCCACATAAAACAAGAATGTGTCTGAATGAAGAAACAGAGGCAGTCCTCCTTTTCTTTGATTTGACTACCTTAACTTGCAGAATTTTGCACCTTCTCCTTACTTGCTTGTAGCACAACAGTTTCTGAAATGGATTAAAGCCTGGTTTGTTCCAAAGGATGTGGCAATGAAAATAATGTACACTTTAGAACTAGCCAGCACATATGCCTACAGTAATTAAGATAAATGCTTGGCTATGTTTTGTCAAGTCAGGGGAGAAAAAAGATCTCCTTGCTTACAGTTATGGCTTATGATTCTCCCTCTTTTGTTTTGATGCTTTGTGCTTTTTGTACAAAAGAGCTGCACTTTTAAGGACCGTGAATCTATGCCCACTTCCATTCTGTTCATTCTGTAGACAACTACACAAATTTCACAATGAGGGCTAGGCAGAATAAGAACCTAGAATGGTGTTTTGATAAATGCAAGATAGCAAAAAAAGCAACACAGATCCTTCAACTTCCCTCTATCCAGCTCTTGTGCAAGTATTAGCAGGTTTAGACCAAGATTAAATTACAATTATAGCTCACTAAATAACACACTAATAAATTAATTGATCTAAAACAGCCAATCATTAAGTATACATGAAGAATTTTCGTTGCAGATATATGAAACACCATAGATTATGGCCTAGCTTCTGCTTTTACAGACCATTTTTTCCAGTGGTTTAAAAGAAAGTGACAGTTCAAGAACCAGGAGATAAAATCTCTTTGAGGCCAGACCCTCTTCAGTATATTTATGGGTAGGCAGTGGGAAACAGTTTCTGTCAATGAGTGAAGTTTGCGAAGATTATGTGGCAAATGTGGATGAAAGTATATTTTTATTATATTGGCACACATGCAAAGGGACACTGTGTCTGCTGACATAATCCCATAATAAGCAAACAGGTCAAGTGACACTACTCAATTCTATGGCTGTTGCTTGTAAAGGAAGTTAACAGCTTTTGTTGTGATACTGCCATGTGAAACGTAAGATGACAAAGTCAAAAGACAGCTTCCTGGGCTGCATTAAAAAAGGGGTGGGCAGCAGGAGAGGGAGGTGATTGTCCCCCTTTACTCAGCTCTTGTGAGGTCCCATCTGCAGCACTGCGTCCAGGCCTGGGGCAGCACAGGAAGGACGTGGAGCTCTTGGAGCGGGTCCAGAAGAGGCCACTAAGATGATCAGAGGGCTGGAGCACCTCTCCTACAAGGAAAGGTTGAGGCAACTGGGCTTGTTTAGTTTGGGGAAGAGAAGGCTCTGGGGAGACCTCATTGTGGCCTTCCAGTACTTGAAGGGAGCTTATAAACAGGAGGGGGAACGGCTGTTTACGAGGGTGGACAGTGATAGGACAAGGGGGGGATGGTTTTAAGCTGAGACAGGAGGTTTAGCTTAGATATCAGGAGGAAGTTTTTCACACAGAGGGTGGTGACACACTGGAACAGGTTGCCCAAGGAGGCTGTGGATGCCCCATCCCTGGAGGCATTCAAGGCCAGGCTGGATGTGGCTCTGGGCAGCCTGGTCTGGTGGTTGGTGACCCTGCACACAGCAGGGGGGTTGAAACTCAATGATCATTGTGGTCCTTTTCAACAGAAACCATTCGTTGATTCTATGAAATCAACACTCAATTTATTTATGTTTAAATGAACAATCAATATTAGAATGTTAAGTGATTTGAATGTGCTTTTTTTTTTGAAAAACAAAAAAAGGTCTGCCCTCATCCCTATTGCCATTTAGTTCTACAGTTACTGCTTCTGCTCCTTTTAATGACTTGATATTGTCACTTTATTCCATGTTGAAGACTGCTGGCTCACATCTATATATTCAAAATTTCTATTACTCATGCAGGGACTAATTGGTAATATAAGGTGGCCTAAATGACAACTTTTGTTAAGACTAGTTAAGAATATGCAGGAAAGGACACAAGAACTATCATGGAGGAAGCCCAGCATTAGCACAAAAGAGGATCATGGGAAGATTCTGATGTATGGCATCTCACATGAACACGACTTCAAAAATCAATAGATCAATCCTTGGAATATTATTTTTTTATCCAAAACCAAACAAAAACATCACACAACACTTAAGGCCTTCCAGGATCTCTCACAAATGTTCCTCTCACACTTCTTGAATCCCTACTACCTTCCCCACAATGATTAGCAGTGAGTTTAAGACTGTGGGAAGGCTAGAAAGGTAAAGATGTTGGGGAGGCTAATAGCAGTAGAGAAGATGTACCTATCTCCATTTCTCTCTACTGCTCAAAAATAGACACTAACTGCCACATTGAATCAGAAAGAGTAGTCCTGGGCAAGCGAGGTCCACTATTCTGTACTATGGGAACCAATATTGGGCAAAGAAGTTGGCAGTAGTACAGAACTATGACCGTAAGCCATTGTGTGTCCTGACATCAGCAACGCTGACAATTTTTAATGTCTTTGATGAGAGCAACAGCTTGAGTCATACTGCCAGCACATAAACAGGAGCAGCTCCAGACTCAGAGAATATTTGGCTGCCAGACTGGGAGTGAAGCAATACTTTTCAGGATCAAAGTTACTGAGTATACACAAAAAACACCTTGTTAGTAACTGTACTAGTTATTTGAGAGTCATTTTTAATTGAAAGAATCATAGAATGGCTTGCGTTGGAAGAGACCTAGCCTAAGATCAACAAGTTCCAATCCCCTGCTGTGGGCAAAGCTGAGCTGAGGCTGCCCAGAGTCTCACACAACCTGGCTTTGATCGTCTCCAGGGATGGGGTATCCATGGCTCCTCTGGGCAGCCTGCATCAGCGCCTCATCAATATCACAGTGAAAGATTTCCCCCACATCTGATCCACATCTGATCTGATCTGATCTCCTCTTAGTTTAAAGCCACTCCCCCTTGTCCTATCACTATCAGACTGTGCAAAACGTCTGCCTCCCTCCCAATTAAAATCTACTTATAAGTACTGGAAAACTGCAAAGAGGTCTCCCCAAAGCCTGTTCTTCTCCAGGCTGAACAAGCCCAGCTCCCTCACCCCATCTTCATAGGAGGAGAAGTACTTCAGTCCTCTGAGCATCTTCATGGTCCTCCTCCGGACTCAATCCAACAGCTCCACATTTTTCTAGTGCTTGGGGTCCCCAACCTGGTCACAGTGCTCCAGCTGGGGCTCACAAGGGCAGTGCAGAGGGCACTCTCTCCCTGCTGTCACCCCTCTTTTCATGAAGCCCAGGATGTTGTTGGCCTTCCAGGCTGCAAGAATTTTCTGCTGGTTCATGTCCAGCTTTTGGTCCACCAGGACCCCCAAACCCTCCTCCACAGGGCTGCTCTGAAGAAAATATTCTCCCAGCCTGTACACATATCTGGGATCACCATGACTCAAGAGCAACTCCTTGCACTTGGCTGAATTTCATTAGGTTCATGAGGACCCATTCCTCAAGCTTTTCCAGGGCCAGTATCACCTGCCCCACTCGGCTTGGTGTCACCAGCAAACTCGCTGGGAAGTACTCTCAATCCTGCTGCCTATGTCACTGATAAAGAAATGGAAGAACACCACTCTCAAGACAGTCCCTCTGGGGGACACCACTCATCACCATCCTCTACTTGGACATAAAGCCATTGATTACAATTACCAGGTTGCAACCATGCAACCAATTATTTTATTCACCAAACAAAATATAAAATATGGTAGATAAAGGATTCCCAAGAATGATTCAATATCTAAAATTGATTTAATTTTTTTCTGGTATTTAATTTTTTTTTTTTTAATGTTGTTATGTTTTAGTTGAGGCTGTTTAACAAGTTACTCTTTCAGAACCACATGCACATGGATGAACCCTCCAGAGGATGCTATGGCAGGTTAGTAGAGCTGGGTGCAAGGACCGGATGACTTTGGACTGCAAGACTCCAGGTAGACTGCTGTGATTAGGCTCATGCAATGAGCATATGTTCTGTTCAGTATGCTTTACTGACAGTAAGTCTGAAATCACTACAGAGAAGACTGAAAAGCTTCCCTCCTCAGAAGCTTTTAGGAAGACACCTCTACTTGGAGAGGGACATTTCCCTAGCAATGCACCAAACACAACTGAAAGCCTCTGCTAGAGAACCCGTAATATCACATTAATCTCACAATTGGCAAGTTAACCTCAAGAGACATAAATTTGTGTCAAGCAATCAATCAGCAAGGGGACATAAAATAACACTTCTAATTGCACACTAGTGTTTTATGATTCTGCTTTCTTATCTTTATTATTGTATCCTTATATGTCGCAGCAGTGCCTAAAAGATCCAGCAATGGGACAGGGTCTTACCATGTCAGGGACCACCGAGAAAAGGAAAAAGATACAGCACAAGTAAAAAACAAAAAATGTATTTAGCTAGGAAGTAAAGATCATTCATGCTTTATCAATTTGTTTAAATGCTTGTATTGCAAACCTGTGATTTTGATTACATTTTACGTAGCTAACTTTTTATTTAGCTTGGATTCATATGTACAATTTCCAGAAACATACAAAACCCATTTTTATTATGCAAGGTAGATGTTGGTCTACCACCTGATTGCTTTAACTAAATCAACTCTGTGTACACAGTATTTTGTGGGCAGAACTTGCTTCACTTTATGCTAGCCAGCCTAAAGCAAGCCAGCTCCAGCTGTATTCACACTGGATCTTAGCCTACAAATTCTGCAAAAAAGAGGAAGCCATCTACAGAAAGCAAGTTTCACTCACACTGTCTTCCTAACCCGCTGGGAGGTGCTCCCCCTACTCAGGGTCTATTGTTTCACAAGCCTTTTGGAGAATACAAGCACGTATGCTCATCTACATGGCCAAGAAACTAATTTTTCTGTCAACCTTCTCTCCTGCAGGACCACCTGTGATGTGCTTCTTTCTATCACACAGTAGTCAGAAAGTCGCTGTTTACACTGGACTATCAGACGAACTTTTAAAATATTTTCTTTTCCTGACACTCAGACAGCTCTGAGCTATGCGTACAGCAACGTCAGCAAAGCACTGGGAGAAATCTTAGAAAAATAAAGAACACAGGTGGTGTTTCAATTAGATTCAGTTTTCATCCAGTTGCTTACAACAGAATAGTCAGCATTCATTTCCTTCCATCTGATCTTAAATTTTATACGTGTTCCTTTTTTCATCATCAGTGTCTGAAGAGAAAAGTCATAGTAGCAGCAGACCTAATCCAGTTTGTTGTATAACATTTCCAGGGTCTTACACAATAGAAGCCTTTCCCCCGTTCATCTCATTTTAACCTACCTTCTGCATTAAGATGCATGGTTTCCAGAGGTCCAATAAACGCATATCGCATTCCCAGTCCATCAGACATCACAGTGTCTAGATCAGTAGGAGATATTACTCCTTCCTAAGTAGCAGGAGGAGAACAGGAAAATTTGTGAATGCTGAGTCTTAATGCAGAACTGGCTGCTTCTTGTATATAATTTAAAAGTAATTTTTAAAGAAGTACTAAAAATTGAGGCTAGAAATGTTTGCCAGAGAAGTGCAACTGTTACACAAGTTGTCTCATAGTTCACAATAAACATTAATTCGCTTTTTAAAACACATTATTAAGATCACTGCACTTCATAACCCAAATTCACTTTAAAAAAAAATGTATATACACTGCTTTTTTTTTTATTTATAATATCAACTGCCTGTACACACCAGTTTGTCTGATACTACTTACAAAAACTCATGTATTAAAATTAAACTGATCTGTTTATGTCAGCCAATGCATCTTTTGCTTAGAGAGCCAGAGAGCAACACAGCACGTGATCATGAAGAGTTTATACCAGAATCCAAGTTCTCTATCTGCACTTTCAAATATATAAGTTCTGACTGCATCTTGCAGCTCCCTTCGTGTTTTCTTAGTTCAGGGCTTTCCAAAATTAGTAGAATGGGGGAGCAGCACCAGTACTACCCTGAGGCCTCCTGAAAAAAAGGCTGGGACCAAATACGCAAGTAAAGCAGCTGCCACTCCTTCCCAAAAAACTCACTGAACATTCAGCCTGCCCAGCCTCAACCTGCCCAGGTTCTTGGGTTCATTGCCAGACTCAATTCTCAGAGCTGGCAGGACAGAGAGTATGAAGAATTTCTCCAGTTAAAAATTGAATGCTGTTGTTCCACCCACACTGCGTCATGTACAGGAAAGCCAACGCCACCATCAGGTTAGGGCAAGCAACATGAGCACTTATAAAAAACATGCCACTGTTTCACTACTTTACAGCTCTACTTAAAATATTTATTAAATGAAGTTGATTTTCCACTTACTAGGGCTGAAAAGATTATAACTTCTTGAAACTGAGCTTTATCTGATGTAAGAACTCACCCTCTATTCCCAAGGACACAAAAGCATTTCCTTCTGGTTGTTAAGGTGAGACAGATGTTGAACTGTTTCTGCTTTGCCTTGCTAATCTTTCTAGAGGTGTTCTCCCTACTCAGGATCTCTTGGTCCTTTTGGAGCTGCACAATACAAGTACACTAATCTGCTTGGCCAAGATATGACATTCTCTGTTAACTTTCCCTTACTCAGGACCACATCTGACACTCTCCTTTGCATCACACGTGATCAGCTAGAGTCCTGCCCTGCTGCAGACTTTGACATCTGAGATGGACATCTAGGTTCTTTGTGATCACTAGGGAGAGAAATGAAATCATCATCCTAAAGCATATATCTAGAATAGGTCAGATGAGTTGTGTTACAGAAGTGCCTAATTGTCCTCCCCCACTGAAAAATGAGTAAGGAGCTTGGAACTCATCAACAACTACATTGTAGAAACCTCATCTTAAACAAATTGAATCCCATCTACAGTGTCTTCCTTTGCTTGTCAGCCACATCATTTATTGTTACTTTAAAAGAAAATGGTAAGCCAAGAACCAAATTAACTTTCCCAGCTGGCCAAAGAAATAAAGTTTTACCATCTCAAGTTGAAATAGAGCCTTTTATAAAATTCAATCCCAAGTCTCAATCTGTTAGTAGGGATTGCTCCTAACAAAACTAACCCTGGTTGAATCACTGTCACAGGTGACTTTTGAAATCTATCTTGAAAACAAAAAGATAACATGATTACCACAATCAACCCACTGTATTTGCAACACACAGCTCTGGCAACAATTTAATTAGGCACACAATGGCAGGGATAAGGAAGCGTTATTTTTTTCAACAAGTAAGGCACAGGCATAGTAACCTACTTAGAGGAAAATAAGGTCTGTGCAAAGACATGACTATGTGCAAGCCTCAGCGTTCGAGTTACAGAACCAGTGTTCATTTCATAAACAAAGCTTTCAGAAAATGCACAGTGCCTTTCTCCTGAAATGGCAACACAACTTCTCTTAACAAGAATACCAAAGTCAACAAAAGCAGTCTTCTGCTTAGAGTGCTTCATCCAAACAATGAGTTACACTGGTGAAGTTGTGCTTGATGACTTTTTTCTTTGTTTGACATGGATTTGTGGACAAAAGATTAACCACAAGTTCCATATAAGCAGTGAACCACAGTAGCAGTTAGTATTATGCTTATAGCTTTTTTTGTTTGTTTGTTTTTTGAAGTTAACAGGCTCAAAATGAAACTCTTAAAATATTTTAGAACCAATGTAAATCATTTTTCAAATGAAAAAAATTATTCCCTTCTTCTGATAATAACTTCCTATTATTCTTACAAGTGAGCTCACCTTTTCTTTGCCATACAGCCTCTCTTAAAGAAAAGCCTTTTGCTTTTTTCAGTTCAGAAATGAAAAACACATAAACGAGAAACAAGTTTGACTGTCTTCCCCTAGGGGATAACTACTCCCACTTATGTTCAGATCATAAGTTGGTGGAATGAATCAGCAGGGTGGGTGCAAGGTCAGCGAGGTGTCTTCCACAAAGACTGGTGTTTATGCTAAGAAGTAAGCAAGAAAGTCTTCCAACTCTGTTTCAGTAAATCTAGGTGTGAAACAATTCTCCTAAGGGGATTTTTCATCCTCTGCATAACCATTCCTGTAAGCCTTTCCCTTAAGCACTGCTGAAAGAGAAGAGGAGGTATGTTAAAACTAAAACCTTGTTCACCAGAAGCCGACTTTCACAGCTACAGAATTAAAGAACTTAATTTAAAACAGAACTAACAAAATCCTCAGCAAGTCCAATGGCCAGTCAAACATCAGGATCCAGACTATATCAGGATACCTCAGGCTGCTTATGACTCTACTTATATTCCACAGTCCTACATCCCTGGAGATTTTACCCAGTTGTGATGCTACAGTATTATCCTGCAGTATTTCGCTGGTGCTCCTCATGAGGCAGGGGCCCAGTTCTCCTTTCCAGAAGTCTGTGGTGGTTCTGTGGTCTCCACCTCACTTTTAGGCCCTGACCAACCTGCTTGGTTTTAATCAACAGCCTTTAACATCTCTGAGTCACACCTGCATCTCAACTTCTGTCACTGACTTGGCATTGTAATAATATAAAACATGGCACGGACAAAAAAAATATTTTTTCTACTGCTACCAATTCACTACATTCTCCAAGTAACCGCAACATGCATGGTGAGTTATCCTGGACTCTGCTGACCACAAATTCCATCTCCAGATCTGTCATTTTATCTTCTGAATTTCCCAAGATCCTGTCCTTTTTCTCTGCTTGCTGCTAATATATTTGCTCTCTCTCAGAAGCATTTGTTACACCCCTTTCTTCCCTATCACTTCAGTCAAGTAAGCCCCTTTGATCCACACCCTGATCAGATCTGGTCATTCAAAGCATATGAATTTTCTCCTAGATCTCTCTACCAGGTCTCTCCTTCTATTTCATCATGTCTGAGGAATCTGTCGTCCTGCACCATTCACATCTTCTCACTCCATTGGCCCTATATTCTTCCACAACACTCTCACACACTTTACCCTGTAAGAACCTCTTTAGGATCAACACTGTTTTTCTCCCTGGGCCTTGGAACTTCCTTTTACGATATCTCCTTTTTATGGAACACCACAGCTACGTCTTTAAACCCCCACCTTATATATGATTTTTTTTTGTAAAGGTATTCTGAACAATTAATGCAATTAATAGTAACTAATTTGGAACTGTGAAATTTAGAAAATCAAATTCTTGTCAGTATTTAAGGACTTCCAAGCTAGTCACCTGAGAAGGAAGATGTACTTAAGTTAGGCACTGAAGCCAATGCACATTCTTGCTGTGAAAACGGATTTGGATGCCCCGTCCCTGGAGGTGTTCAAGGCCAGGTTGGATGGGGCTGTGGGCATCCTGGTCTAGTACTAAATGCAGGGATTGGTGGCCCTGCCTGTGGCTGGGAGGGGAGGGGGGAGAGGGGGGTTGGTGATTCATGATCCTCGAGGTCCCTTCCAACCCAGGCCATTCTGTGATTCCGTGTGTGACTGTGAAAATGAACAGAATAGACACACAGCCAAGCTATGACTGCCTATTTCCCAATAGATTAACGAGAAAAATCTTAAATAGCAGTGCTGCCAGTTCTCACGGTCTATAGTCTCCACTATTATCACTTAAAAAACAAAAACAAAAACCAACACCATTTTTGTAGAAAGGTGTATGAAAGCAGTACCAAAAGCTTATACAGAGAAAAACAAATAATCTTAAGACACGTATTGCATCATTCATCTTGCAAACTGATTTTAGCAGGTTCTTAGAAGCAGCTGGAACTCCTAAATGAGAT
The DNA here is from genome assembly GCF_019232065.1 of Centrocercus urophasianus. Lineage (NCBI taxonomy): Eukaryota > Metazoa > Chordata > Aves > Galliformes > Phasianidae > Centrocercus > Centrocercus urophasianus. Next base: position 33,350,315 of record NW_024885532.1, on the reverse strand, counting down.
CAGGGATGAAGAATTGCCATGTTCTCCTCACTGTTTTTCCTGCTGTCTTTCATCATCCCCTTAAAAATTTCATCTGATGCTCAGAAAAATATTTTACCATGCAAAGCTTCCAATCAGCAATTCACAGTAAAAGGGCATTCCCAGATCATTACATTCAGGTTTGTGACTTCCAGTCTAATGTGTTGCTGAAACTGCATAGTTGTTACTTTCTGAACCAAGTCAACCAAAGCTATCTTCAGAACAAAGAAAAGTCCAACTATTTATTTAAAACTTCTGAAACATAATCCCAAGCTACTCTTAAAGGTACAAAAATAATAGCGTCAGTAGTGCACTGGATGCTTTCCAAGCAAATAGAAATTTGCTCTCACAAATTACAAACACGATCAGATATACCAGTGGTCACTGCCAAAAGAAGTGTGAGAAAGTAAATAAATGATAACAGGGAATAAAAAAGAGGAAGCAATCTGAGATACTCTTCTGCTATTGGTTACAGGCTATTTTCCTAGCTCCAACCTTTTAATATCAAAATACAGAATTGAGAAAACTAGGAAGATTAGAGCAATAAGGTTCTTCATAGTCATCATACCATGTCTCTTAGTCTCATTAAAACAAGCTGCGCAACTAAAGAATTAAAAATACAAGTAAATAACTTTCAAGAACTTCAGTTTCGTACATACTAGATAGTCCTGTGTCCTCCAGAAAGTTCTCAGACACGAGACCTTAAATAGACAGACATGGAAACAGGCAACTGGAATCTTCCCTGTATCTGCATTTTCAGTGAATAAATGTGGAGCATAAGACAAACAATCAATGCCAAAAGTTTCTGCCACATTCACTGGCACTGGTCAAGCGTTTCTAACTTGGGAGTCAAAACAGTGTTCAGTAAGACTTCTTTTCATACAGAAGACCAACTGAGATCCAAAATGAAACATCTCATTGCAGCACTCTTGCTTCAAAGGAGAGCATTCCTACTTATAGGCTTATAATGAATCTATGGCCTTTGTTACCAAGTTCTTAGAAAGTTAAACTTCTGTATTAAAACCACTTTTCAAACCATCTGCTTGGCCACAGTTCTCAGCATTCAACTGTACCCTTTTTATGCCTCCAAATCTATCTTCATTCTTTTACTTTCCTGCAATTGGTATCCAAATTTCCAGGTCTTCTAATTTTTCACCATTTTAAGTGCTTGCCATTCCCACCCTTTGCCAAGTCCTGCATTCACAGCACTTGATTTGGGCCCAGGTTCAAAATCCCAGCCCGTGCATGCTCTTGGGGATCTCAACACCTTCAGCATTCTAATATCCAAGCACCTGAATTCTAATATCCAAGTTTCTCATTGCTAATTTCACAGGATCACTAAGGTTGGAAAAGATCTCTAAGATCATCCAAGTCCAACTGTTCACCTATCACCAGTATTTCCCACTAAACTCCGTCCCTCAGTGCAACATCTAAATGCTTCTTGAACACTTCAAAGAATGGCAACTCTTCCACCTCTCTGGGCAGCCCACTCCAGTGCCTGACCACTTTGAGAAGTATTTCCTAACATCCTGGTGCAAATTGATGCCACTGCCTCTAGTCCCATCGCTAATTACATGCAAAAAGAGACCAACTCCCACCTCACCACACTCTCCCTTCAGGCAGCTGTAGGGAGCAATAAGGTCTCCCCTGAGCCTCCTCTTCTCCAGACTGAACAATCCCAGTTCCCTCAGCCGCTCCCCATAAGCCTTGTCTTGGAGGACAACCAGACCCTTCACTCCTTCACTGCCCTTCTCTGAACACACTCCAGGGTCTCAGTGTCTTTCTTGTAGCGAGAAACCTTGCTCTAAATTATGCTGTGCTCTCTGCTCCAGCATCCATGCCCTTGTGCAATTTGATCACCATGCAGAGACTGAGCCTGATCCCAAGCTGCTGATAGGGCTCCCTCAGATTTCTGGCTGTGCTAACAGCCTTTTCTATTCTTAGGCCTACGTGGCAGAATTTGATGAATCCAATGCACAATCCAGCAAGCAGTTACACTTAATGCATGAATTCAGAATAAGCAGTAAAGGCTTTGGGGTTGCAGTGCTTGCTTTCTGTGCAGCTCTGTGTTCAAATGTGCCTCACTAGGCAACACAATTGTAGCTTTGTATCAGAGTCTTCCTCCTGTCGTGTGACTCCTGCCTCATGCCTCCCTCACACATCTCATCACAACACTGCTGAAGGAAAGAGGCTAGCTGTCAGTACCAAGCTACGGTCAGGAACAAAAACATACCCTGCAAGCTGTTCAGTATATTCTTGATAAAGATTTCCAGATTAATGCTATTAGCACAGCTGCACCTGCATATCTATCACCAATACCCTTTTAATAGCATATAAATACCAAAAGTTTCAACTAGTTCCTGGGATAAGCAGGATCAGCTGACTAAAATACAAAAAGGAAAGAAGTGGACTGTTATGAAAGTATATCTGTGCAAGCACGTGTGTGTGAGACTGCTCTCCCTCCTATGGCTATAAATGTTTGAGTGAGGACCCAGATGAGAACTTGCAAGTTCATACCTTCCAAGTCCTCACAGACAGACAGTTATTAGCATACACTAGCTGATTTAAGATCTCTTCAAGTGGATTCAAAACAATTAAAACCACTGCTGTGTTTCTCTCCTGGTTCATACACGGCACTTATATCCAGACTATTTGTGTCCTTGCTATATATCAGTGAATTTATACAGAACAGTGCAAATATAGCAACTCTCCATCAACAATGTATTTTTCCCCAATTACTCACCATATTAAAATTCTAAGAAGACTTCAAACAGAAATATGAACACCGATCAGTTTATGAAAAGTAACTGTAGGCACACAGATACTTGCTCAATTTACAGCTAGTAATGGAACAAATGTGCTTGAAGTTACATTTTATGGCTTTGTTTCGTTGTTCTTTTACAACAGTCAAAAGCAGTATACAACTATTAGCATTAAAATCCCAATGGTTTCATAAGCAACCTCATAGGAAAGACTTTGTTCTGCATTCAAAATATCTTAGATTGCCAAATCTAATACACAAGATTTACCTATCTATCCACAAAAGGGTTAATAATAGGATAATTTTGGCCAAGCAGAGTTTGTTACCATTACTACCAATAAAATTTGAAAATTAACTTCCATCCACAATTCAAGTAGTAAAAACTTCTGGTATTAGAGAGAATCAGTGTGGATTTACACAGCAACAAAATAAAAACACTGAGTAAAATTGTAATTTTAGGAGCCTCTCAAAGGTTGTAGAAGGCTGATGTTTTCACAACATTTTAACTCCAATGATAAGGACTAAAAAGTGACTTAGAAGTCCAAACCAAGAAATATGTTCTTCCTCACTTTGAAAGCAGAAAGCACCAAAAGTACATGACTTAAAGTAACTATGTTGGCAGTGGAACAGTAGGAAGATACCTGGGTGATTTTTCCCTCCACCAAAGGGGCTGCGTAGCCTAAAGTCACACAGCTGAAACTACACACCTTTGATATCTGTTTTCTGTCTAGACTTTAATCATGAAAATGAAACTAAACTTGTTACAGTTGAAATGAGTTATTTGCTTCAAACGCAATAAAATTAAACAAAAACAGAGCAACTTAGAAACTTAGATGACTATCATTACCTGTTAGTGCTTGAAGTACTATTCTGTTACTTTTAATATAATACCACCCACATGAAATCATCCATAAAGGTTTATACTGAAGGCACAGGTTCATACTAAATATTCACCTCAAGTCAGTACACTCTTTTTTTCTCATAACAGCCCATAAAGCATGCTTATCTTTCCATAACTAAAGAGCAAATACAGTCACACTTACAACCATAAATGCTGTATGTTAGTATTACCTCAGTTTTAAGATCTTTATCTACATGTGTGAGTACAGTTCTTTTGAACAGCTTGAAAATAAACAGAAACAATTCAACAGAAAAGCCAGCCATACTCTGCCAGTTCAGTCTCTTCCCAACAAAATACCACCAGTGTCATAATTCAGCTACTTCTGATGAAAGATCAGACTTTGTAGCACAGAACATGCAACGTGGGAAAAGATGAAGTGACACAAACAGATGATACTCAGCTAAAAGTCAGAATGGAAGGAGGAGAAATCTGTCTTTACCTACAAGTATCGAATGACCGTTGAACCTGAGTGCAATTCTTTAAAGGCCAAAGAGAAGACCATTTAAAATAATTTTAAAATAATCACTGTAAAATAAGCCAGCAACATTCAGAAAATAACAGGAAGTAATGAGACAACCTAGAAAAAATGAAATTCAGCATTTTGACTTCAGAGCTTTTAACATTGTTCTTTTGATTGTCTTGAAAATCGTATTCTAAATAGAAAGTAGAATAAAGGACATTTGTTAAGACCATGCACTTTGTTTTTCACAAGCTTTGTTATTTATTACCAACATCACTTCCTACTGCTCTTAATTTATGTGCTAACTTTAATTTTTGTGTACATATGGTACAGGTTAAAAAAAGACAAATTGATAGGACATTTAAATATACAATCCCACCTGTCTCAACAAAGCGTGTGTAGAAATGGGAAAAAACATATACGTACACCCACAAGTCTCCAGGCTTCACTTATCACTGCATACTGGAGTCGATTCAGAACAAAGCCCTCAATTTCTCTGTTTAATTTGACAGGCGATTGTCCAATCTTCTTCATCAGAGCATACGTTCTCTCTGTAACAGAAGGATCCGTCTCTGGATGTGGAACTATTTCAACCAGTGGCACAAAGTAAGGTGGATTTACCTGAAGAAGAAACACAAAAGAAGAATGTCAACAATCTACAGACTAAGAAAACGAGTTAATATAAAGCATCTTTATAGCTATCTAATAATATGGATATTTTCCAGTAAGCAAGGTAAGTCCGATCTTTAGAGCCTGAGCAAATTCACCAATTCAGTTAAAAAAATAATACAACTGAATTGATCTCCTATCATTAAATCTAGCAAAGTTTATGGAGGTACAGTAAGAACAAGAGTAGCCAAACAGCACTAGAAGACTTCATACTGACTGGAACTAATGGATCTTTTTCCAATATTCAGATTGTTTTTTGTTGTAAAGCAACCACCACCTGTCTTCCCCAAAGAAACAAGGCATTTCCTTTTAGATAGTCAGGAAATTTATAACAAAACTATTCCTACAAACCATTTGTGCAATACAACACAAGCTGTTGCCAGCCCAGCCCCATAAATATATGCTAACCATATAAATAGATATCACATAAAATATACTTTCCAAAAAGCCATAGAACAGGTTACCTTCAAACACTGTACCTGCTATAAAAAAAAGCAAAAAGACAAATACTATCCTTCCCTGACTCTTCTCAAATTCTATTTCTTATCAGGTCAAGACCTCCTAGGAACACCTCTGACCTCTTCAGGTCAGTATTGCTGCAGTAGACAATATTGCCTCCTTTGAGAAGCAGCAGTCCTTACACAGCCACCTTAAAGCCTTAAATACAGCTCTTGTACTCATTTCCAAGTAACAGACAGATGTAACTAATGATTAAGTGACCTGCAGAAGTAACAGTCACATTTAAAGGATGGCACTTAAGCACTGATTATTTCACCATGCTCCTTTATGGACAACTGCTCTCAACTCCGCTTATGCAAATGTAAATACAAGACTTAATCACAGCAACATGTAAGCAACCCTTCCTCTGCGTTGTTGGTTTTCTCCCCTCTTTTCAGCATTTACAAGCTTCTTTTAGAGTCTGACCAGCACACGACCTGCTGCATGGTCATGTCTGCCCTAATGCAACATACTTCTTTCTCTTCGGCAGTGCCACCACAAATCTCTGCGATGTGACAGATGCCATTACAGACAGAGGTGCTGGGCAATTCAGCAAGGCCTGAAGCACTACAAGCACCAGAAAGCTCTCTGAAGGCTTTTCTAACTCTTAGGTACATTGCAGTATTTCTTCAGAAGAAAGACAGGTTAACTCTTAAGCCAGACTGAGGCCAATACAAATCTCTTCCAAGATTACTTTTGACAGAGATCTTATTGAAATATTCTATTTCACGGACTTGGCATAGCGAGTGCATGGGTGTGTTAACAACCATGCTGAGGAAACTGAGAAGGACAGTTTTTGTAAGAGTAGATAGTAGATGCTGGTAAAAACCAGAAGTGGTAAGACAGATTAAATTTATGGGGACAGAGGAAAAAATTCCTAAAAATTAGAAAGGAAATGAGGAATGCGAAGCCATTCTTAAGGGAGCAGGAGAGTTTACCTTACACAGCTTAACAGAATGAAAGCTAAGAAGGGATATGGTAAAGTAAACACACAGAATTAGACAAGAGAAGTGACATAACTACACAGTCTAAACAAACAACAAATGAATTTTAATGACTGTTAATAAGATCCAAATAGAACAGAAAAGCAATTTCAGATAGAAGCAGTCACGTAGGGAAAGTCATGCCTGACAAATCTGGTGGCCTTATATGATGGAGTGATGGCATTGGTGGACAACGGAAAGGCAACTTTTGTCATCTATCTGTACTTCTGCAAGGCCTTTGATACGGTCCCCCACCCATCCTTATCTCCAAATTGGATAGATGTAGGTTTGATGGGTGGGCTATTCAGCAGATAAGGAATTGGCTGGATGGTCGCAGCCAGAGGGTTGTTGTCAACAGTTCCATGTCCAGATAAAGGCCAGTCACCAGAGGCGTCCCCCAGGGATCTGTCTCGGAACCAGTACTCTCTAACATCTTTATCAATGACATAGATGATGGAACCAAGCACATCCCCACCAAGTTTGCTGATGACACCAAGCTAAGTGGTGCAGTTGACAGAATAGAAGGAAAAGAAGCCGTCCTGAGGGACCTTGATAAACTCTGAAAGTAGGCCCCTGTGAATCTAATGAGGTTCAACAAAGCAAAGTGCAAGGTTTTGCACTTGGGTCTAGGTAATCCCATACATGTAAACAGACTGGGAGAGTAACTCTTTGAGAGCAGCCCTGCTAAGGACTTAGAGGTTCTGGTTGATGAAAAACTTAACATAAGCCAGAGCATGTGCTTGCAGCGTGAAAGGCCAATGGTATCCTGGGTGACCAGTAGGGCAAGGGAGGCAACTGTCCCCCTCTGTTTTAATGAAGTCCCAGCTGGAGTACTGCATCCAAGCCTGGGGCCCCCAACACAGGAAGGATGTGGAGCTTTTGGAGAGGGTCCAGAGGAGGGCCATGAGGATGATCCAAGGACTAGAGCACCTCTTCTATGAAGACAGGCTGAAGGAACTGGCCTTGTTCAACCTGAAAAAGAGAAGGCTGCAGGGACATACCATCGCAGCCTTCCAATATTTAAAGCGAGTTTATAAACTTGAGGGAAATAAACTTTTTACATGGGTAGATAGTGATAGGACAAGGGGAACGGTTTTAAACTAAAGGAAAGGTGATTTAGATTAGGTTTCAAAGGGAAGCTCTTTACTGAGAGATTGCTGAGGTGCTGGAACTGGTTACCCAGAAGGGTTGTGGATGCCCTGTCCCTGGAAGTGGTTGGGTGGCCCCAGGTTGAGTGGGGCCCTGAGCAATCTGATCTAGTACTTGATCTAGCAGCTGGCAGCCCTGCCTGTGGCAGGAGGGTTGGAACTTTATGACCCTTGAGGTCCCTTTCAACCAAAGCCATTCTATGATCTTTGTCTTTTTTATTTTCCCTTCTTTTAATTAAAAGAGGATTTTTTTTAAAAAAAAAAAAAGCAGTAGATTATTTGGACAGAATCCTTCTGATCAGTCACCCCAAGGCAAAAAGGCAGTGGTGGAAGGGTGTCAGAAAGGAACAGCTCAAGCGTTCTGACTCTGCAGCATTAGGTTGTTATAGAGATCTCATAGTAAAGCAGCACTGTGAAAAGAGCACAGGGAATTTTACGGGTTGGTCAACAAAACAAAACATACTTCCTGTATTCGGAGACCCAGTAGCTGGAATAGCACAACAATATCAGTGCAAGATTTGAAATGGTAGGTATCTTGAGCTAGTGGTACAAAACATACATGCATATTGTTGATTTAGTATACACTGTTGCTCACAGAATGATGAAACTAAAGCATTACTGAAAATTCAGGCCATGTACACAAAATATCCTCTAGTCTCTCTCAGTCTGCAAGAAATAACTTGGGATGCCGTTAAATTAAATACTTCCAATACCATTATAAGAACAGTACACTCCATCATACTTACAGGATGTGACACAATACACTGCTTAACATGTTTAAGGCCAGTGAACAATTTGCTGGGTAAGAGACAAGAGGTTGAGCTGCTCAAGATAACACTGTTATCAACAATGAGATCCAACTGACTGAAAATCTTCTTTTTCAGTTCCAGGTTCTCAGGAACACATTCCTGAAATAAGAACATAAAAAAACAGTATTAGTAGACTTCTATTAATAGCACTTATCCATGCAATTCAGGCTTCAGTGATCCAATAAAAAATACAAGAACTCCATAGAAACCACCAGTTTTAATTCAGCATGGATACACCAGTAAGCCACAACACAAAAATATCTTCCTGCATACAAACAAAGGGAAAGTCCAGGAGGTTCTCTACAGCAGAAGGGAGATGACCACACATCACTGCAGACTGAACATAAAACAGATTGTTCTGGTTTGCATACAGTATAGACTTCTATTGATGCACAGATGTAACACAGTAGAGAGGAATAAGGCCTGTGTTTCATCACTGTTTTTAAGAGAACACCAAATGAGGTAAGCCAGTATTCTTTTCCAGACAAGATGAAAATGAACATACGTAGCTCAAAAGTAGACAAACCTGCAGTTCCCACAACCATGGCAAAGAATACTAACTCTAAGAGTCTGCACTAAAATACCTGCCATACTCAAAAAGTTATTCAACCTATTTCAGCCCAGAGAAAGATTTCTGAAAAAGAATGCATACTATCAAAACTTCTCACAAAGCTAATGAACATGTCTAGCTCTGCAGAATGGCAGTATGAAATTTCACAGGTATGAGTCAATAGTCAGATTCAATCTCTAGAATGTTAAAAGTTATCCCCAGGAGCTGCCTGAAGGAGAGCATGCAGAAATCTGGGAGCAATAAAGGTGTGGGAAAACAGAGAATCCTGGAATCAACAGGAAATACTTCCGACTGACCAGGACAAGGACAGCCTGCTTGGATTCTTTGTTTGGTTTTTTACCCACTAAAAGTGTTTCAAAAAAATCCAAACAGAATTCCAAACTTCCACGACTTCAGCTTTCCCCTTAAAACACACAGACAATACCTACTTTTTTTCCCCCATGTATCAGCCTTTCATCCCATCCTTCCTCTTATGCTGAACCAGACAGGATCGCCCAGAGCCAGAGTTTCCATCAGGCCAGATATAAAAGGGTTAAAACTAATTTTAAGCCTTATTAGGATATAAGCAAGCTGTAAGGGACAGTACTAAAAGTTCCATGATGTTGAAAAGATAAACAGGGTCATTTAAGAACTCCAGATAGAGCCCAAAGTAATAGATGGCGTTATCAAAACAAAGTGATATTCTGCTCCTAATTCCAGGATCCTGGCTTGTTAGTTAAGTTTAAATAGTTTCTTTTAGTAAAGCCAAAGATGAAGAGAATTCTGCAGATACTATTCAGGCTAATAAAAGGGTCACACTGAATAGGCTTATTGAGAACTTGAAACTCTAAGCCTCCTCTCACATCAGATGATAATCAAAAAGGCAAACTCCAATCTGCTGGAAACTCAAACCTGCCATGATTACGCAAGGTTTCTGAATGGGCCATTTGCTTGAAGTTTCTCATATAGCATCACAATTGTATTCACGTTGTTGGACCACTGCAAAGAGGTTTCTATCCTCATCAAGCATGCAATTATTTTCTCAGAGAAACAAATTCCCTTAAGAACAGAGGAAAAATAATGCTCTAAACAATCTATTAAACAGGAGCCTCACTCACTGTCAGTTTTGGAGCCCAGAGAGGTCTGAAGCTATCCTGCTTACCCTGAGAAAAAGAAGATCAAACAAAGATAAGATACGGTTTTAAAGCCACCTCAGTCTCCCTCAAAGAATCAGTGCTAAGAAGGTTAGCACACACCTGAATGCATTTTAAGTGGCACTGAATATTTCTGTGCCCTTTTTGTAGGCAGGATGTCACTTCTCATGTGCAGCAAACAGTACACCTTTATTCTGAGGCTTGAGCACCTGAACAAGGCTGCTACTAACTTGACTTTTACTTTATCAGACACCTTTAACAGCCTGATCAGAATATGACAGCTGTTAATTTTTAAAATCCACCTCCTGGAATAATTATGCTGTATTAACGACTTAAAGACAACAGGTATTAACTATTCGTTCAGCAAACAGCAGCTGCTTGACCACACTATGAACTTTGAAGGCACTGCACAAAGATAAGCATATACCACATCCACCCATATCCAGATAGAGTCTAGCCACCCCTAAAGAGAATCTGCCCTCATATGACTCAACCCCTTAAATCAATGCCAGTACACGTAAAGCTTAGAAGTTTTAGCTGTTTAAGTCAAGTGGTTTTGCACAGGCTCTTTCCACCATGCCACCTGCGCTCCCACACACACCCATGCTCATCTGAGCACAGCAATTTTATTTACTTCCACTAGATGCTGGCATCTTTCCAGGTTCTTCCCATCCACTCTTGGATATGCCAAGGAAGCAATCCACCTCCCTCTAGGAAACACTCCCCAAAATACTTTCCTTGCAGAACATCTTCTTTCTCCTTGCACTGGCAATTAGACTTGCTGCCAAGACTACGTGTTTACCACTGTGGTTAAGTAGCAAAGCATTGCCTGAAGCAAAGCACTGCAACACAATGGTACATAAAAGCACCAAATGCTACACAATGGTACTAAAATAGCAGCACAAGCATAAGAGCATGAACTGAAATCCCAAGATTTAGGCTGACACAAAAAAGGTCAAATATTATCAACCATTCAGCAACGCCCTTTTACAACATCTCACAGCCCTATCCTTGGGAGCAACACAGCCACAAGACAACAGTAAAGTCCAACAGCCCACGCCATGACTAAGGTAGAAAATCACTCTCCGGATTTCTGTCTTCTCAGTCTCCACTGGACTCAACAGGGCTTCATCAGCAGATGAGCTGCTTACCCACTTTGATTGCTACAAACATGCTCTTCACATTGAGCACTTAAATGAGGATCTCCAAATTCACCACAAACTCTGGCTCCATTCCTGTATTTATGCACACCACTTACAGCATTGTAAGTGCTCTCAGTGCTGTGATGCAGCTGTCAGCTTTGAGGCCATTCATAGAACACTCTCCAGGGCCAGGTGATGGCAACCCTTGATATGCAGACATCACAAGAAGCCTTTAGGACACCAAGCTCCCCCACAGGTGAGACCCAACCAGAGCTCCTGGGACACAAAGAATATCCACTGGGACAGACTGTCAGCTTTTGGACATATGCACATCTTCTCAAGATTAAGAAACAAAGAGCAGAGAGACATCTATGTCTCTAAAAGCTGCTTTTCAGCACCTAATCCCCATATACAAATAACTTATCATCTACAGCTATAATCCACTGAAAAGACAACAGAAAAGACTTCAGGCATAGTTCTTTTATTTCCAACTTCTCAAACCACTATAGAGGGATGTATTTTTAAAACAAAGCCTGATTTGCATACACCTACATAAAGAAAGGATTAAGTTATTTAGTATTTAGTTTTATCCATATAAGGACAGAAGATGAAAGAGATGTGAACAGGAGATTTGGAAATTTAGTTAAATGAAACAGATCTTAGAGCTCTTTTAACTATAGCGAGTGCCTGTCCAGTCAAATGCCATTATTCCATATTATTTAACGAATCTACATAATAACAATGAAAGTAACTAATAAAAAGCAACTGCTGACTCCAGAAAGAAGCTTAAAAGATGAATGGTCTAAAATTTTGCAGGGTGACATCCTCCCTGCACCAAATAATATGAATACAGCTCAGAGAGATGAATTCTGCCTAATTCCTATAGGAATTTTGAGTAACCTACTCTAAGGAAACTGCTGCAGCAGGGACTTGGACTAGATGATCTCCAGAAGTCCCTTCTAGGCCCTATGGTTCTGTGAATCTGATGATATGAACATTTAGAGTGTGTTCAAGATAGCTTCCTTATGCAGCTGGTACGAGAGCCTACTAGTGTGATGCCCTGCTAGACCTGCTCTTCACTAACAGAGAAAGACTGGTGGAAGATGTGAAGGCTGGGGACTCTCTTGGGCAGAGTGACCATGAAACTGTAGAATTCTCATCTCTTGGAGATGTCAGAACGGTGACTAGCAAAACTGCTAGCTTGAACTTCAAGAGGGCGGACTTTGATCTGTTCAGGACACTCATAGCACGGGTCCCTCGGGCTCCTTAAGGGTAAAGGAGTCCAGGAAGCCTGGATGGTCGTCAAGATGGAAATCTCAAAGGCACAAGAATAGGCTGTCCCTGAATGCTGTAAGGCAAGCCATAGGGGAAGAAGACCAGTGTGGATGAACTGGGAACTATTACTGAGACTCTGGAAGAAAAAGTCTACGTCCCCTAGAAGAAGGGACAGGCTACTTGGGGAGATTACAAGGAAGTTGCTAAGGAATGTAGGCAGGAGGGCAAAAGCCCAACTTGAACTCAGATTGGCTACTGAAATAAAAGAGAATAAGAAATCCTTTTATAAATATATCAGTGGTAAAAGAAGAAGCAGGGAAAATTTCCATTCTTTACTTGATGCAGCGGGGAATATGACCTCTGAGGATAAGGAGAAGGCTGAGGTTTTCAATGCCTTCTTTACATCTGCCCTTAACAGGCACATCAGTTATGCTCAGGGCACTTTACGCCCTGATCTGGAAGTCTGGGATGCTGTGCAGAATATACCCCCAGCCTGCATTAGAAATAGTGTGGCCAGCAGGAGCAGGAGGTGATCATCCCCCTGTATTCAGCGCTGGTGAGGCCACACCTTGAGTACCATGCTCAGTTTTGGGCCACTCACTACAAGAAAGACTTTGAGGCCCTGGAACACATCCAGAGAAAAGGGAAAAAAAACTGGTGAGGGGTCTGGAGCACAAGTCCTATGAGGAACAGCTGAGGGAGCTGGGATTGTTCAGTCTGGAGAACAGAGGAGATCTTACTGCACACTACAATTTCCTCAAGGGAGGCTGTGATGAAGAAGGGTTTGGCCTCTTCTCCCAGGCAACAAACAGGACTGAAAGAAATGGCTGCAAGTTGTACCAGAGGTTTAGGTTGGACATGAGGAAAAACTTTTTCTCCACAAGAGTGGTTAGACACTGGAATGGCTGCCCAGGGAGGTGGTGGACTCACTGTCCCTGGCAGTGTTCAAGAGGCACTGGGATGAGGAGCTGTGAGATATGGTTTAGTAGCTTGCAGTAGCAATGGTAACGGGAGGATGGGTGGACTAGATGATTTTGTAGGTCATTTCCATTTGTGATTCCATGATTCTACAACCACAACGTCCTGTGGCAGGAAACTTCAGCAATTTGCTACCCACAATGTAAAGTGGTGCTTTCTTTGAAAGGGTTCCAGGCCCTCGATCATTTCAGCTGCTCTCCTCTGCACCTTCTCCAGTTCCCATCCATCCAGGTTGATACGACTACTCTCTGCAGGTTTAGCCTATACGAGATGTAGGTACATCAACATTTTTATATAGAAGTAAAATTATAACCTCCCACTCACTGTTCATCCCTTCCCAAGTGACATTCAATATTCTGCAGGTGGTTTTTTTCTTTTTTTCTTTTTTTTCTCCTTTGCAAATGCATATAGCATCTATTATTTGGGAGAACTGTTGGACAATTCCAAATTTTTTCTAACTTGGAACTGCTGCTTGTAACCTGAATCACTCAGGCATGATTTAAATTGTTTTTTCCCCAGCTCTGTTATTTCATACCTATGTGAATTACCTACTACTTTATCTCTGGTTAGGTAAGAGTAATGAGAGGACAGTTGGACAACCTCGTCATTTTATGATTCTATGGACAGCCTTTAAGCTTCTTCAAGGTTTCTTTCCATAAGAAAGCATAACAGAGTTAAAAAAAAAGGAAGACAAAACAATCTTCCCCCACTCCACAGTTCAGGATATGCTCCTTTTACACTTTGAGGTGAATTAATGTTAATTCCTCAAGCATGGAACTGATGGGAAAAAAAAGAGTGCAGATCACAGAGTTGAAATCAACTTTTGTCTCCTGCCCTAACACTCCCAAAATTAAATTACCATCAGGTCTTTCCAACTTTATTAAAATTCTTACACTGACTTTCCAAAGCGTTTGCCTTACAGCTGTGGTTAAATGTAAGTACTGTGATTATATGTTTTGTGACTTCACAAATCAGTAAAAAGTGGAAGTGGCCACAGTGACAGGGCATTAACACACTGCTCAGAGAACAAGTAGAAGGGAGGAGACAGGACCACACATGCAGGTCTTGGAAAGCTGCAAGCATGCATTGTTTTGAACAAGTGATAGGAAAACCTAGGCAAATAACATGCAGTGCAAAGTTCTTTTCACAAAAGTGAAAAGAACCAAACCATTAGCTTTGTCTTAATCTCTCTACTTTGAGGATGACAAAAGCTGAAAGGGTTCAAATGCTTCACAGCTTTAGATTTCAAGGTTATGCTATACTTTGTTCTGCTCTCCTCAAATAGAGAAGCAACCATTTGATTATGTATATTAACTACAACAAGGTGTCAAATAAAGTATCATTTCAGACTGCAAAGACTGCATAATGGGAAAAACATATTTACTTCAGTCTCCTTTTAGGAAGTGCTTTTAAGCTCACCTAAAAGTAAAGGTAAGGACTACCACTTGACAGAAGATTCATGCACACCATCAGTTGGATTTGGGACACAGTACAAACAGAGATGCACACAGCTGTCACAGAGCAAGGCCCCAGGCCATTGGCCATCCTTCAGAGTGGTGTTAGTATTCTGATCAGTTAGAATAAAGATGATTAAAAACAGCCAAAAGACTTTTACAACATTGGTATGTCAAGGTATAACTACAATCTGAACCTACAGCTGCTAAGACCACTGGGGAGTACCTGGCTCTGCACAACTGCAAGGGACAGGATCAAGGAAGACTGACTCTGAAACGTGCAGGGAAGGAGCAGGAACCCAGACAAGAGGGATATAAACCAGGGAACAAAAGCCCAACAGGCTGTCAGCCCCCATTCCCCCTGCAGATATGCGTTCTAAACACCTGGTACACAGCTTCCTCCAAAATAGGTTTTAAGCACATGTTCAAATACCTGATCACTAACAAAACATGTCTGGAGACAAAAGACTCCTTAGTTATGAAACAATTCCTGTTACCCTCAAACAAATCACACAACCTGGGCAATC